>NW_024070206.1:37111374-37493874 GCF_014754425.2 Oryx dammah
CACATCTACCCATCTTTTTCTTTCTGCATTTTGAATAGTATTAGGCAGGACTTGCATATCCCAAGATCATTAAAATATCCACCTCTACTTTTTTTTTTGTATGTATGTTGCAATGAACCTGTCAAACTCAGAGCTAAGGGCACCGTCCTCCACAAAACTTCCCACGCTTCAGGTGCAAATTTGGGAGTCTCCAGTTCCACCCTCACTTCTGACCAACTAACTACAAATTCAGAGGTTCCCATGATTTCCCTCAGGTTTGGTAATTCAGTAGAAAGACTCATACAACATATGGAAAGGGCTATAATTCTGATTATAGTTTTGTTACAGCAAAAAGCTGCTAATTAGAACCTGCCAAAACAAGAGATATGTAGGTGAAGTACGGAAGACGTCCAAAGACAGAGCTTCTGGATGATATGCTATGATCCAGGATAACAATCAGCATACTGCCAACCAGGAAAGTTCAGACAAATCCTAGTATCCAAAGTTTTTATTGGGGTTTCATTATGTAAGCATGACTGACTAAACACCGGCCATGTGGTTGAGGGCAATTTCTAACCCCTTCTCCCTTGGGGAGATCAGGGTGATATCTCATGCATTTGACACCCAACACTTAATCATTTGGTTGGTCTTTCTGATGTGGCCAGTCCCCATCTTGAGTTATTTACTTAGCATAAACTATCCACCCTGAGTTACCTTGTTAGCATAATCTCTCAGGTATGGTCTGAGGTGCTCATGAGGAGTAACAGGGACACTTCAATCACTGAGAAAATTCTAAGGGCTTCAAGGTTACCTCCCAGGAGCTGAGGCAAAGCCCTCTCTTTGGGTAAAGTATGTTCTTTACTAGGGAGCTTCCCTGGTGGCTCAGAGCTTAAAGTATCTGCCTGCAATGTGGGAGACCTGGGTTTGATCCCTGGGTGGGGAGATCCCCTGGAGAAGGAAATGGCAACCCACTCCAGTATTCTTGCCTGGAGAATCCCATGGGCAGAGGAGCCTTGTGGGCTACAGTCCAGGGGGTCGCAAAGAGTCGGACACGACTGAGCGACTTCACTCACTCACTCACTCACTCATGTTCTTTACTAAGTGTGTGCATGCTAAGTCACTTCAGTCGTGTCAGACTTTTTGCAACTCTATGGACTGTAGCCTGCCAGGCTCCTCTGTCCATGGGGATTCTCCAGGCAAGAATACTGCAGTGGGTTGCCATTTTCTCCTCCAGGGGATCTTCCTGACTCAGGGATTGAACCTGCATCTTTTACATCTCCTGCATTGACAGGTGGGTTCTTTAATCATTAGCACCACCTGGGAAGCCCTATTCTTTACTACACAGATATTTTATAATTAAAAAAATTAATTAAAAATTTTTGGGATTATATTTTTATGACTGGCACCTTCCTAACTGGTCCCATACAATTTCCATAAACTGATCACATTAAAAAATATACATACATACATACATACATAGTGTGTTAATCATTCAGTTGTGTCCTACTCTTTGGGACCCCATGGATTATAGCTTGCTAGGCACCTCTGTCCATGGACTTCTCCAGCAAGAATACTGGAGTGGGTTTCCATTCCCTTCTCCAGGGGATCTTCCAGACCCAGGGACTGAACCTGGGTCTCCTGCAGTGCAGGTAGATTCTTTATCATCTGAGCCACCAAGGAATTCAACTTTTCCAAATGAGTAGCTAGTTGTCTCAATATCACTTGAGTATTATACCCTTCCAGTAATTTTGAATACTATCTTTATCATATTTTATATTTTCATATATATATGGCTTTGTTTCTGCATATCTATTCTGGTTCATTTATATTTTTCTCCATCTCTTCCAATATTGTCTTATTCAAATTACAACTTTACAGTATTTTTTCATAGTAAGCTTTGAAAGAGTTGGGCACAACTGAGCGACTGAACCGAACTGAAGATTTGAAAGCTAGTAGGTCAAATTCCACTTATTGTTCTTTTTCCAAGATATCTTGGCTTTTCTTATATATTTTATTTTCCAGAAAAATTTTAAAATTTTGTCAGATGCCACAAATAAATCTTAAGGGAATTTTAACTGAGATTTTATTGACTTTATGAATTGCTTTAAGGAAGCTTGTATCATTAGAATTTGGAAATTTCTCACTTACTCTATTTAAAAAAATATCCTCCAGTAAAGTTTTAATTTCTGTCTATATTTCTCACATGCTTTAAAGATAAATTCTAGGCATGTTGCTTCTTTGTATGCAGTTGTGAAAAGATTATTTTTCTGTTCCTGTTTCTGATTATTATCTTCATATAGGAAAACTCTGGGTTTATATCGTAAATCTAGTACATTATTACATTACATCATATTTATTAGTTCTAGTAGTTTCTCAATTATTTAAGATATTTTTAGACAGATAATCATATCATCTGCATAATGATACTATTGTCACTCTATGAATAAATATTGGAATGTGAAGGTACAGCAAGTAATGTGGATTAGAAGTATTATTAGCAGGTGCCATTGTTCAGCTCATAATTTTAATGTGAATGATTCTAATATTTCACTTTTGAGTAACATTTGTGATATATTTCTATATTATATCCTTTGTCAGTTTTAGTAAGCTGCTTCTAATTCTAGCAAATGGTAAGTTTTAATTAGGACTAAGTACTTAATTTACAAAGTGTTTTTGGGATTTAGCAAGGTCATTTTATGTACTTTCATTTGTAATATGTTATAGTGAATGACATGAATATATTTCCTTATATTAAATCATTTTTCTATTCTGTCGTTAAACATAGTTGAATCATAAATTGTGCTCTTTAATGAATGGCAGAAGTTAATTTGCTAAAGTTTTAGTTAGATTTTCATAAGTTATTTTGATCAGGATTTTTTGGTATTCTCATTCACCTGGAATGGGCATCAGAATTATACTATCCTCACAGAGTGAGGTTGGATAGCTTCCCATGGTTTTCTATGTTTTAAATCAATTTAAATAATATAATAATTATGCTTTTTTAATTGATAGAAGTGACCTGTAAAGCTACCCAAGACTTAAGTATTTTGGAAGAATAGAAATTGAGGGAGCCCTCTCTTGTGTCTCTTCCTATAAGGACACTAATCCTGTTGGATCAGGACCCCACCCTTTACAACTTCATTTAACTTTGATTATTTCCTTAGAGGTCTCATCCCCAAATATAGCTGCGCGGGAAGTTGGTGCCTCAACATATGAATTGCGCAAGGACACAAGCATTTAATCCATATCAGTTATCTACGGCCATGTGCCAAATCAGGTTCACTGATTGTCCATGTTATAAAGTTTTATTGGAACCGAAGAACGCTCATTTGTTTATGCATTATTTTGGCTACTTTCACACTACTATGGGAAAATTGAGTATCTGCAACAGAAACCTTACAAACCACAAAGCCTTAAGTATTTACTATCTGGTCCTATACTGAAAAAAATTTGCTGAATCCTGCACTTAGCTTGGCCCATGCCTTACTTCTTCTGAGACTAAACTGATTATTCCTCTGAACTCCTGTGGTGTTTATTTTCTGACCTAGGCATTCAACTCTTCTAATTCATGGTCACGTGGGCTTCACTGGTGACTCAGTGGTAAAGAATCCACCTGCCAACACAGGAAATGCAGGTTCGATCCCTGAGCCGAGAAGATCCCCTGAAGGAGGAAATGGCAACCCACTCCAGTATTCTTGCCTGGGAAATTCCATGGACAGAGGGCCCTTGTGGGCTACAGTCCAAGGAGTCATAAAAAGTTGGACACAACTGAGCGACTAACATACTGAGTATATTAGATGTGCACTCACACCCTCAGAATTGCGTGTGCAAGGGGATGCATGAGATACATTTGATGGACTAAGTTGCTCTGGTTCTTTCTGGAGAAGCTACTCTGCTCACAGCCTCTGGTTGGAGCAGCCCCAGCCAACACCTGTCACTTTCCTCATCCATTCCCACTGTGGCTAACTAAACCAGGGAGGGGCTGTCAACCCAGACTAACTGATCCTGGGCTGTCCGCTGGCCAGTCAGATTCCTTCCTGAGAACTGGAGGAAGAGAAAGAGAGACTGTTGTTGATTGTTTTTGAACCCTGGAGCTTTGAGTTTATGTTGACTCAGGGACTAAGGGCCCCCATACGGGGCCTCCACAAGGATGGGAAACCTGCTTGGAGAGAGAAAGATGAAGATGCTAAGGCATGTTGAAGAAATAATAATGGTGCTGAGAGATGGTAAAGAAGGTGCAGAGATACCATGGGAGAAAGAGACAGAAATGAAAAGAGAAGACTTCCCAGAAAGATTAAGACTCACCTTTGTGCCTCATATTTCAGTTCTCATCTCCTGTCCCCATAAGTCACGTATTTGACTCTGGTACCAATCTCAAATAACAAGTATCACCTCTGCCCTCTAGAATCTCATAATATTGGGCTGACCAAAAAGTTTGTTCAGGTTTTTCTATAAAATGTAACAGAAAAAAGCTGAACAATTTTTTTGTCCAATGTGATAGAAATGAAACAGCAAACAGATGAATTGTTGTTTGTTGTTCAGTTGTCAAGTTGTGTATAACTCTTCGCGATCCCATGGACTGCAGCATGGCAGGCTTCCCTGTCCCTCACCATCTCTTGGAGTTTTCCCAAGTTCATATCCATTGAGTTGGTGATACCATCCAAACATCTCATCCTCTGTCACCTTCTTCTCCTGCCTTCAGTCTTTCCCAGCATCAGGGTCTTTTCCAATGAGTCTGCTATTCACATCCGGTGGCCAAAGTATTGGAGCTTCAGCTTCAACATCAGTCCTTCCAAAGAGTATTCAGGGTTGATTTCCTTTAAGATTGATTGGTTTGATCTCCTTGCTTTTCAAGTTGAGGCCTTAAATGCAGAGCAGTAAGTGCAGATATAGCATAACAATACATTGGACATAATATTCTATTTTACTTGCAACCCTTAGAAAATGTGAGATTTTCCCACATTCTGCAGATAAGCTCCTCTTACTTTCGTGATCCAGCATCAGAGAATTTATGTTCCATGTAACGAGAAGAGCCTCGACTACAATATGTCAACTAACCGGAGACATTTTCCGAAGCTTAGCAGAACAGACTCATCAGGAATCCAGATCCCCAGGGAGTGGAATCAGAGTTCATAGTGACCCTGTTCATTTGGAGGAGAGACTGGAAACAGACTCGAATGATAGTGTTCATATGGAGGAGAAATAAGAGACAACCTTTCAAAACAACAAGAAGCCAAAAGCCAGGCTATGCGAAATATGGCAGAAAAGGCATTAATGGTGGAATAGAAGCTGGATCTGGGTCAATCAGAAAGTGGGGTGGTCAAAAAGTAAAGTTAGTTCAGTGTTAAACAGAGGATGGGATAGGATACTATAGGATAGCAGAGGATACTGACATTGGAGAAAGCGTTTCTTTTGTACTTAATACCATCAAATTCAGACCAATAAAATGTAGTCCAGTGCATGTTTGCTTATGGCAGCCTTCTTAAAAAAATGTGATTTCTGTTTTCCAGTCTTACAGGCTAAATGTGGCAACATTCCGATTAGCTTCCACATGAAGAAGACTTCAAGCATTTCATGTAGAAGCTTAAATACAAATAAAATGTTGCAACACTTTGGAAAAAATGTTCTACTAATTTTTAAACTTACCTTCAGTTCTTGTTTTTCATGACAGCCAAGCCAACTCTGGAGATGGAGCTGGGTTCAGAATTTGGCGGCATGCTCACCTGCTGGAAGCCTGTGGATGAGACATTTAGCAACTTTGATTCTTACTTTCTTCCTATTCTTTTTTAAACTTTTTATTTTATATTGGAGTATAGCTGATTAACAGTATTGTGATAGTTTTAGGTGCACAGCAAGGGATTCAGCCATAGGTACACATGTATCCATTCTCCCCCAAACTCCCCTCCCATCCAGGCTGTCACATAACATTGAGCAGAGTTCCCTGTGCTATACAGTAGGTCCTTGTTGGTTATCCATTTTAAATACAGCAGCGTGTACATGTCCATCCCAAACTCCCTAACTGTCCTTTACCCCCATCCTTTGTTCTCAGTTTCTTGATTTGAAAACTCAGGGATAATCACCGCCCTGCAAAACTGCTGCTTTCAACCAGGCTTGAGAGATTCCACTTGCCAAAGTTACTGCCGTACCTTACTCTTTGGCTCACTTTCCTCATCTCTGGGAGCCTCTTTGTACTTTAGGGTTTGTGATCAACTGGGGAGAGATTGTTACTTACAAAAGTACTTCAGAGTTTGTGGTTGAAAAATATAAAATGAAATGTTAAAGGAACCAGGAGGAAAATATGCACTGTGGTGGTGAAACTTGATAAGCTCACCATGTGTTCTGGGACAGGTCTCCTAACCTCTTTGGGCTCCAGTTTCTTTGTATTCTGGCTTCCCAGGTATCTCTAGTGACAAAGAATCAGCCTGCCAATGCAGGGAACATAAGAGACACAGGTTCGATCTCTGGGTTGGGAAGATCCCCTGGAGGAGGGCATGGCAACTCTCTCCAGTATTCTTGCCTGCAGAATCCCATTGACAGAAGAGACTGGTGGACTACAGTCAATAAGTTGGGGGTACTGGGGAAAGAGGGGTGCAAAAGGGGCCCTAGTTGTTTGAGATGGTTTCTTTTTTTAATTTATTTTTTCATTTTTTGATATGGTTTCTAACATCACTACCAGGTCTAACAGTTGATGATTCTTTAGAGAAGAATGCTCTTAGGACAAGAGCATGTTTAATTTTTCCTTGACACTGAGGACTCTTACAGAAAAGAACAATGGCCAGCTTTAATATAGTTCCCCTGAGGAGTGAATTAGGGGAAACACTGAACAAAACCACTTTTGATTTAGGTTAGAGATAAGGAAGAATTTCCAGACTGTGGGAATTGTTTATTGTTGTGAATTAACCAGGGAGGTTGGGACATTCCAGCAGGATGGATTCCTTTCTTTTTTTTTTTTGCTTAGTGTATGCTCATTTTAATACATTTTCACAGAATAAGATGATACTGTGCATAACGTTTTGTGAACTGTTTTATATTAACGAAGTCTGAATGATATCCATGTCAACAGATATATTTGGTAACTGACATATGACATTTGATTCTTCTATGTTTTTATCTAAGTTGTATACATAATAAGAAAACAAACACACGTAAGTCTGCCAACCAACATAAAAAATGCTTGTGGCGTTACCAATATTACTGACATTAGTTATATGTTCATACACAATTCCTCTCCTTAATTTTTCTAGCAGGATGGATTTCTATCTCTTCCTGGGGGGCATAGGATTCTGGATGTGAAGACTAGGTTTCCAGGGAGAGTGGGGGAAATGTGGGGTGGGGAGAAAGATGAAGAAATTAACAACCTTTCTCTGCCAGCTGACTTGTAGTCCTGAGCTTCGTGAGTTAATGTTCTTTGGAGTGTAAGGCAAGCTTGGTGATGATCAGTGAGTCATCAAAATTCTCAAGGTGTTTTGTATTGGGGCTCAAATAAACAATTGAGGAAGGGATTGATTAGCACACAAGGGTTTCCCATGTGGCTCAGTGGGAAAGAACCTGCCTGCCAATGCAGGAGACCCAGGTTTGTCCCTGGGTGGAGAAGATTCCCTGGAGAAGGAAACAGCAGCCCACTCCAGTATTCTTGCTCGGGAAATCCCATGGACAGAGGAGCCTGTCAGGCTACAGTCCATGAGGTTGCAAAGAGTCAGACACAACTTAGCAACTAAACAGCAATGAGCACACAGCAAAGAACAAGCCTAACATCACAATGGGGCTTCCCGGTTGCTCAGTTGGTAAAGAATCCACCTGTAATGAATGAGACCAGGGTTCGATCCCAGGGTCAGGAAGATCCCCTGGAGAAGGCAATGGCAGCCCACTCCAGTATTCTTGCCTGAGAACTTCCAGGGACAGAGGAGCCTGGCAGGCTACAGTCCATGGGATCACACGAGTCGGATGTAATTTACCGACTAAACCACCACACCACCAAGTGTCACAATAAGCAGTTCGTTTGTACCATTGAGGTTAGAGGGTGCTAAAATTCTGGAGGATGGTGATATTCTAAAAGTGGCCAGTCTGGGGGCTAAACAAATGAAACTTCCTCCTCCCCTCCAAGTTCCAGTAGAGCAAGCAGAGCATCTGGTGTGGTGACGCCACGGGCAGAACATCTCTGTGCTGACAGGGAGGGCCTGGAGATGCTGTGAGCATCACAGGTTGGGCCGCCAGCCCTTTGAGAAAGGATGCCCCATCCCTTCGTGATGATGGCAATTTTGTCAGCTGTCTTTGGACTAGATAACCACATTGATATTGCTCTTCCGATCTTTGTTGATTATTTTATTTAAATTTTAATTCCTACTGTCTCTGAGTTCAGATTCTCTGTATTCAGCCTCATTGTCTGAACTTGAGGTTTTTTTTTTTTTTTTTTTTTTTTTGCTGTCGTTTGTATGTTTTTTGCAGGATGGGATTTTTACAGAAAAGATTTCATTACATCTTAGGAATTTTTCTACTTACCTACTGTGGTTTATTATTTTGTTTGCATTCATTTCCAGCCAACCTGATTTCTGCTTGAAAATACTGTTGCCCCACTAGGGGGCCACGAGTGCCATAGTCTGAGCCTGCTGTAGACTGCTTTCCCAGCAGAGTTCTAGAAAGTTAAAACTGACACACACTTTACGAAAGAAAGAGCATGGCTCTGACTATACTGAGATGCAGGTCTCTTTGTTCTGATTTGGGAACAATTGTAGGGTCAGAAAAAAGAAGGAAAAAAAAAAATAAACCTCAAGCTTGCGGTTTTAATTGTTGCTGGATACTTGAGAACCCTGTTTTCTTTAGGAAGCAGAGAGGAAATTTCAGGAAAAGACAATTTGTTTAGGCAACGTATGGCCTTGAGACACTGAGATAAGCTGCTCCGGGCTTTTCGGATTGGCTCATATGAATTCCTCCCTGTGTTTCAGTTTGTCTGATCCATTACTGACAGATCAAGTTTCCAAAAAATGATGTTGTCATCACATCACTATGGCCTGTCTCAGGAATCACCAACAATTCACATTATCTAGACCCAAACTTCCAACCTTTCAGAGTCATAAGGGCTCCTTTTAATCCAGACATATACATATAAAAGAACAGCCACGTGATGTTTTTAAATACAATTCACTACACTTTTTAATGAATTTGTATTTAAGTATTCACAACAGAATCAATGTATTTTAAAAAATAATACAAGTGGAAGAAGATATTTATTCCATCAGCTTATCATGATTGGCTCATCTCTGGATTCCTGAACTTTCTGAAATAACTCCAGGATGTGCTATGAGCCTGGGGTCCCAAGTGTGAGTCTGGTAGGCTCTACGCTAAGAACTGTCAGGATATCCCCTCAGGCAGATTCTCTGATTCCATCCACTCTTCTAGGCAGGAAGCCTTTCTGGGTGTGTTTGTCCTCCTGTAAGCCCCTGGACCATTCTCCCCGACTTCTGTATTTCTAAACACTCCCTTTTCATCGACACTTTCCTTGCAGCACCGATATACTCCCATATCAAGTTCTTTACAATATCCTCCCTCATCCTAAATATCCTCCCCAATTCCTAGCACCCGGGGCTCTGACTCCTTCCCTCAGGACCATGCTCCTCTCTAGGCCAATAAATGCTCATGTGTTGAATTTTCAAGCACACTTCAGCCTCCTAGCTCCAGCTCTACTTTAGTCATTGATTTGCACTTGTTATCTCCCATTAGATATTACAAGTAATCCTTATAATACTTTTATAATAGATGTAACATATAAGAGCTGTGTTAATGACAGAAGCTGAAAATAAAGACTCTTAAGCAAACTAACAAAACGCTTTCATGGTGATATCATTTGTAAGAGTAAGAAAATAAAACGAAATGGAGCTCACTTGCTTTGCGGCTCCCCCACTGTTCTCTACCTGGTGTCTGTGGGTCACTTTCTCTACATGCAGTTCCTACACCTTATGTTAATCTGTGCTTTTGCACTTTGTCTTCAGGAATCCAAAAAGGACCATCCTGGGAAAACAGAAACTGCTTACAATCTACCAATTATTATATATATATTTTTGATGTGGATCATTTTAAAAACCTTTATTGAGTTTGCTTCAACATTGCTTCTGTTTTATGCTCTGGGTTTTTTGGCCTCGAGGCATGTGGCATCTTATCTCCCGAACCTGGGACTGAACGCCACTCCCCCGCCCCACCAGCCACCTCTTGCATTAGAAGGTGATGTCTTAACCACCGGGAATGTCTTAACTTCCCCGGGCTACCAGGGAAGTCTCACACGCTACTAACTATTAAAGAACAGCCTTTTCAATGCTCAAAGTATATTTCCTATAATGCCATTTCATTTTGGTAAAAGGAAAACAACAAAAAAGTGATTGTCACTTGCATGCATGCTAAGTTGCTTTAGTCGTGCCCAGCTCTTTGTGACCCCATGGACTGTAGCCTGCCCATAGCCTGTATAGCCTGCCAGTCTCCTCTGTCCATGGGATTCTCCAAGCAAGAACACTGCAGTGGGTTGCCATGCCCTCCTCCAGGGGATCTTCCTGACCCATGGATTGAACCCACATCTCTTGAGTCTCCTGCATTGGCAGGCAGGTTCTTTACCACTAGGGCCACCTGGAAAACCCCCCATTGTCACTTAGGGGATGATAATAGGCAGGCCAAACACTATCTCCCTGCTTATGCTAAAAATGTCAAACATATGATTCCAGTTCTTTTGGGAAAACTCTTAAATTGTGTCTACTGTCAAAGCAGAAAGGATAGGAAAATCTTCTAAGCTGAAAGGATCCTCCACAGGCCTGTTCAAATCTAACAGTCAAGGGAAATTACAACAAAATGCTGGTGAGATTTTGCCAGAAGTTGAATGTTACCTTATTTGTGAGCCACAAGCTATGAGCAATTTGAAAGATAAAGCAACCACCTACCCACTAAACTAAATATGTGATCTAAACACTAATCAAAAAATGTGGGGAAAAAATATAGCTAGTCAATCTTGTATTAGGCTCTTGATATATTGAACTGAAGTTGAAAAAATTAATTAAAATATAGTTGAGTATTCCATCCACCTATGGGTTCAGGAGCTAGTCATGTACAGATGTGACAGTTGGACGATAAAGAAGGCTGAGCACCAAAGAATTGATGCTGTCAAATTGTGATGCTGGAGAAGGCTCTTGAGAGTCCCTTGGACTGCAAGGAGATCAAACCAGTCAATCTGAAAGGACTGATTAGTCCTGAATATTCATTGGAAGGACTGATGCTGAAGCTGAAGTTTCAATACTTTGGCCACCTGATGTGAAGAGCCGACTGATTGGAAAAAACCCTGATGCTGGGAAAGACTGAAGGCAGGAGGAGAAGGGGATGACAGAGGGTGAGCTGGTTGGATGCCATCATCGACTCAATGGACATGAGCTTGAGAATGCTCGGGAGATGGTGAAGGAAGGGAAACCTGGCTTGCTGCAGTCCATGGGGTCGCAAAGAGTCGGATATGACTTAGTGACTGAACAACAGCAATGGGTTCAGGGGTGGATTTGAGAACCAGGTTAGGTCCATGAGAGTCACACCAGGGCTCTTGCTGGAGCCAGTGGAGAAGAGGAATTTTGTACTGTCACTATTGGCACTGCTCACTGGAGATTCCTGGGTCCTACCCAGGTGGAGATTGGGCCTGACAGTGATGCACACACAGAATAAAGAGAGAGGGAAATGGAGAGATAAAGAGAGGGGAGAAATTGACCTTGTTAAGCCAGCTGAACTCTGATTTCTCCATTACACGAGGCAATGAATTCTCTTTGTGCTCTAGTGAATTTGCATTGTGCTTCTAGATAATAAGAATGGTTCTAAGTTATACATTGTGTCTTATGATTTCGGCCCTTTTTATAAAAATTTATAACATTTTTATTGGTATGCAAAATGTTCAGTTTTTCAAGGAGAAGACAAAACGTAACGGTATTTATTTAACTATGGATTCAAATGTAACTTTGGAAGAATAAAGTAGCTTCAATTTCTCCAACTGATTCTGGTGAGAGAATTCACCTCTACCCTATTCTTAAGTGGCTTTTTGTTCTAAGAATTACGTGATTGATTTTCTCTGTTCCGTTATGGGAACAGATAGATTAGATTGTAAGCATCCTGAGGATAGAGACTGTATTTTCACCTTGGTATCTCTGCTGCTGCTGCTGCTGCTTAGCCACTCAGTCATGTTTGACTCTTTGCAACTCTATGGTCTGTAGCCTGCCAGGCTCCTCTGCCCATGGGATTAGCCAGGCAAGAACACGAGTGGGTAGCCATGCCCTCCTCCAGGGAGTCTTCACAACACAGGGATTGAACCCAAGTCTCCTGCATTGCAGGCAGTTTCTTTACCACTGAGCCACTAGGGAAGACCCTTATATCTCTAGTAACCACTAAAAATAATATTGATAATGCCTAACACTTGTTCAGTGTTTACTGTGAGTGCCAGAAATGGATTAATATGTTTTATGTATTTAATTCTCACAATAAACCTAGGAGAGGGGTACCACTGTATGCATGGAAAAATATACCCACGTTTGTAACTCATCAGTGGTGGAGCTGGGATACAGGCTCACACAGTCTCTTAAACAGTGCTTTAACATTTTCACAAAAGACCATCTTCTACATTTAAAACACTATCTTCTTATTTAATAAACAAAAAATAAAAATAACAATGAGAAAATCATGTAAAATACAAAAAGTTCTAAGCATTTCCCCCAAAGAATGAAGAAGAGAATGAATATGGTTGCAGGGTGACCAGTTCTCCATAAATAAAGCAGGTAGTGGCATTACTCACCTTGCTATATATCAGGTTAATAACTTGAAAACAAGCTAAACTGAATATCAACTGTTTCTTTTATTTGTAATTTAGAAAGCCTAGAATAAGGGGCTCTGAGACAAAGATAGGCCATGTTCTCCATGAAAGGTTCCTGGAAACTGAAAAATAAGGTCTTTTAACATTTTGTGATATAACTGTTTTTCTTGGCTTAAGCGTAGGTTTTAAAAAATGGTGCTCATTGTTTTGCTTCTCGTTCTTTTATGCATGGACAACCGTGCTGATGATGCATTCAGTTTAAGAGAATTTTCCAATTGAAAAAGTGCTGTGGAGAAGTTTAAGCGCCATGAATCACCCAAACCTCATCTAAGTCTCGTGGAGGCAGAGGCTGTGAAAGGCAGTCACAGACGGAAGACGTATTGTCACTGTGCTGCTTGATTCAACTAAATAGAAAAATATTTTGTAAAGACATGAGAATTTCAGGCATCTGACAGAGTGGTAAGGATAAATGTCACATGCTGTCAGAAAGGCAAAAATGAGTGACCTGCCGCTCACCCTCCCTCCTCCTCTCGTTAGTCACACAAGGGGGAAGAACTGGAATCCCAGTCTCTTTTCTACGTAAAACACAAGCCCACAGTCTCTTATTTACATTTAGGAAAGCTCTAGAAATGCGATCCAGCACTGCCCCCTTTAATTATTTCCTGATGGTTTTTGGACATTTAAATGATTTGATCAGGTGATAATACATTTTTCCATGGGGAAGGAAATAAATAGTTAATAATAATAATGATAGCACAAGCAGCAACAAATGGCTTCTGTTCAGCAGGATTGGATCTCTCTGTCCTCATCTGCCCAGAGAAGAGCAAGAGCTTAGAGAATAGACCTTTCCCATTTGCCGGCCCTGTAAACTGGTATTTAGCTCTGAGTAGAATGCACATTTTACTCTTTCTTTATTGTTGTCGTTGTTTGTTGCTAAGTTGTATCCAACTCTGCGACCCCATGGACTGCAGCACGCCAGGTTTCCCTGTCCTTTACCATTTCCCAAAGTTTGCTCAACTCATGTCCATTGAGTTGGTGATGCATCCAACCATCTCATCCTCTGTCACCCCCTTCTCCTCCTGGCCTCAATCTTTCCCAGTATCGAGGTCTTTTCTGATGACTCATAACTAATATGTCTTAATTATTAGACATATAAATGCGTCTGATGCCTGGGTCCTCTTCTCAATTTTACTAGCCCTTAATCTTTCCTTTGAAAACATTATCATGGGGCTTTGAGGTCTTTCCTTTCTCATGTCTCTGAGTCCTGTAGCTCCATCAAATGAGAATTCTCAGCCCAGGAAACTATCTAAATGGTGTGATGACCTCATGAGTCTGCATCTCTCAGTGGAAAGTTATACAGTGGATAGTTTGTTTTTGGTCTGTCCAATTTTTTCTGTATCCACTCCGTTCCCAGATAAAAGAAAAATCTGGACAATGTAATCTGTTATGCATGCGACTTGGGGACAGATTTGCAGTCATTTTCTTTTATACCACACTCTCCCCACCCCCAACTCTTTAAGCACAGTGTCCAGGGGGATACTTTTGCAAAATGCCCAGTGCATTCTCTAGAATTTGGAAGGTATTTCTTTGAAGGTGTGTGTGTGTGTGTGTGTGTGTGTGTGTGTGTGTATACAGGGCTATTCTGAGCACCAGATTGCTGGGCAGGCTGAACTCTAGGCTTTTAAAATCTCTATGTTCGATATAGACTTATCTCTTTAAAGCCACTACACTTTGGTAGCACTTTGGGCTGAGTAGCCAGTGGAGCAGTTAGCAATCAGAGGCTATCACTCTTTGTCTTCCTCAGTCTGACAAATACCAGCTTCATCTTTTTTGTTTCATTTATTCCACCAGGTTTCTCATTTGCCATTAACGGCTATATTGTTCTTATCATCCCTTAATTCATAGCAAGTAATCTCATTGTTTCCAAAAGACAAATAAAAATAGCATTACTTTAAAGGGCACAGAGAAACACAAATATCATATGATATCACTTATATGTGGGAAAAAAATGGTACAAATTATTCACAGAACAGAAATAGAGGCACAGATGTAGAAAACAAATTTATAGGTACCAGAGGGGAAAGCAGTAGGAAGGGATAATTTGGGAGATTGAGATTTATGTATAAACACTACTATATATAAAACAGACAACTGATAAGGACCTACTGTATAGCACAGGAACTCTACTCAACACTCTGTAATGACACATGGGAAAATAATCTAAAAAAGAATGGATATATGTATATGTATAACTGATTTACTTTGCTATATCCTAGAAACTAACACAACATTGTAAATCAACTGTATTCTGTTGATGAATTTTTTTTTTAAAGGATGAAGTAGGAACTGGAAGTTCCAATCCAAATTGTGCTTGTTATAGGCATTCACCAGCCAGGTCAATATGCCCTCAAGTCTACTTGGGTACCTTTGCTCCCTAGGCTTACCTGGGTTCATTGTTAGAACAAGTTTAAAGTCTAAAGTCTAAAGAGCCTGTTGATGAGGGTGAAAGAGGAGAGTGAAAAAGCTGGCTTAAAATGCAACATTCAAAAAACTAAGACCATGGCATTTGGTCCCATCACTTCATGGCAAATAGATGGGGGAAAAAATGGAAACAGTGGTAGGTTTTATTTTCTTCCTCTCCAAAATTACTGTGGATGGTGACTGCAGACATGAAATTAAAAGACACTTGCTCCTTGGAAGAAAAGCTACGACAAACCCAGACAACATATTAAAAAGCAGAGACATCACTTTGCTGACAAAGGCTCGTGTGGTCAAAGATATGGTTTTTTCAGTAGCCCTGTATGGATGTGAGAGTTGGACCATAAAGAAGGCCGAGCACCAAAGAATTGATGCTTTTGAACTGTTGTGTTGGAGAAGACTCCTGAGAGTCCCTTGGACTGCAAGGAGATCAAACTAGTCAATCCTAAAGGAGTTCAACCCTGAATACTGGAAGAACTGATGCTGAAGCTGAAGCTCCAATACTTTGATCACCTGATGTGAAGAGCTGACTCATTGGAAAAGATGCTGATGCTGGGAAAGATTGAGGGCAAGTGAAGAAGGGTATGATAGAAGATGAAATAGTTGGATGGCATCAATGACTCAATGGACATGAGTTTGAGCAAACTCCAGGAAATAGTGGAGGACAGGGAAGCCTGGCATGCTGCGGTCCATGGAGTCACAAAGAGTCAGAAACAACTTAGTGACTGAACAAGGCTTAACGAGATATCTAAACATGAGCCAATAAACCCCTAATTGAGGAGTGATTGTGAACTGTGGTTGTGTGTGCCTGCTTAGGCTGTGGTTACAGGCAATAAAAATGATGTTGGGTTTGTATAAGTTCTCTGCTGATTCTCTTGACATTTCGTTTTCTGAAATGTGTCTTCAGCATGGTGGTATGGCTTGTGCTACATACTGATATCCAGATATCCTCTAACTTGCAAGCCCAATTTTCCTTTGCTAATGAACAAATCATGACTCTTTCTAGAGTGTGCTACTGTTGTGTCCCAACTGTGAAATGATTTCAGTAGTGATGGTTGGTTACACATCATGAAACTTACTCAGTTTCATGTATGTCAACTTTGTGTCCCTAGAGAAACAAAATTTCCTTTACTTTCCTGTTCCGTTGTCTAGACTTGGGAATATAGCCTGTGTTTGCTAGCTCCTTATTGTACAATGGGATGCTTCTAAGTTGCTGTTTGTACAACCAAGACACACACATTTTCCTTTGAGGATTTTTTTTTCACAATAATCTAGATTAATGGATTATGAAATTGAGGGTCAAGACTGATGTAATAAAAAGGGGGAGAAGCAAAAAGAAGCAAGAGGACCACAACTTACCTGAAAAGCTGTGATGTAATAGGAAGAGCAAGTTGTATCAAAGGGTCTGGTTCAACTCACGGTGATGCCATTGGTAGGCTGTGAAGCATGGTCAAGTTGCTTCTTTAAGGCTCTAAATTCTTCACTCAGAAATAGGTACGATCAGTCCTTACCTAAGCATGAATTGTAAATGCAAAGCAAATGAAATAACACCTATGGAAATACTTCATCAAATGTACAGTCCAGATGAGGTGGCTATTATGATGGATATTATTAGAATGCTTTTAGTCTAATTTGTTGTGTGACTCTCATCAGGTCCTGAGAGAGATCCTCTGTGTTTCTAATAAGAACTTGGAAGAATTCAAAGGCAACTTCCAGTTATGATTTTCCCATTCCTCCTCTTTAGTATCTATTCCTTCTCCTTTCCATCCCATCTGTGAGAAACTGACACTCACATGAGCCTGTTTGTCTTCTTTGACAAAAGGTTGTGTTATTAATAACATGAATAAGTACAGTTGGTTCCTTTTATTCCCAACAGTTGTGTCTTATAAAATTGCCAAGAACGCTGAATTAATGAACACTCCATTGCTCCTAGGGGAAATATGGGGTTAGTTTCTTGTGAGCCTCTGGTCACATTTTTGTCAATGCATTAACACATAATCGTGTTTTATATGTGCCTTTTGTTAGATGCCTTATTTAACATATAGGTGGTTCATTACCACTGAACTCATGGCCAATAACATTATGACTCATTTCTGAACAAAGCTTCTCTAACACGTGTATAGGGACACTAGGCAACACAATATTAGGGGTCACTGTAAATAGTGAGATCATCAAGAAAAACACAAAAATGTGAAAATAAAATGTGGCCCTAGTGGACCACAAAAAGGACACTTCTATATGACATGAAAGCTAGAACAAGAAGGCAAAGTGTCTCCTTGTTTGGTTTCAACTGGGAATGTGCATGTCGGGTTACTCAAATTTTGTGCCACTCTATACAGGTCCACAAATGATTATGGAACTGTTGGGGGCACTGATTTTCGGATGAATTTACAGTAAAGCATCTGCCTGCAATGCAGAAAACCTGGGTTCAATTCCTGAGTAAGAAAGATCCTCTGGAGAAGGAAATGACATCATTTTTCAGTATTCTTGCTTGGAGAATTCCATGGACAGCAGAGCCTGGTGGGCTACAGTCCAGGGTGTCGCACATAGTTGGACACAACTGACTAACTAACTCTTTTCTTTCTTGCAAATACAAATCCACAAACCATAAGACTCAGCTGTATGTCTGGAGGGCAGAGTTAGCACTGACTGGTGAAAATTACAGGAGAGCATCTTTCAGGTTACTTCCAAAAAAACCTTCCCTGGTAATGAGGCAATTATGATTGTTCAGCAAGAGAACAAACTTGCCAGTGAGCACCTATCATTGTGCAGGCTCTAGAAGAAAGGGAATGATTTAGGCTGACTTGGGAAGAGAATATAGGTCCTGAGAGGAGGCCACACAGGCGGTGAGATTGACGGAAGAATAGGAAAGAAGCCAAATACAGTTACCATCAAGACTGAGCATTCCCTGAAATCAACCCTCATTCTTTCATTACCCCAAATGGAATTTCAATCAGGCCAGTATCTAGTGCTTTAAAAAAAAATACAAGAAGCAGGGCTTTTAAAAATGGGAATGTGTGCCTAAGTGTCCTTTATTCCTGTAAGCTGTCAGATGTTAGAAGCCACAAGCAGCACTTAGAAGACTACAGCAGTGAGAGGAAAACGTGAGATAGGACAAGGTTATTGAACTGGAAGAGTAACTTCTTCACTTCTGTTCATCAGAAGAGAAGACAGAAGGATCTCTGGGAAGAAGTCACTTTTAGACATTCCTGATCAAAGCAGGAGGAAAGCGTGCGTCTCCATGAAGGACTGAACCAGAGACCGCTATTAATGGGAAACCACTGGTACCCCTTGGTTGTTTTTGTTTAGTCGCTCAGTCGCATCCGACTCCTTTGTGACCACATGGAATGTAGCCCACGAGGCTCCTCTGCCCATGGGATTCTCCAGGCAAGAATACTGGAGTGGGTAGCTTATCCTTTTTCCAGGGGATCTTCCTGACCCAGGGATCGAGCCCGTGTCTCCTGCATTGGCAAGCAGATTCTTTACCACTGAGCCACCAGAGAAGTCCCTTTACTTACAAATAAGTAACAAAATGACATCATCTCCTCCAAATAAAAGTAACAGTTAAGGCCACAGGGCCAATTTGATGCTTAGGTTTAAAATGAATTTTTAAAGGCTGGGTTAGGGAGGAGAGGCTAACCACCTTTAAATATCTTCTTGCCTCCAGTTCCTAAAAGAGGCCAAAGAAATTTCAGAAAATTTAATGGATAGCTGAGATATTTTTTTAAGCAAAGCCAAATAAAGCGGCAGTAAATGACCTCATTTGTGCCCCAGTCTGGCTTGTCTTCTTGTCTTGGATGGTGGGGGTGCTCCTGTGGGCCTCATTCCCATTCACTTTGCCTAGAGTTTAATACAATCTCTGCTAGTGGGGACTTGGCCCATATCCACTCATAGGGCTGGGCTGGGTTTCTGATTTCTCTCCCTTTTTCCACCCACGTTTTGAGCAGATGGCAGCTGTGCCAGTTCCATGAGTTTGAGGTGGTTTGGTTTTGTTTCAGTTCCACATACAAAGTTGTTCCTGGGTACCAGAAGGTGAGTCCAGCTGCACCCTTTGTAGGGGTCTAGGACTCACCGTCTCCAGCCCCTACCATCTATTCCTGGTTTGGATGCTCCTGGGCTGCTCAGTTCGGCTTCTACTGAACATTTTGCCTCTAAGTTCTGTTCATTTCTGAACATTGAGCTTTCTTTTTCTTGCTTTTGAACCTAGCCAAGTATTAAGGAAAAACATTTTTTATCTAGAATTTTTATGTCTTTAGAAAAGGGTCAGAAGGGCTTCCTGCGCCTGCCCTGTCTGCCATTATGAACAGAAGTCAGCAAATGGTACTCCAAACCCAAGTGTTAAGTTTGAAAAATGTCAAGCTTTCAAAACAGATGAACAAATGGTTCTATGGCTACCCATAGACCCTTCATCTAGATTTAGACAATTGTGAACACGCTGCCACATTTCCTCTCTCTCTCTGTATATTGATATTTTGCTGAAATGTTTAAAAGTTGTAGATTTCACACCGCAACTCATAAATATCTCAGCATACACCTCCTGAGAAGGACATTCCCCTTCATAACCACAATACTGTCATCATGAAATTGGCAATAACTCTATGTGTTCTAATATACAGCCCATCTTCTAATGTTCCTGATTATCACCCAATTATCTTTCATAGCTTTTTAAAAGGAAGCCTAGGAGTCAATGAAAGTTCACACATTGATTTAGTTTTTGTGCCACTAATCTAGCTAAGTCTCTAGCACAATCCTTCCATCTTTTTATATTTTTCATGACACTGCTTTTTTTGGAATAATCCAGGCCCATTGTCTTGCCAAATGTTTCATATTCTGAAATTTTCTTATTACTTCTTCATGTTGAGAGTTTTTCAATTGTCTTAAAATATTGTTGCTGTTTAGTCGCTAAGTTGTGTCTGACCCTTTTGTGACCCCATGGACTGTAGCCCACCAGGTTCCACTCCATGGTCCAGGCAAGCATACTGGAGTGGGTTGCCATGCCCTCCTCCAGGGATCTTCCCAGCCCAGGGATCGAAACTGTATCCCCTGCATTGGCAGGTGGGTTCTTTGCCGCTGAGCCACCTGGGAAAGCCATCTTAAAATATACATAGCGTAAAATTTAGCATTGTAAACATGTGTGAGTTTATCATTGTGAGTTCAGTGCATTAAGAGCATTTGCATTGTGCAACCATCAGCACTATCTATTGCCTGAACATTTTCCCATTCGAAACTGTTACTCTGTACCCATTAAACACGACTTCCTCATTTTGGCCTATCCTGATCCTTGGTAACCACCATTTTACTTTATGACTCTATGAATTTGACTATTCTAGCCACTTCTCAGACTTCCCTGTAGCTCAAATGATAAAGAATCTGCCTGCGATGCAGGAGACTAGGGTTCGATCCCTGGGTCGGGAAGTTCCTCTGGAGAAGGGAATGGCAATCTACTCCAGTATTCCTGCCTGCAGAATTCCATGGACAGAGAAGCCTGGTGGGCTACAGACCATGGGGTCCCAGAGTTGGACACGACTGAGCGACTAACACACACACACATAACAGCCACTTCTTATAAGTGAATAATCTAGCCCCCAGTTTAAGAACTTAGAAAAGAAAAGCAAAATAAATTCAAAGCAAATAGAAAGAAGGAAGTAACAAACATAGGAGAAAATTTTTCAATAAAATTGAAAACAGAAAACAATAGAAAAACAATCAGTGAAACAAAATTCTTATTCTCTGAAAGATCAGGAAAAGAAAAATTCCTAGCAAGTTTGACAGAAAAAAAAGACATAAATTACTAATATCAGGAATGAAACCATGGATGTCACTAAAGACTCTGAAAATATCAAAAGGATAATGGGAACATTGCAAACAACACAACACATATAAACTTGATAACTTACATGAAATGGAACAATTCCTTGAAAGCACAAACTACCATAATCACCTAATATGAAATAGATAATTTAAATAGCCCTATAACTATTGGAGAAATAAAATTTGTAGTTAAAAAACTCCAGAAAAAGAAATCTATAAGTCTAAATTGTTTTACTGGAAATTTTTATTAACTATTTAAAGACAAATTAAATGGCAAATAGATGAGGAAACAATGGAAACAGTGACAGACTTTATTTTCTTGGTCTCCAAAATCACTGTAGATGGTGACAAAAATCCTTAAAATATTAGCAAATGAACTCTACAATATAAAGAAAATTATACATTACAACCAAATGGAGTTTATTTTAGGGATGTCATATTGGTTTAATATTCAAAAATCAATTAATGTAATTAATGTACCATATGAGCAAGGTAAAAAATAAAAATCACAATCATATACATGAATGCATAAAAAGTACTTGACAAAATTCAACCTCTATTTAGGAAAAAACTCTTAGAAAAATTGAACTAGTCAGCACTTCTTCAATTTGATAAACAGCAACAACAAAAAAACCTACAGACAAAATTATACTTGATGGTGAGATATTGAATGCTTTCTCTGTAAGACTGGGAAAAAAGCAAGGATGTTTGTTTTTATCACTCTTGCACAACATAGTACTGGAATTTCTAGCCAATACAATAAGTCAAGAAAAGGGAATAAAAGGTACACAGTTCAGAAAGGAAGAAATAAAACTAGCTCTATTTGCACCTGACATGGTTGTCTTGGTAGAAAATCCAAAGAAGTCTAAAAAATAGCTATAAATAATTAGTGAGGTCACAGGACATAGCATGAAGATACAAAAGTCAGTTGCTTTTCTTTGTATTAACAATGAGCATACAGGCACATAAATTTAAAATATAATATCATTTACAATCACTGAAAAAAAAACCCACATGAAATATGTCCACCTCTTTTAAAACATGAACAAGATTTGTTTCCTAAAAAGTACAAAATGCTGATAAAGTATTTCAAAGATTTAAATAAATGGTGAGACAGATTGTGTTCACAGATTGGGAGACTCAACATAATAAAGATGCCAATTCTCCCAAAATTGATATACATGTTTTAGGCAATTCCTTTTAAAATTCCAGCAAGATTTTTTTTTTGTAGATATAGGCAAGATTATTCTAATCTTTATATGGATAGGCAAAGGAACTAGGAAAACTAAAACAATTTTGGAAAAAAGAATGAAGTAAGAGGAATCATTTTAAATAATTTCAAAACTAATTATAGAGCTATAGTAATAAAGACTATATTGATAGAGGCATAGACACCTAGACCAGTTGAACAGATTAGAAAATCCAGAAATATACCCACACAAACATGCCCATCTGATTTCTGACAAAGCAAAAGCCATTTCATGGTGCTGATACTCTTGTACATCTATAGGTGAAAAAAATGACTTGACCTAAATCTCACACTTCATACAAAAGATAACTTATAGTGCATAACTGACTTAAATGTGAGACACAAAACTTGGAAAAATCATAAAAGAAAATCTTCAGCATCTTTAGGAAAAGAGTTGTTAGACTTGACACCCAAAGCAGAATCTATAAAAGGAAAAACTGAGAAATTGGACTTCTTTAAAAGGAAAATCTGTTGTTCTGTCAGGAGAATGAAAAAGCAATATACAAACTGGGGGAAACGATTTGCAAACCACACTACTGACAAAGAATTAGTATCAAAAAAAATTCTCAAAACTCATCAGTTAAGTAAACGATGATCCTAAAAACTGAATACAATAAAATAGGAAAAACATCTGAAGTGACAGTTTCCTGGAGAGGATATATAGAGGTAAAGTAAGTACATGAAAAGATATTCAACACCATTAGCCATTAAGAACATGCAAATTAAAACCACAGTGAGACTTCACCAACCATCTATCCCAGTGGCTAGAATTAAAAAATAGTGACAACACCAAGTGCTGTCAAGCGTGTGGAGAAACTGGATCACACACATTGTTGGTGGGAACATAAATTGATGCAGCCTCAGGATTTCCCTGGTGGTCCCATGATTAAGAATCTGCCTTCCATTGCAGGGGGTGCAGGTTGGATCTCTTGTTAGGGAACGAAGATCCCACATGCCTCAGGGCACATGAGCCTGTGATCCATAGCTAGTGAGAAGCCTGCATGCCTCAGTGAAGATACCGTGTGCCACAGTTAAGACTTGACTCAGCCAAAAAAAAAAAAAAAAAAAGGTATAGCCTCTCTGGCAAACAGTTTAGCGGTTTCTTAAACTGAACATGCAACTACCATAGGACCCAGCAATTGCACTTCTGGGTGTTTATCCCAAGAAATAGAGGCATGTGTGCTAAGCTGCTTCAGTCACGTCTGACTCTTTGTAACCCTATGGACTGTAGCCTGCCAGGCTCCTCTGCCCAGGGGATTCTCCTGGCATGCATACTGGAGTGGGCTGAGATGCCCTCCTCCAAAATGGGATACATACACACAAAAACCTGTATACAGATATGGTAGCTTCATTCATAATAGACTTGAACTGGAAACAACCCAGATGTCTTTCAATGGGTGAACTGAAACACTTTATGGCACATTCATGCGTAGAGTACTACTCAGCAATAAAAAGGAAATGAACTATAGGTACATAGAGCGACTTGATAAATCTCCAAAGAATTATGCTAAATGGAAAAAGCTCATCCTCAAAGGGCTACATACTGTATGAAGTTGTTTATATAGCATTCTTGAAATGGCAAATTATAGAAATGGAAAACAGGATGGGTTGCCAGTGGTAAGAAAGGGGTGGAGCTGAGGGAGGAGGGAAGAGGAGAGGAGGGAAGTGGGTGTGGCCCATGAGATCTTCTTGACTATGTCAATGTCAGTGTCCTGGTTGTGATAATGTTCTATAGTTTTGCAAATGTTACCATTGAGGAAAACTGGATAAAGGGTACATGGGATCTATTATTTCTTACAGCTGTGTGTGTGATTATACAGTTATCTCAATATAAAAAGTTTAAAAGTTTTTATTTGCAGATCCTACTTTCAGAGGCTTTTTTATTTTTAAAAATTTTACACATATATGTATATATACATTTTAATTCATTTATTTGATTAAGTAACTCTGTCAAGGGACCTAGGATTCTGCACTTCCAAAGTACTATATATGATTACAATGTAGAGAGACCATGGGACTCACTCTGTGAAACCCTATTCTATTCCATTTCAATAGAAATAGCTAAAAAATGTTTTTCTAATATTTCCAATTTAAATTTAAAAAAAATAGCTTATTTTTTGTTTGGTTGTGCCTGGTCTTCGTTGCTGTGTGTGGGCTTTTCTCTAGTTGTGTCAGTTGGGAGCTACTCTTCATTGAGGTGCCTGGGTTCCTCATGAAGGTGGCTTCTGTAGAGCACAGGCTCTAAGTTCAGGGGCTTCAGCAGTTGCTGCATTCAGGCTCAGTAACTGTGGCCTGCTGGCTTAGCTGCTCCCTGGCTTTCAGAATCTTCCCTGACCAGGGATCGAACCAGCGTCCCCTGCACTGGCAAGTGGGTTTTTATATGTTGCACTGCCAAGGAAGTCCATCCAATTCAAATTTAACACCACAGCATCACTTTCTTTGCCATCCTTTAGTTTATATTTGTTTTTTCCTTATATATGCTTTTTCCCCTTACAGTGAAAATCTGTATTCCTAATAACATGAATGGATTTCCTTAATTATTTTACTCTAAAATAGATGTAAACCAATTAGAAAAATTATAACACCAATATGACTCTAACAATGAATCCACTAAGTAATAAGTTATTTTGTAACTCTTTGTCTTTAGAATATATTGTATAAAAGTTTATGATTAAAATACTATATTCAAAATTTACTTGAATTGACTCTTTCCTCTCCTTTAGTTTTCTTGACATTCTTTTGTATCTTGCTTTTTAAATTAAAAAAAAATCTTGAAATATATCAGCTTGTAGAAAACATGCTTTCTTAATAAATATTTGATGATTGAAATCTGATTGAATATCCTTTCTCAGGGACTTAATGAAAAAATACAGAAAGATGAAATCCAAACATCTTGCACTGGAACACTGAAGAATATTACTTTATTCTCTGCTCTATTCCATAAAAAAACTTCAAGGCAGCTAACACTGTGGGATAAATTTTAAGGGCAAGGTAGTGTCCCCTAAGCTATCAGGTATCCTTTTCTGGGAAAAGGTTTCATTTTGAAACGAATGAATTTTACACTGTTGGGGCTTCATTATCCTAGGTTTTTTCCTTCAAAATATTAAGGCAAATTCTTCAAAATAATTTGTAGGCTACTATGTATAGCTTTAGGCTTGTGTTTAACTTGCATCTTTGCAAGTATCTACCCCCTGAGCAGTGACATCTTTCCTCTTGTCATGAACTGCAGGGCAATCTCAAAACTCTTTTCATGGCTGACTTGCCTACTCTGGGAACTCTATAGGCAGAATTGCTTCACAAGAGCCTCTTCAAGTAGCATTATCCCCTGGGAAAACTTGGACCACTCACAGTTGGGGTGGTTAGAAAAGTAGTGGTAAAACTTGAATCAGTTTTGGATGTGCTTGTTTTGCTTTAGCTTTCAAAGCAAAAGCAGGTGATCTTATCAGTTGCATGCAAAATGTGTATTGACTAACAGGACTGGACAACTGATCACAGTTACTTTAAAACCCTTGTACAGAGCAAGGAACATCACCATAAGTTCTATAATTGCATCTTAATTAACTTTAGAGAGATGAACATCAAGAATTTTAAAGGGCAGTGAAGATCAGGGATGTTTCCCCATCTTGAATATCACTTGGTCAGTCACAGGACATTGGTATTCATGTAATATGAGGATTCCTTTATGCGGGCATAGTCCAAATGCAATACTGAACATTTTCTCTGTGAGATATTCGTAAACAAACACTGTAGTTTAACAATCATAATCAGGCAACAAAATCATGATGGTAGCGATTTTATACTGATGATCAATACAATATTTGTTTGATCTCATATTTTTTCTCTGAAATTTTAGGACTTCAATCCTTCCCCACAACAGTGTATTTTGGTTTCACATACCTTTTGGAAATAAAATCTATAGCACCACTTTTAAGTTGTGCAAATTTGTTCAACTACAGTCAGAATAAAGATATTTATTTGCTAGGCATTTATCAAAGTTAACCTATAAAGCAGTAGTGTGTGAGTGTGTGTGTGTACTTTGCCATGTGCTTTATATTCATCTCATTTACTCTCAAGTTCATTCTCAGATGAGCAATTAGCCTTGGAGAGGTGAAATAACTTGTCCACGGAGTTGGACACATATTAACACAACTCATAAGAGGCTGTATGAAAACAGTGGCAGATTTTATTTTCTTGGGCTCCAAAATTACTGCAGATGGTGACTGCAGCCATGAAATCAAAAGATGCTTGCCCCTTGGAAAAAAAGCTATGACAAATCTAGATAGCATGTTAAAAAACAGATGTCACTTTGCAGGCAAAGGTCTGTATAGTCAAAGCTATGGGTTTTCTAGTAGTCATGTATGGGTGTGAGAGTTGGACCATAAAGAAGGCTGAGCACTGAAGAATTAATGCTTTCGAACTGTGGTGCTAGAGAAGACTCTTGAGAGTCTCTTGGACTGCAAGGATATCAAATCAGTCAATCAAAAAGAAATCAACCGTGAATCTTCACTGAAAAGACTGCTGCTGAAACTCCAATACTTTGGCCACTTGAGGCAAAGAACTGACTCATTGGAAAAGACCCTAATGCCGGGAAAGACTAAAGGCAGGAGAAGGAGGAGACAGAGGATGATGGTTGGATGGTATCACAAATCAATGGACATGACTTTGAGAAAACCCTGGAAGATAGTGGAGGACAGAGGAGCCTGGTGTGCTGCAGTCCGTGGGGTCACAAAGACTTGCACATGACTGAGGGACCAAAAAACAGCAATGAAGATTCTAAAGGCCAGAAGACAGCAACCTGAAAGCCCCAGGCAGGTCAAGCTGTCATATTCTTTAGAATGACATTTTCTGCTCATTATCATTATACAGGTCAAAGGGTAAGTGTCTTTCAAATGTTTATATGTAAATATAGCTAGTCCTCCAACAAAAGTCCTAGTCAAAGCTATGGTTTTTCCAGTAGTCATGTATGGATGTGACAGTTGGACTATAAAGAAAGCTAAGTGCCAAGAATTGATACTTTTGAACTGTGGTGTTGGAGAAGACTCTTGAGAGTCCCTTGGACTGCAAGGAGATCAAACCAGTCCTGACTATTCATTGGAAGGACTGATGCTGAAGCTGAATCTCCAATACTTTGGCCATCTGATGTGAAAACTGATTCATTGGAAAAGACCCTGATGACAGGAAAGATTGAAGGCAGGAGGAGAAGGGGATGACAGAGGATGAATGGTTGAATGGCATCACTGACTCAAAGCACATGAGTTTGAGCAAGTTCTAAGAGTTGGTGATGGACAGGGAGGCCTGGTGTGCTGCAGTCCATGGGGTTGCAAAGAGTCAGACACAACTGAGCAACTGAACTGAACTGAACTGAAGGGGTAAGCTGTGGGAAACTCAGTCTCAATCAGAAGATCATGTAGCTCAGTTTCCTTGACCAAGCATGGAAGAAGAGACCAGTGAAATAACCTAGTTGATGGGAAAGCTGATAGACAAGAAGTAGAGGTGATTCTCTTCCATCTTTTCTTACTAGAAAAGTTTTCTGATGTGTAACATATATATACATATATATATGTGTATATATTCCAAGCAGAATGGAGTCATTTCCCGTACTATAGTTACACGGCTCCTATTATACTTAAACAGCCATATTACAGTAACACCACAAGTCATCATGGTAGTTGTTCATCACCTCTCTTTCTTTTGTTGTGACATTATTTGCTGGAGATAATGACAGAACAAGAACCAGAAGCTAGCACCTATAGCAGTGAAAAGCAGAAAAAAGAATGAGTATTTCTCTTTTCCTTTCCTGAGAACAAAGAAGATAAAGAGAACAGTGAGCAGGCCTGAACATTCTCAGATTTTTTACTTTAACTGCTCCTAACTCTGCATGTCTGTAACTGTTTGCTTTTCTGCCCCCTAACTCTACGGGAGCTACAATTCCCATTTTTTCCTTTGACTCTATGCTCAGTTCAGTTCAGTCACTCAGTCGTGTCCGACTCTTTGCGACCCCATGAACTGCAGCACGCTAGGTCTCCCTGTCCATTACCAACTCCTGGAGTTCACTCAGACTCACATCCATCGAGTCAGTGATGCCAGCCAGCCCTCTCACCCTCTGTTGTCCCCTTCTCCTCCTGCCCCCAATCCCTCCCAGCATCAGAGTCTTTTCCAATGAGTCAACTCTTCACATGAGGTGGCCAAAGTACTGGAGTTTCAGCTTTAGCATCATTCTTTCCAAAGAAATCCCAGGACTGATCTCCTTCAGAATGGACTGGTTGGATCTCCTTGCAGTCCAAGGGACTCTCAAGAGTCTTCTCCAACACCACAGTTCAAAAGCATCAATTCTTTGGCGCTCAGCCTTCTTCACAGTCCAACTCTCACATCCATACATGACCACAGGAAAAACCATAACTTTGACTAGACAGACCTTTGTTGGCAAAGTAATGTCTCTGCTTTTCAATATGCTATCTAGGTTGGTCATAACTTTTCTTCCAAGGAGTAAGCATCTTTTAATTTCATGGCTGCAGTCACCATCTGCAGTGATTTTGGAGCCCAGAAAAATAAAGTCTGACACTGTTTCCCCATCTATTTCCCATGAAATGATGGGACCAGATGCCATGATCTTCATTTTCTGAATGTTAAGCTTTAAGCCAACTTTTTCACTCTCCTCTTTCACTTTCATCAAGAGGCTTTTTAGTTCCTCTTCACTTTCTGCCATAAAGGTGGTGTCATCTGCATATCTGAGGTTATTGATATTTTTCCTGGCAATCTTGATTCAGGCTTGTGCTTCTTCCAGCCCAGCATTTCTCATGATGTACTCTGCATATAAGTTAAATAAGCAGGGTGACAATATACAGCCTCGACATACTACTTTTCTGATTTGAAACCAGTCTGTTGTTCCATGTCCAGTTCTAACTGTTGCTTCCTGACCTGCATATAGGTTTCTCAAGAGGCAGGTCAGGTGGTCTGGTATTCCCATCTCTTTCAGAATTTTCCACAGTTTATTGTGATCCACACAGTCAAAGGCTTTGGCATAGTCAATAAAGCAGAAATAGATGTTTTTCTGGAACTCTCTTGCTTTTTCCATGATCCAGCGGATGTTGGCAATTTGATCTCTGGTTCCTCTGCCTTTTCTAAAACCAGCTTGAACATCTGGAAGTTCACGGTTCACGTATTGCTGAAGCCTGGTTTGGAGAATTTTGAGCATTACTTTACTAGCATGTGAGATGAGTGCAATTGTGCAGTAGTTTGAGCATTCTTTGGCATTGCCTTTCTTTGGGATTGGAATGAAAACTGACCTTTTCCAGTCCTGTGGCCACTGCTGAGTTTTCCAAATTTGCTGGCATATTGAGTGCAGCACTTTAACAGCATCATCTTTCAGGATTTGAAATAGCTCAACTGGAATTCCATCACCTCCATTACCTTTGTTCATACTGATGCTTTCTAAGGTGCACTTGAGTTCACATTCCAGGATGCCTGGCTCTAGGTGAGTGATCACACCATCGTGATTATCTTGGTCTTGAAGATCTTTTTTGTACAGTTCTTCTGTGTATTCTTGCCACCTCTTCAATATCTTCTGCTTCTGTTAGGTCCATACCATTTCTGTCCTTTATTGAGCCCATCTTTGCAACACTTGGTATCTCTAATTTTCTTTAAGAGATCTCTAGTCTTTCCCATTCTGTTGTTTTCCTCTATTTCTTTGCATTGATCGCTGAGGAAGGCTTTCTTATCTCTTCTTGCTATTCTTTGGAACTCTGCATTCAGATGCTTATATCTTTCCTTTTCTCCTTTGCTTTTCACTTCTCTTCTTTTCACAGCTATTTATAAGGCCTCCTCAGACAGCCATTTTGCTTTTTTGCATTTCTTTTCCATGGGCATGGTCTTGATCCCTGTCTCCTGTACAATGTCACGAACCTGCATCCATAGTTCATCAGGCACTCTATCTATCAGATCTAGTCCCTTAAATCTATTTCTCATTTCCACCATATAATCATAAGCAATTTGATTTAGGTCATATCTGACTGGTCTAGTGGTTTTCCCTACTTTCTTCAATTTAAGTCTGAATTTGGCAATCAGGAGTTCATGGTCTGAGCCACAGTCAGCTCCTGGTCTTGTTTTTGTTGACTGTATAGAGCTTCTCCATGTTTGGCTGCAAAGAATATAATCAATCTGATTTCGGTGTTGACCATCTGGTGATGTCCATGTGTAGAGTCTTCTCTTGTGTTATTGGAAGAGGGTGTTTGCTGTGACTCTATGCTAAATACATGCTATATCTGGTGTTTACCCTTACAACACCCTTCCCCTTACATATCAGAAAGAAGGCTGCAGAGCCCCCAACTGCCAGACTCAATCACTGGCTTACTGACACCAGTCCACGACTGTCTCTGAAACAATGCGAGAGGAAGAAATCAAGATCCTATCACCTTTGTTCCTCATCACCGACTCCTGACTGCAAGCCCTTGCCTTAAAGAAGCCCCTAGATTCATGGAGGGGGTGCACAGTTCTTGAGGCATGAGCTTATTGTCTTCCCCTCTCCACTGGCTGAGAATTAAAGCTACCTTTCTGTTTCCTCCAAACTCACTCTATTTTTTTATTTGACTTCGGTGGGCAGAAAAGGCCAAGATTTTGGCCAGCGACACACCTAGTACAATGTCTGAGACACACACCTAAAAAGCTATCTTCGAGTTGGAGCAAGTGCTTGGGGCAATGGGAAGATGTTATCCAACATTTGATAGCAGGAAATCCAGCCAGACAGATTAAGTTCTTTAAGGAGTGTAATGACGGGCAGCAAGTAGCAATCCTGGCAGTTGGTCTCTTTCAAGAATTCAAAGTAGGACTGTGGTTTCTTTGAAGGAATGGTGATAGATTAGCTATCAAATGAAAGACAGTCTCTAGCTAAGAGGAACGGAGGAGGTGGGAAGTCTACAGGGGAAGGAATTCAGACACAGGATAAAAAAATGGAGACTCAGTCGGGGAGCTTGGTTCTTTTCAAAGCAGAAGTCCAGGGAGACAGGTCCTAGAAAAACTAGCAGTGAGGCTGCGTTAATGCTGTAATGACTGAGGACACATGCTGATGACATGACAAGAAATCCAGTATTGTCATAAAATGCCCTGGGTGAAGATAAGATTGCCCCCCAAATCCTGGGCATATTCAAGCCTGCGATTTTGGGGAGTATGTGCAAGCTAAGTTGCTTCGGTCCTGACTCTTGGCAACCCTATGGACCGTAGCCTGCCAGGCTCCTTTGTCCATGGGTTTCTCCAGGTGAGAATCCTGGAGTGGATTGCCTTGCCCTCCTCCAGGGCATCTTCCCGACCTAGGGATCGACCCTCCTCTCTTACCTTCTCCTGCACCAGTAGGCAGGTTCTTTACCACATGTGGCTCAACTGATAAAGAATCCTCCTGCAATGCGGGAGACCTGGGTTCAATCCCTGGGTTGGGGAGATCCCCTGGAGAAGGAAAAGGCTACCCACTCCAGAACTGTGGCCTGGAGAATTCCGTGGCTGTATAGTCCATGGGGTTGCAAAGTGGCGGACATGATTGAGTGACTTTCACTCACTCACTCTTTACCACTAGCGCCACCTGGAGCAAGATTGCTTAACAACACGTCAGACAACATTAAAGAATCAGGAAATAAAGAGATACCCAGAAAGAAGAATTTATGGTGGAGGAAGGGATGGGAGACAGCTCCTTCTACCTCCAGGCTCTGGAATCTAAAGTCAGCACTTCCTAAACTCAGAGGGGAAATTCAGGCCCATTGACCCTTGTACTTCTATCAACAGTACTGAGTGGTCTTTTGAATTGATCATGTCAATTTCTAAATGTCATGTCTAATGAAAAACTGGAGATTCTGCTATAGATTCCTAAGGGGAATCAAGAAAGACATAGTATTGGTTTGGGGACTATTCACTAAAGTATCCCAGCAGCAAAACCCCAAAGAAACACAGCTGGAATCGTTTTATGAATTGCAGGCAAATTTTAAGATTGAATTCAGTCAGGACAACTGGTTTTTAAGTATGTCCTTTTCTCTTTCTCCTATTTGATATTACCAACATGAAGTCTTTTGAAATTTCAATAATTTAAATGTAATTTAATTTATTTAATGACATTGTTTAATATTTTGAGAATATAAGAATAGCTTTTGAGCAGTGGGAGAGGCTTGTGGAGGCAGGATGATGCTTGGCCTCCAAGGGGAATGAAGGTGCCTTCCATCTCTCCAGGGTGGCTCTGGCTGATGCCACTGGAGTCTCTTTGAAAGGCTTTCTGTTTCAAGTTCCCACAGTTGAATGCAAGGGGTGTGTGTGTGTGTGTGTGTGTGTGTGTGTGTGTGTGTGTCTCAGTCACGTCCAACTCTTTGCGACCCCATGGACTGTAGCTCACCAGGCTTCTCTGTCCATGAAATTCTCCAGGCATGAATACTGGAGTGGGTAGACACATTCCCCTCTCTAGGGGATCTTCCCAACCCAGGGATTGAATGCAAAAGGGACGGTATGCCAAATGCCATTCAGGAAATGTAAACTGTATTAAAATAGGCAGAAATCAAATAGTATTAAATATAGTCCCCCTGCCCTCAAAATGCTAGTATTTAAGTAAAGTTGGAATCTGGAAAACAGATTGGACAGTCATAACTCCATAGCTTGGTAAAGACCTCCACAGCTTACTTTTGGCAAAAACACTGAATCAGATTCAACTCTGAATCATTTTCAACTTAAAAAAAAAAAGAAAAGAAAACCAAGTCTTTCTCTTTCATGTAGTTTATGAAGTTAAAATTTTGGTACATAGAGTCAAATAGAGGACTTTAAATTTATTCCTATTTAATATGATCTTGTGATTTTGAACTAGACTAAGTTTCCAGGATGTTCAAAATTTTCTGAATACTGATTCAACCATCTAGTATATTCTCTGTTTCTCCCAGCTCTGTGCCTTTGGCAAATGTAACAATTATGCTGTTGACTCCTTCATCCAGATAATTGATTGAAAGTGTGGAGAGGACAGAGTTTAAAGACAAAGCTGTCCAAGCCTTCATTTTCTGTGGGCTGATATCAATTAACAGGGAATTGGGAGGAAAACAACTTTTACAGAATATCTACCATGTATGTGAGACTATAAATGATTCCTTGACTATATTAGCACATTTAATCTTTAATTCTAGTAACACAGCTAGAAAGTACAGAAGTTGATTTTTGACTCTACATCTGTCTAACTTCTTGCTCTTACTAGTTAGTAAACCTTCTTACCTCCAGTTAATCAAAGCTTTTACTTGCTTGTAAAACTTCTTGCTGATTTGCCAAACTGCATTTGTCTTCCAGCCCACATTTTGTATCTTGTCCACAGAATACCACGATAGGCCTTATTAAACATGTGGCTGAAATTAAAATACTCTATGTGAATGTCCCCAGTCGTATTGAGAATAAGATAGTATCAGGTGTGGTAGTAACGTCCCTGTGGTAGCAGCTCAAATGGTAAAGAATCTGCCTCCAGTGCAGGAAACCTGGGTTGGGAAGTTCCCCCAGAGAAGATAATGGCAATCCACTTCACTATTCTTGCCTGGACAATCCCTATGGACAGAGGAGCCTGGTGGGCTACAATCCATGGGGTCACAAAGAGTTGGACACAACTGAGTGGCTAACAATCACAATCAAATTAGGTGTGGTGGTAAATTAGCTAAAAGAGGACAGTTGGAAGTGATAGAGTTTGATTTTTTTTTACAAAAGGTAGTACTTATATTTGGTTAGTTCCTTTTTGATAAGAAATATATTGCATATGACACAAATATTAGAGTAAATAGAATGTGGTTTTTCATAATTTTTGTAGTATCATGTCTCTATGATTTATTTCTACAGTTGCTTTCTTTTTCAGAGTTTGGGAGGGCTGGTCCTAAGACGGCGGAGGAATAGGACGGGGAGACCACTGTCTCCCCCACAAATTCATCAAAAGATCATTTGAATGCTGAGCAACTGCCACAAAACAACTTCTGAACGCTGGCGGAGGACACCAGGCACCCAGAAAGGCAGCCCATTCCTCTCTTCGAAAGGAGATAGGACAAAATATAGAAGATAAAAAGAGAGACAAAAGAGTTAAGGATGGAGACCTGTCCTGGGGAGGGAGTTGTGAAGGAGAAGAAGTTTCCAAACAGCAGGAAACCCTCTCAACAGTGGGTCTGTGGGGAGTTTTGGAAACTCAGAGGGCAACATAACCAGGAGGAAAAAAAAACAACCACAGAATAGGGTTTGGAAATTAAGGATCGAGTTGTAATGAGAATTCTGTGACATCTGAGGATGTTCTCCTCAATACTGCTAGCTGTAGTGCTAACAGGAAAAATAACCGCATTTAAATACTTATTCTCTATCAGACGTTGTGTAAAGTGCTTTACATGTATTAGGTATCATCTCACTTAAACACAACAACACTTTGAAATGCTTCCTATTATTACCTTCATTTTATAAATTAGAAAACAGACTAAGATGCTATGTGCTCGAGAGCTGTGGATTGAACCCAGGGAGATGGGCCCCTCCAGTGCCCTTGGCTTCAGCCACTGCTGGGAGAGAATTCTCTAAGGATCTCTTGTATTTCTGTTTGTACTGTGAACAGAGGAACAGACTGCCCTATTCTGAGTGATCTTTACGAGGAGTTTAAATAATGAATAACCTTAGGAGATACTGTCCAGTATAATAATAATATGGGTTTCCCTGGTGGCTAAGACCATAAAGGATCTGCCTATAATGCAGGAGACCCGGGTTCAATCCCTGGATTGGGAAGACACCCTGGAGAAGGGAATGCCTACCCACTCCAGTAATCTTGCCTGGAAAATCCCATGGACAGAGGAGCTTGGTGGGCTTTAGTCCATGGGGTCACAAGAGTTGGACACAATTTAGAAACTAAGCTACCAGATAATAAGATAATGTCTCATAATAATTTATCTTATATTTTATAATAAGAAGATAGTGTCTCTCTCTGGGCCAGAGGTTAAAAAGGCTTACTGTCCGCTATAGAAGATGTAGATTCCCTAACCTCAGGATTCCTCTCCTGTAATGCAACTCACTGTGTGTGCAGACATCACTTGGCCCTCATTAATCACCTTCTGGGAATGATAGTAGGGTAACTGGTACAAATGTGGATCCTCTGGCTACTGCTATTGCAGACAAAATTCTTTGTCTTTCTCCCAAGTTGCTCATGTCTTTTTCTATGAATCTGTGGTGGGCTCACTTGTTATCTTGTGATTAGGATAAAAATCTCAGACCCTTCATGGTTCTTGACTGTCTCTATTCAAGAGTATGTGATTATCTCCTCCATAGCCCAGCAACACTACCCCCCAACCCCTCCCCCCACAAAAAAGTGACCTTATAAGAGAGGACTAATTGATTTCCAATGATCCAAACATCTTTGATGATATATTGGGTTGATCAAAAATTTGTTCAGGCTTTTCCATAACATCTTCCATAAAATTCTGAGTGAATTTTTTGGCTAACTCAATACTTCCAGGTAATAAACCCCAGGTAGTGGCTTCTCTTCTCCTTCTCTTAGATAACAAATCAAGCATATGAGAATCTGACTCTCCTTTGTTCTTGTTCAGTCACCCAGTCGTGTCTGACTCTTTGCAACCCCATGGACTGCAGCATGCCTGGCTTCACTGTCCTTCACTATCTTCTGGAGTTTGCTTAAACTCATGTCTATTGAGTCAATGATGCCATTCAACCATCTTATTCTCTGTCACCCTCTTCTCCTCTCCTTAGGTAACCTAAAAGTATAGCTTGGATTAAGAATATCTTGAAGCAGAGCTTCCACTTTAAGATGGCAGAATAGAAGGATACTTTCCTGGGTTGCCTTGCTTGGTGCCCTTAAGAATATGAACTCATTTTGATCAAAAAAAATAATAATAAACATGGAGAAAAATCATTCAGTCTGGGTTTGTTGTAATTGTAGAGCTTGATATGCCTCTAACAACAGCAGACTGTTCTAGTGTCAAGAGGTACAGGATTTCAGGAAAAGAGCTGCTCTGGAATGAATAACACTTACTTCAGAAAATCTTAGAGATTTATTGCTGAAGCTATGCTTTTAGTTTGTTCAGAAAAAGTGATCAGTAGAGTGTACAAAGGATGATTATTTTATTTTTACATAATGATTAGAATACTGTGCATTTTCAAGTTTGGGATAGAAGAATTTGGGTTTTCAGTAGTTTTCAGTAGATTTTAGGAGTGTTTTCCTAGGTTGCATGCAAGAGTTATAACTCTTGAAAGGTTGAACCCAAAGGTTTTATTCAAACTATTTAAAATTTCATGCACATATCTAATCTCTCCCAAATTTTCTGCTTAGCTTACTTGGGACACTGTGTAAAAAATAGCCAAAGTATGCAGGCTCCCAGGCAGGGTCTGGTCAGTGGTGCGTTGGAGCACAGATTTCAAATATGGGTGCATGGATTTCCTTCTTTCTAATTTTGCAATCAAATTAATAGTGATGGATGCAGAGAATGAGCTGGTAGATGGCTAGGAATAATGGAAATATTGGCTGCAGCTGGGCTGTCCTGGCTGATTTGCTGTAGAACCACAGACCAGCGAGCTTCAGAATTTCCTAGAGAGCTTGCTGTTTTTGTCTCACACCCCACCTCTAGAGTGTCTGGGGTGGGCCTGAGAACTTCATTGCTGTTAATAGTAATTAGTTCCTAGATAGTGCTGATACTGCTGGTTTGAGGAACACACTTTGAGAACAATTGTCTTACACATTTTCTGAGGGACAAACAGTGCCTCTGGTCTAAGATGGAGGAGGGAAGAACTCATTAGAAAGATTAGTCTTATAGAAAAACCTGAATGAATATTTTGGCCAATGCAATGTTTAGTTTTTTTTTTTCATATTTGCCTTGTCCTTGCGTGCCTGCTTAGTCATGTCCAACTCTTTGCAACCCCATAGACTGTAGCCCACCAGGCTCCTCTGTCCATGGAATTCTCCAGGCAAGAATACTGGAGTGGGTTGCCATGCCCTTCTGCAGAGGATCTTCCTGACCCAGGATTCAAACATGCATCTTCTGCATTGGCAGGCAGATTCTTTACCAACTACGCCCCCTGAGACATATATTTGCCTGAGGAAAGATATCAACTGTAGTTTCCCAGGGGACTTTCCTTCTGCTGCTGCTAAGTCACTTCAGTTGTGTCCGACTCTGTGTGACCCCATAGACGGCAGCCCACCAGGCTCCCCCATCCCTGGGATTCTCCAGGCAAGAACACTGGAGTGGACTGCCATTTCCTTCTCCAGTGCATGAAAGTGAAAAGTGAAAGGGACATCGCTCAGTCGTGTCCGACTCTTCGCGACCCCATGGACCACAGCCTACCAGGCTCCTCTGTCCATGGGATTTTCCAGGCAAGAGTACTGGAGTGGGGTGCCATCGCCTTTTTCCTTCTACTTCATGCTGATTTTTGTTTTCCATTATATTTTTCGAAATGATAGTGAAATCCTGCATAACATATACTGACTTTAGTTGCAACTGTTCATTCCTTTTTTTCTGCTTTTCTTCCATCACCTTTTTCCTTCACATGTGAAGCCACACATACTCATCGTTAGGTGATTTTTCTGGACAAAATAAATGCCTATGATGGAAAACTATTCTGAACTGCGAACAAGTGACCACTTGAATTTCTTGTGGAGAAGGAAGGAAACTGTCTCCCTTCTTAGTCTTTATTTGTTGAATTTCTGAGTGTTGTATGTCAACAAATTGCATGGTGTTTAAAGCCAAGCTCCCATCTGGATTCGTACTTCTAGCAAGTATTTGCTTTTTCTATAATAACAGTCTTCTACTTGGCTGTTGTATGTTTTTCTCATCATGATGAGAAAAGTTTTCATCCCAATGTAGCCATATTAGTCACATTTGAAATTTGTCATATGAGTCTCAGTAGATTGTAAGTCCCCTACATACGAATAAGTTCCATTCTGAGAACACATTTGTAAGTACAGTTTGTTCGTAAGTCTAACAAAGTTAGCCTAGGTACGCTACTAACACAATTGCCTATATAGTACAACAGTAGGTTTATAATATAATATTTTTTCCACAAATAATACATAAAAACAAACAAAAAAGAAAACATTTTTATCTTGCCTACAGTACCTTGAAAAGTACAGTAATATAGTACAACAGCTGGCATGCAGGGAGGGGCTGGCATCAAGAACCAGCCAAGAAGTTACTGACTGGAGGAGAGTGAGGAGGTGGGAGGTGGTAGAGCTGAAGAATTGTCAGCAATAGGAGATGGAGGGCAAGCTGCAATTTCACTCTTGCTTGATGTTGATGGCACAAGTTCTGGTTCCTTGTTGGAACCAGATGCACGTTCCCATCTTTGAAAGTTTGCAGCTTGAAGGTTCATATGTAGGGGACTTATTGTATTCTTATTTATTTTTTATTGAAGTACAGTTGATTTACCATGCTGTGTTACTTTCTGGTGTACAGCAAGGAGATTCAGTTTTATATAGATATATATAAACCCACCTTTTCACTTAATTATCCTGTATGCTTAATCTTGCTGAGTTTTATTTTCCTAATCTATAAAATAGTCATGAAATGTCTATTTCACAGGGTTTTGATAATTAAGTGAGTTAATAGATGTAAAGAACATGTCAATAAAGGTGCCTATTATAAATGAATTACTGGTATTTAGGATGGGATATTTGGAAGAACCATTGTTAAAGATATTTGAAATTGGATGAGAGAATATTTTGTATGTGATGAGTGAATTGGGGCCAAAGGATGAAAATTATACTAGGGAGAATTACAGTCAGTGAATATAAGGATGAACCCTCCAAGAACCAAAGCTAGGCAAGCAATGGGATGGGCTTCCACATGAGGCAGTGAGTTACCTAACCCAGAAAATATTCAGAGAGAGGCTGCAGAATTTGGATCAGATTGTGCAAAATGATTCCAACTTTAGACAGGAGGTTGAAGTCTATAGTATCAGAAATGCCTCAAATTCAGTTATACTATGAACTCACCCCAGTGTCTTACGGAAAAGCACCCTCTGTGCTCCTATTTCATTTACATGACCGCCGGTGATGACTCTGGGATTCCAAAGAATTTAGATTTCCATTAAGATGCAACGGGTTTCAGAAGAAAACTCATCAGTGTCAGTGTTTAAAAACCAACAAACAAAATGAGACAACAGGTATCCATTTCTTTTATTTGCTTTAAAAAGAGTAATAGGTGCTTTGCTTACCCAAGGGCTCAAGTGTTGAACACACCCAGTTAAGCAGTCTAAGGTTGACAGGTCTAACAAGAGCACTTTTTCTGAAAAAGCACATCAGAACATGGCAACTGAGTCTGGCAGCCCCGGGAAGAAGCACATTACTGTGGCTGGAGGTTTCTGGTACAGTGATCAGCAGTGAAATGATTAACAGTGTTGGCATTTAAGTGATCATAATTAGGTTTCAAAGTTAACAGCCCATTGAGATAAATAGTGGAAGTTCACACCTCTCTCAGTGCTATTGTTTATCAGGCTGTCAAGTTGCAGATTCAGGAAGACAACATTAATGTGGCTTTGGACACTAATTGCCCAAAGCCAAGTTACATCCACCTGGGAGGGTCCTTTGGGCATTTGTTCAACTAAAATGTCAGGCGATAGGCAGTGCTGGGGTTTTGCACTGCCTACCAGCATAAAACGTTGCATTGATATTTTGATGCATAGAAGACAAATGATACGAAAATATGTTGTAATGTTTGAGAGGAATCTCCTTGTTTCATGGTGTATTTTCCTCAGTTTCTCCTCTCCAATAATAGTGAAACTACTCACTTAGACAAAATGGTTTCTGAGAGAAATTTAATGATTTAAGCAACAACAGCAAAATCCTTTACTCACATGAATTAGATTTCTTAATGTTATTGTCCACAAGGAGTTATAGGCACATTCCATCAATAGAAAGACGTGGTGAGCATAATTAAATGAATTTTCATAAAATTCTGAACTATTTGTTCACAATTCAGTTTCCACGCATGATTGCATGCTGCCCAAGTGTCAATAAGGGTAGAGATTGTACAGTTTCAGTTTGCAAAGGATTGATTTTCTATTTTCAAAAGACCTTCAGTAATTAAAGACAGAAAAACTGGGGAAAAAGAGCCCCTAAGGCATAAAAAAGAATAGCATTGGTTGTCTTCATGACATAAACTTTCTTAAAAGATCAAAATCATTGGTAGTTCATTATCATCGTCAACATGAAATAATTATTGAACTAGTTAAAAAATTACACCATCAAATAAGCCAAAGGAAAACTAAAGTTTAAAACTTTCCACTTCTTACCGTTTCACCTTGAACAGCATTTTCCTTTTTTTTTTTGCTTTTTTTCCCCATCCCTCTACTGACAAGTTAGAAAATGGTTCACGGCATGCCCTTTAGCTAAGGCTACCATGGGGCTTGACCAAAGATGGGGGGTGGGGGAGTCCCAGGCTTGAAAAGCCAGGAGAAAAGGAAAAAGAAGAGAGGAAAAGAGAGGTAGAGGGACTTCCCTGGCAGTCCAGTGGTTAAGATTTCACCTTCCAATGCAGGGTGTGCAAGTTTGATCCCTGGTCAGGGAACTAAAATCCCACATGCTTCATGGCCAAAAAACCAAATATAAAATAGAAACAATATTGTAAAAAATTCAATAAGGACTTTAAAAATGGTCCACATCAAAAAAAAAAAAAAAAGAGAGAGAGAGAGAGAAAGAGGTAGAAAAGCAGAGTGGAAGAGAAGCTCAGGAGAAAGAATATAGAAGAAGGGATTAAAAGCAGCCACAGTGGAGAACAAGGAGGGATCTCCGTTAGCTCAGGTGCTGGGCCTCTTGTTTTCCTATGTCTCAGAAATAGTCGTCTCACTTCTGCTGCCTTCAAGGAGCTCTTCTCTGGGAAGCGTTTCATGAAAAGAATTACACCAGAAAGAAATGGCTCTACTCTTTCTGAGAGAATAGGAGGTGTTTTCATTTCTTACCATTTTCCAACTGTTACGCGCTGCTCTGAAGTCGGTCAGTGGAGGCTATTTACACAGACAATTAAATCAGGGTGGGCTGTCCGGGACACTCAGATTCACACTGGCATCTCTTGTCTTGTGACTGGGAAAGAATCATGTTTTCTTGTTTGTGGAAATAGGAGTAGACTATGAACTCCCTGAGGCCAGGGGTTGTGCCTTATTAATTTTAATATCCTCCATCTAAGCTCAATGCCTGGTACGTGGATTCTTTTAAAGGGTAAATGAAGAATTTATGACAGATTTTCCCTGGTGGCTCAGATGGTAAAGAATCTGCCTGCAGTGTGGGAGACCTGGGTTTGGTGTCTGGGTTGGGGAAGATTCTCTGGAGAAGGAAATTGCAACCCACTCCAGTATTCTTACCTGGAGAATTCCATGGACAGAGAAGCCTGCTAGGCTTCAGTCCATGGGGTTGCAAAGAGTTGGACATGACTGAAGCGACTGACACCTTCTCTTTTTCACTTTAAAATATTTACATTAACCCTCATCTTTCATTAGGAGAGATGAAAAGCCACTGGGTAATTATTATATTAATACTTATACATGTCACTGTATAGTCCATGGGGTCACCAAGAGTTGGACATGACTGAAAGAGCTTCTCTAGTAGCTCAGCTGGTAAAGAATTCTCCTGCGATGCAGGAGACCTGGGTTTGATTCCTGAGTTGGGGAGATCCTGTGGTGAAGGGAAAGGCTACCCACTCTAGTATTCTGGCCTGGAGAAGTTCATGGACTACAGTCCATGAGGTCGCAAAGTTGGACACCACTAAGCAGCTTTCACTTTTACTTTTCATGCATTTCATACCACACTATATATAAAAAATAATTTACTCTTTTTCCCAAAATGCTTCCACAGTACTTTGGGACCCTATTGAATGTCTTGCGATCTGAATGCATGTCTGTGTCTAGAATAGGAAGAAGGTGCACCCACAACATAAGCCATGATGTGATGGTCAGTTTTGTGTGTCAGCTTGCCTAGGATACAGCCAGTTATCCAATCAAGCACTGATCTGTGTTGCAGTGAAGGTATCTTGTAACTGTGACTAAAATATATCCTCAATTACTTCAAGTATGGAAGATTATTTTATATATTCTGGGCAGGCCTAATTCAGTCTGGCTGTTTTTTTTCTTTTTTAATTGGAGTATAATTGCTTTATAATGTTGTGTTAGTTCCTGCTATACAACAAAGTGAATCAGCTATGTGTATATATATATACACACATATACATCTATCTATCTATCTATCTATCTATCTATCTATATATCTCCTCCTTCTTGGACCTCCCTCCCACCCACCACCCCCCATCGCATACATCTAGGTCATCACAGAGCAGCTGAGCTCCCTGGGCTATACAGCAGCTTCCTACTAGCTATCTTTTTACACATAGTAGTGTATATATGTCCAAGCTAATCTCCCAATTCATCCCACCCTGCCATTCCCTCATAGCTGGCTGTACCCTAGCCAAGTTGACACATAAAACTGACCATCACATCATGGCTTATGCTATAGGTATCCACATATCTATGTCTCTATTCCTACCTGGAACTAGGTTCATCAGTACCATTTTTCTAGATTCCACATATTGTGTTAATATACGACATTTGTTTTTCTCTTTCTGACTTACTTCACTCTGTATGACAGACTCTAGGTCCATCCACATCTCTGCAAATGACCCAATTTCATTCCTATTATGGCTGAGTAATATTCCATTGTACCACAACTTCTTTATCCATTCATCTGTCGATGGACATTTAGGTTGTCTGTAAATTGTAAATAGTACTGCAATGAACAGTGGGGTACCTGTGTCTTTTTGAATGATGGTTTGCTCAGGGCATATTCTCAGTAGTGGGATTTCTGAGTCATATGGTTGCCAGGAGCCAGCGTGAGGAATCCTGCCCATGGCAAAGGTTATGAGGAAGGAAGCCAGACAAAACGCAAAGGCGTGATCCATCTTCAGGGGTTCCCCCTGGGTTTTCCTGAACATCTACCCCCCAAAACCAGAGTCTGCCTGCCTTATTGTACTGTGCTTTCCACTCTTCTGACATTCTCTGGAAAAAAGTTAACTCAGGACTTCAGTCTCCTGCATATGAAAGGAATGTTTCAGCTCAAACCCCTCTGATGGCTTTCTAACTTGCCTGACGGGTTCCCCTGGACTTTTACGATTTGTGAATTGCTTATAGCCCCCCAACTGAGAGAGGCACAAAGCTTAAAGCATCTTAAAGATACAGAGCCTTTTCTAAAGAGCTAAAAATTATATTGGTGACGGGTTTTCACTGTTGACTCAATGACTGCTGCCAGGCCTCCATATTCTTTATCTTTTAGACACCTGAAGGATATTAATCAATGTAATTGGGATATAGAAATAGGAATATAGTAGTTTCGATGTTAGCAATACTAGACTTTTGAGTTAATTACTTTTCTCTTTGTTGTAAATCACTGTACTTCTTTCATTGTTATAAATTGTTGTGTCTTTGATATGTAAGAATGTAACTTTATTTAGTGCTTTCTGAGAGTGGCACCAGACTTTGGGAAGAACAACATTTTTAAGACAAGTCTTCTGGTTGACAAAGCCTTATCAGAAAAGGGCCATAAAATGTTAATTGGCCTTCTGGCCAGAAGATGATGTAAATCACCTAAAACTTCTGTATGCAACTAGGTATGCAGAGAGAAAGCCTGGTCTCGATAAGAGTCAGGGCTGCTGACGCTGTATAATTTTATATTATCCATTGATCTCTATGTACAAAAAAAGGTATAAAAAGCCTTTACAACAATAGAGGAGGGGCCAGTCACTGGACTGGTTTCCCCCGTGTCTCTTCTTTACTCTATCTTCAGGCTGAATTCCCATCTGGAGCGGGGAGGCTCACCACGTCTACTTACTTGCCCTGGCTTCTAAGATCCGTGAGAGAGGGAGCCCAAGGCAGGGCACCCTCCAATATTCAAACGGGCACCAGTGGCCCAACGTAGATGGTGCAAACTTCTTGTCCTGAAGTTTTATTGGCTTTCCCCGTAAACCAAGTTATTCAGCCTCTTTTCTCCACTAAATTTTCCTACTACACTATTCTTTCCTAATTTCTTTTATATTTCTAAATAAATAAGTTTTTCCTTGCCACGCCGTCCCTGCTTCGAATTACCCTGGATCCACCGGGGCTGGACACCGGCATATGGCAGTTTCATTTTTAGTTCTTTTAAGGAACTTTCATACTGTTCTCCATAGTGGCTGAGTCAATTTACATTCCTACCAGTCAGGCTTTAAATGCAAAACAGGCTTCCCTGTGGGAGAAGAAATTCCTCTTGCGGATGCGGTTTCAGCTCCTGCCTGAAGGTTCCAGCCTGTCCTTCCTGGTGGTCTGCCCCAGAGATGTCCAATTTGCCTAGTCAGCCTCCATAAGTGCATAAGCCAATTGCTTTCGATACATTTCTTTCTTAAAAAAAATAATTTTTGAGATATGATTTACATACCATATAATTAACCCATTTGAAATATACAGTTCAATGGGTTTTGATTATTACATTATTAACTTTTGAAAATTGTGGCTGAGTATATATAACATGAAATTTGCTGTTTTAACCATTTTTAAGTAAACATTTTAGTGCCATTAATTACATTCACAATGCCATGCAGCCATCATCACTATTTTCAAAGTTTTTCATCACCCCAAACAGAGTTTCTAAACATTATGCAGTTACTCCTCTTTCCCTTCTCCTTCCCAACTCCTGGTAATCTCTAATCTACTTTCTGTCTCTATGAATTTGCCTATTCTAGATATTTCATATAGTAGAATTATACAAAATTTGTCATTTTTTGTCTGGCTTATTTCACTTAGCATTAATTTTCAAAGTTCCTCCCTGCTGTAGCATGTATCAGTACTTCATTCCTTCTAATGGCTGAATAATATTCCTTTGTGTGTGTGTATATACTGCATTTTGTTTTTCTTTTCATCAGTTGATGGACACTTGGGTTTTTCCATCTTTTGGCTGTTGTGAATAACGCTGCCATGAATATCAGCACTCGAATATCTTTCAAAAGTCCTTACTTTCAATTCCTTTGGGTCTGTACTGAGAGTCATATGGTATTTCTATACAATAAATCTATATATCTATATCCATCTCCTCTATCTATCAATATTTATCTATCTCTTCTAGTTCTCCTCCTCTGATTGAATCTTGGCTGATACAAAGGCATGTGATGGGGGAAAGGAGAGAAAGAGAGAACACAACACATTTGCAGAACTGAAATAAATCTATGGGCATGTTTACTATATTTGCTTCAGTTGAAATATGTTTTCAGATGTAACAGGTACAGTTAAAGCTCTTACAATCCCATCCTTCACTCTCTCACTCCCCACCTCTCTTCTCCCAGGGTAAAGAACATTCTACAGCTGGTGTGTACCCTTCTGCTCTGTGTGGATACATTTTCACATACATGTAAATGAACATAAACTGCTGAGTATTATATTTTGAGTTTTAGAAATTTATATAAATTCCATAGTACTTTATCTTTTTAAAAAATTTATTTTAAAATGGAGGATAATTGCTTTATGATATTGTGTTGGTTTCTGATGTAACTTACTTTTTGTGCTACTATAATATATTAAACATTCATACAAATTTATATATATATATAAATCTAGTTCATTTATTTTAACTTCTGAGTAACATCCCATTGTAAAAATGCACCATTATTTTTCATACCCTTTCTTATTGGTTCTAATTTTTCACTATTTCATATGGTGCTAAATGGATCCTTTTGCTTGTTTTCTTTTAAAACTGTGCAAAAATTTAGCATACAATGAAAGATGGAATCTTAATCTTTTATCTATGTCTCATCTGAAGTTTTGGAGAAGGCAATGGCAACCCACTCCGGTACTCTTGCCTGGAAACTCCCATGGACGGAGAAGCCTGGTTAGGCTGCAGTCCATGGGGTCGCTAGGAGTCAGACACAACTGAAGCGACTTAGCAGCAGCAGCAGCAATCTGAAGTTTGGGCTTCCCTGGTGCCTCAGCTGTAAAGAAGCCATCTGCAGTGCAGGAGATGCAGGTTCAATCCCTGGGTTGGGAAGATCCCCTGGAGAAGGAAATGCAACCCACTCCTGTATTCTCACCTGGGAAATCCCACAGACAGAGGAGCCTGGCAGTCTACCGTCCATGGGGTCCCAGTTGGACACAACGTAGCACTGAACAACACTAAACAATTTGATGCTTATGACATCTGTTGAGTTAATTCTAAAACTACTTCTTTTTGGAACAGTTTTATTTGGCTTGTTTTTCAACTTCACTTTTCTTTATTTTATAGATTTCCCTGTTCTATCATTATGCTGTTTCCTCCATTCTGGGCAAAGGCAATTGTATGAAAAAAGTGTATATTAAAAAAAGAAAGTTGTATTGGAGGACTTGGTACCTGAATAAACATAGGAAATAAAGAAGAAAGAAAAATACACATAAAACAATGAACATTTACTGAGCACTTAGCATGTGTTGGGCTCAGGGCCGAACATATCACATGCATGAACTCATTCATACTTCATGCAGTAAAAGATTTGACCCTTGACAGATGACAGATTTAAGGATGATAAGAGTGTATGTTTACTGGGAGACCTTGGGCTATGCTAGATAGTCTATGCTAACATGTGACTCATGGTCAGGGTTTGGGCTTCATAGTATCAGCGTGGGGGCTTCCCTAGTGGCTCAGATGGTAAAGAATCTGCCTGCAATGCAGGAGACCCAGGTTCAATCCCTGGGTTGGGAAGATCCCCTGGAGAAGGGCAATGGCAACCCACTTCAGTATTCATGCCTGGAGAATCCCATGGACAGAGGAGCCTGGCAGGCTATAGTCCATGTGGTCGCAAACAGTTGGACACAACTAAGCGACTAACACTTTCACTTTCTTTCATTTGACATTACAAGAATGAATGTCATCACCAAGGTTGAGAATACAGGGAGAAAAGATAGAGGCTGAGAACAGAATCCAAGATCTACTGATGTGAATAGATGAGATTGAAAAAAGGAGCCAGTTAAGGATACTGAAAAAGAATAGTCAGCAGGAAAGGAGGAAAACCAGAGAATTATGCCAAGAACACCAAGGGTGAAAAGTCTTTCAAGGAGGAAGGCATGGATAATAGTGTCAAACTTACAAAGATATCACAAAAGTTTATAAGTAAATAGTGTCTATTGGGTTTGGGAACCAAGAGGCTGTGGCAAGAGCAGTTTTTTTGTTTTGTTTTGCTTGCTTGCTTGTTTCATTTTGTTTTGGTTGGCTGTGCAGCATGCAGGATCTTAGTTCCCCAACCTGGGATCAAACCCTTGCAGTGGAAGCGAGGAGTCTTAACCATTGGACCTCCAGGGATGTGCCAGGAGCAGTTTTAGATGAGTGGTGGGGTCAGAAGCAAGGCTGCAGGGAATGGAGTAGAACAGAGAGATGAGTGTGACAGTGGGGAGGTAGACAGCTCTTTCTTTGTCATCTGCATTGTCACTTGTCATTTTCTTGATTCCTTGGAATGTGAGTTTTTGTCTCCTGGGGGACTGTCATCTTCACTGGGATGCACAGTCTGTCACTGACCCCTGGGAGTGGCTCAGGAGTGAGCCCAAGGCAGATGCAAGTTCCTATTTCATAAGAGATGGTGTGCTGAGGAGCAGAATCTTGGTGGGTGGGCAGGCAGCTATACTAGGGGATCAATGTTCCTGGCGGGATTCAGAGCAACCGGGCTAGGCAAGGTTCATGGCGTACAATCGTGCTTGGCAGTTAAGCTGTGGGTTAGACAGACCTAGTCTCAAATCTTGGCTCTGGTACTTTCTTTGTGCAAGTGTGCGTGCTAAGTCACTTTGGTTGTGTCTGATTCTGTGCAACCTCATGGACTGTATACCTCCAGGCCCCTCTCTGACCATGTGATTCTCCAGGCAAGAATACTGCAGTGGGTTGCCATGCCCTTCTCCAGGGGATCTTCCTGACCCAGGGATTGAACCTGCGACTCCTGGTCTCCGGCACTGGCAGGCAGGTTGGTTCTTTACCACCAGTGCGACCCGGGAAGCCCTTTCTGTGTAACTTTGAGCACCTAAGTTTCCACTTTCTTATCTATACAAAAGGCGTGTTAGTTTGCCAGGCGCTCATAACAAAATTCCCACAGTCTGGGTGACTTAGACATTATTGTTTATTTTCTCACAGTTCTAGAAGCTAGAAGTCCACGATCAACGTGCAGGCGGGTTTGACTCCTGAGGTCTCTGCCTCCTCTGCTTACGGATGGCCGCCTTCTCGCTAGGTCCTTGCATGGTTCTCCCTCTGTCTGTGTTGCCTTATGTTTCAACCACCTCTTCTTATAAGGACACCAGAGACATTGGATTAGGGCCCACCCTAATGACCCCATTATAACTTAATCTCCTCTTTAAAGTCCCTATCTCTAAATATAGTCTCATTCTGAGGTATTGGGAATATTGATTTCAATATATGAATTTGGGTGGGGGACACATTTCATAATAAAGAGGATAATCTTACAACCTACTGCATATAGTTTGAGGAAGAAGAATTGAGAAAATATATAGGATATATTTAGTACAGTATCAAGGCCTTTTGCTCGGTCACTCAGTCATATCTGACTCTTTACAACCCCATGGGCTGTAGCCTGCTAGGTTCCTCTGTCCATGGAATTTCCCAGGCAAGAATACTGCAGTGGGTTGCTATTTCCTACTTCAAGGGATCCTCCCCACTCAGGGATCAGACCTGGGTCTCTTGCATCTCCTGCTTTGGCAGGCGAACTCTTTACCCCTGTGCCAGCTGGGAAACCCCAGTGACTAATAATAAACGACCTAGATGAAAATAAAACACGCAGACTTACCAAGGATGTGCTTGCCTAGCTCCAGAAGGAAGTAGAGAGGAAAACCCTCACATTCCGAGTCATTTTTCCTGGAACACAGCCCCGTAGCCCTCTTGTCTCTAGGTGGGTCTCCTCTCAGTTCTGGTCCTGTCTGCCTGCTTCCATATGTCCCTCCTGTCATGACTGTTTTCCTCCTTGATGATGAATTCTTCAAAGGCAGAGATAAAGTCTATCTTATCTATATCATCAGTATAGAAGCAAGACAACCTGCACAAACATATTTATTGAATAAATGGATGACAACATTTTTCTGAGATAACTCAATGACTCACCTTCCCTGCCTGCCACCCCCCCCCCCGCCCACACCATCTTTACAGCAAAGCAGTACATTAAAAAAGCTAAAATTTAAAAAGATTAAAAACATTGCTTTGATTTATGGGTGTTTTGAATTTCTTTTATGGAGTGAAGTTGCTGTTTAAGTTTCCCTCTTTGAGTAAAGGAAACCCTGATACATTTGCAGGGCACGCAATCCACACATGGTTATGCTTTCTTAATATTTAGCTAGCTTTCTGTCTTTCTTGCCACCTCACTGGAGCCAAGGCTGAATTTTAATTTTGTCATTTTAGACCTAAATTTTAGCTATAGCCTTTACACAATTATGAGTATGTAGACCCCACCCCCACCACCAAGAAAAAAAAAAGAGAAACATCAAAACTCAAAACACGCTCTATGTAAATTCGCCTTCTCAACTTCGGCACCTGAGCTCAATGAGGCTCAGAAGAACGGTTGCAATTTGGTTAATGTTTTCCTTCTGACATAGAATTTTAATTTGGAATTGTATTTCTGAAAAGGTGGTACAGTTTAGGAGGCTGACAATTTAGGAGGCCATTTAAGATGATGCCTTCTCTATTAAGGGTTGTAGGAGGGCTTCTTCTCAGGGATTAACTGGGCTGAAAGTTCACCAGGGTCAGAGAGCAACAAATGTCCTTGACATTGAGAAGATCTGTTTGGAAATGTGAGAGAGATTCAGAGCCCCAGTTGTTGTTTTTAATGCTGTTAATGGGAGACAGAATGCTAATTAGTCAGATTCACTAAGTGGCTGAGTCATGCTGTAACCCTTCTTAAAAAAGAAGTGCCCATTTTGAGATGCTAAATGAGACCATAAAGGCGGCCAACCATACCGTTCCTAAAACAGAAGAGAGTACCAATGAGGCTGTTTGTTAATGTAGCCAGTGAATTGAGTTTTTTGTGTGTATCTGCACCTATATGCATCTCTATCTATCTCTGGGTCAGTTTTCACATCTAGGGTCAACTCTAATAAGCACTAAAATAAATCCCGTAGTAAACTTGGGTTTCCAAGACATTTAATCAGAATCAATTTATTCTTAAGGAAAATCTACTCACAATTTTTATTTGAAAAAAAAATCCTAAAGCTTAAGAATTTAACAATTTTCTTCAAATATGAACACATATACATGGAATCTAGAAAAATGGTACTGGTGAAGCAATTCGCAGGGCAGGAATAGATAAGTAGACGTCAAGAATGGGCTTGTGGACACAGAGCGGGAAGGGAAGGGTGGGAAGAGCTGGGAGAGTAGCCTTGACATAAATGCACGGCTATGGGGAAACAGGCAGCTGGGGGAAGCTACTGCATAGCTCAGGGAGCTCAGCTCGGTGCTCTGTGACGATCCAGAGGGAGGGATGGGGCAGTGGGAGGGAGGCTCAAGAGGCATACATGTGGCTGATTCACCTTATCGTACAGCAGGAACTAACACAACATTGTAAAGCAATCATAACCCAATTAAAAATAAATTAATAAAAAAAAAACTGAACAATTTTCTTGAAAATTGTGGGTTTGAGATTATCCAAAGAAAGGTCAGAAGGGTAGAGACAGGTTCTGAGGCAGACAGAGGAATGAGATATGGGACTTTCAGGATGCAGCCACAGTTCCTTGGGAAGGATTTCTAGATGGGGTTTTTTTTTTTTTTTTCCTTTCTTCGGGAGAATCAAATTTCCAAGCTAATTATTTGCCTTTTTTTTTTTTAAACAGCCTCTTGCTCTCTTTCTTGGTCGGTTCAGAGGTTACCAAGATAAAGTATTTGAATTAGAATTCTTCCTAGAGGTGTTGATAGGTAGCCCTGAGTGGTGTTTGTTTTTTACAACCGAGCCTATGGTTATGACCCAGCAGTCCCACTATTGGGCATATCCTCGGAGTAAACCATAACTCAGAAAGACACATGTACCCCAGTGTTTGTTGCAGCGTTATTTATTAATATAAAGCCAAGACATGGAAGCAACCTAGATGTCCTAGATGAATGGATAAATAAGATGTGGTACACATATACAATGAAATATTAGTCATAAAAGGAATGAAATTGAGTCAGTTGTAGTGATGTAGATGAACCTAGAGCCTGTCTTACAGAGTGAAGCAAGTCAGAATATGGAATCTAGAAGAATGGTACTGATGAACCTATTTGCCGGGCTGGAGTGAGGCGCAGACATAGAGAATGGACTTTTGGACACAGAGGGGGAATGAGTGGGGGATGAATTGAGAGAGTGGGACTCACATGCATACACTACCATGTGTAAAACAGATAGCTAGTAGGAACCTGCTGTCCAGCACAGGGAGCTCAGCTCTGCGATGGCCTAGAGGGGTGGACTGAGGTGGGAGGGAGGCTCTAGAGGGAAGGGCTGTATGTATTCATATGGCTGATTCACAGTGTTGTACACTGACAATGTTGTACAGAAACGAACACAACTTTGTAAAGCAATTATATTCCAATAAACATATGTTTTTTTTTCTTTTTCTCTCTGAATCTTTAATGCTCTCTTGGGAAAGGATATACATTCGTTTTATCAAAAGCAAGAGAAGAAAAAAGCATGGAGCTGGGACAAGCTAGCTTTGGTGACAACAGATGGGGGCCTGTGCCGTGGGGAGTTGACTTCAGGAGGTCACCCAGGAGAGATCCTGCAGCTGGTGTCACCATGCTGACCTCCGGCACCAACCACCGCTTGGCGCGGCCCTGAGATCTTCAAGTTTCCTCTGATGGGAAAAGAATGCCTAGAGAGATGAACCTGCGCTGGCACAACTGGGGATGGAAAAACCAAGCAAAACACATTGGGCCTATTATGCTCTGTCCTTGTATAAACCATTTGGGTTCTATTTAGAGTTAACTGAGGTTCACAGTCAACATTATTCTGAGGAAAGAGTGATACACTCAAGTTTCAGAAACATCATTTAGCAGCCAGCTGAGCAAAGAGGCTGAAGAGGAAACACAGAGGGAGAGAGACTGGAATGGAGCAGGACCCCATGGTCCCTCCCCTGCTCATGTCCTCTGCCTGCCTTTTGTCTGTGGAAAAATTTTAGCCAAAGAATAAGTTTCATCAGAGAGGTGAGAACACACAGAAACAAAGAAAAACAGTCAGAGGAGAGCAAATTGTCAAGGGATGCTGAAGCTGAAGTTCCCATACTTTGGCCTCCTGATATGAAGAGCCGACTCTTTGGAAAAGACCCTGGTGCTGGGAAAGATTGGGGGCAGGAAGAGAAGGGGGAGACAGAGGATGAGATGGCTGGATGGCATCACCGACTCGATGGACATGGGTTTGGGTGGACTCTGGGAGTTGATGGACAGGGAGGCCTGGCGTGCTGTGGTTCATGGGGTTGCAAAGAGTTGGACACAACTGAGCGACTAAGCACACACACACACACACACACACACATACACAGGCCCTGCCTGACTAGCACATCCAAATCTCTGGGGGTGTGGTCCAGGAAACTCCACATGCTCTGGGAAACTCTCCACATGCTCGCTAGTAGATTCTTCTTCTTTTTTTTTTTTTTAAAACTTTTCCTTTATACGTATTTTACATGGATACATCTATCACATAGAAAGATGAAAGTTATCCTTCACTGTCATCTTTTCTATACATTCAAAATACAAAGAAAAGGACTACTTCAAAAGAAAACAAAGCAAAACTTAAGTAAATTATGTCTGTTTAGCATTTAAGAGGTCAACCTTTCCTCTCTAGCTTAGCAAGTTCATGGTTAAGCTTGGGTATGGAGTTCTTCCACAGTGGATTACGGTTCTTAATAAGTCCTCCACCATGTGCCGATGGACTGCAGCCCTCCACAGACATATCAGTAGTTTGTGATTCAGGAGTGAAATGCGTCTGGGTTAAAATCTCTAGTAGATTCTGAGGACGCTGCTGGACAAGAAACCATGGGGGAGATGCCAGGTTCTTTGGTCACCTGCTTGGGCACCGGGATGCAGCCTGGCCTTCCTGCCCTGCAGACGTGTACTCTGTAGGGTTAACTTTCCATTCTAAAGCAATGAGGGAATGCCTTTCAACCATCAGGGTTCCACTTGGAAAACCACAACTTCCAAGGAATAAATCAGGCCACCTGGGAATAGTTTAGTCTCTTTACTTGAGAGGAGTGTTTCATCAGCTTCATTTCATCAGAGGATCTGGCCTGCATAGTAATAATAATCATTTTGATGACAACCAGCATTTGTTTAAGGAGGGATGGATGATGGCAGCGTATGGAGGACTTAAGTGTGGAGCAGCAATAAATCCTCTCTCTTTGTCTTTGTGGGCTAGGATAGTACTAATCATTTTCTTCTTTCCTTCCTCCCAGGGTTCTGCCTGGGCAGAAAAAAGCAGGCAGTAGCTTAGTGGGGGTGATTTGGGGCATACCACAAAGACCTCCGGGAAGGCCTAATATCCTTCCTGTCTGCCAGTGTTTTCCATGTATGGGTCGCTCTGAAATTCTATTGCTTTCTTTTACGCATCGAAAGCTTAGTTGCTTAAAATATGAATTTCCTCTGAGTGGGTTGTAATTGAAGAGTATCCTTTAAATGACTTTGAAGAGGAACCCAAATATATTTATCTTAAAATATACATGTTCTATACTTGTTGTTGTTTAACCACTAAGTCGTTGTCCTACTCTTTTGCAACCCCATGGACTGTAGCCCGCCAGGCTCCTCTGTCCGTGAGATTTCCCAGGCAAGAATACTGGGGTGGGTTGCCATTTCCTTCTCCAGGGGATCTTCTCGACTCAGAGATTGAAACCAAGTCTCCTGCATTGGCAGGAGGATTCTTTACCACTGAGCCACCAGGGAAGCCCGTATGTACTCTAGTACCAACATTATACACGTTATACTGATGCAAAAATAACAATGAATATGTAATTGTATATGAATCATACATTTCCCCCAATCTCCAACTGACTGAGTGGCAAATCTTGCTTCACAGAGTCCTGCTCTAAAACTGAAAGTCTTAATCTGAGGAAATCCATGAATGGGCTCCAAATGGTGAATCAACTACATAACACATATGCAAATCAATGGGCATTTCTTTTTTGGAGAGAAGGTGTATCTATGGTTTTCCTAGAGGGATTTTTAAACTCAAAACATGTTATATAGTCACAGGTAAGGGAGAGAAGGATCTCCAAATAGGATTTCAGATGGGGTGAGGAGGGAGAAAGACAAGAATGGAAGAAATGGAGTTATTTTTAATGAGCAGCTGCTGTAAGGTAGATACTGTCTCTGAAACCCTGACTTCCCTTCTCTCACTTGATTTTCACTTTTCTTCCTGAAGCGAGTCATTGTTATCACTATTTTATAAATAGGCAAACTAGGACTCAGGGAAATTAGATGATTTTCTCAGGTCTTAGGATGGATGGGATGCATGTGAGATTCAAGAGGGGAGAACAATGGGTTAATGAATTCAAAGGGCTTCAAACAGGGAGATCAGGGATCTCAAAGAGACACATCCCTTCTTCTGGCCTCTGAGACAGATGGAACGCTCCCCTTATCCGGGGCCAACCCTTCCAGATACGCTGCGGGTTCTTCCCTATCCTGTCTCTTCTGGGACCATCTCTATCAAATGTTTTCTCTCCCTTGTACACCTTCAGTCTCTCCTACTGCCCTGAGGATCCTCAATAAGAACAGAAGCACAGATGTAGAGAATGGAGGGGTGGACACGGGGTGGGGGAGGTGGGGTGAACTGGGAGATTGGGATTGACGTCTGAACACTGTCATATGTAAAACAGATAACTGGTGGGGGCCTGCTGTGAAGGGCAGGGAGCTCAGCTTGGTACTTTGTGGTGATCTAGAGGCGCAGGATGGGGCTGGGGTGGGAGGGAGACCCAAGAGGAAGGGGATATATGTATACACATTGCTGATTCACTTTGTTGTTCAGCAGTCTCTAACGCGACATTGTAAAGCTACTATACCCCAACGGGGGAAAAAGTGTCCGAAAAGGGCAAGGAGTGGGTTATGAAAATAAAACCAAATCCTCTCCAGATAATTCTACCCTCTCTGTTTCACTGTCCCCTCCCCAACTAAGAACTTTACTTTCTATTTATTCTCTACCCTCCTGCATCCCTGATTACAAAACATTTCCCTTAAACTGACATGCTTTTCCTTCTCTCAGTTTCCCTCTTCTGTCCTCTAGTACTTTTAAAGCACAGCTCTGTTCCTGTAGCTTTGGTGCATAAACACCTTCAATTAAAGGACATACGGTAAGATTCGTTGCCTACCCCTCTTTCTATCATGAAAGTCTGTAGTAGTATGTCATTTTGTCTTCCTGGGCCTGACAGAGAGCTGGGAACTGCATGATAATGCAGATATGGTGAAGGATTGACTGGTTTCCCTTGTCAAAATTCACAGATTAAACTCCCTGCTATATATGGTGAACAACTATGGTGGTCTTTCCAGGGCTGAGGGGTTTCTTAGGATGCAGAACTTTTTGCTTGAAAGCTGGGCCAAATTGGTTGCCCTATGCCTTGATTTGATGGTCCAGACCAACTTGATCTGGCCCCAGGAAGCTTTTCCAAGCTCAGTGGCATTAGTTCCTCACAGAGATCCTGTGTTTCTAAAAAGAAAACAAAACAAAGCATGTCCTTGAAGATGGATCATTTGCTAAACCTGCGATGTGGATGCAGGGCTTCAAACCAAGTAGATTGAGAAGCCCAGGGGTGGGGGAAGAGAGGCTATTTTGGTTGTACTTGGCTCAGTTTGCAACTAGAGGTCATGGGAATGGAACTGACCCAGAGGGATATTTGGATAGGAGTGGGGGTGGGGGAGGGATGGTGAGGAAGGAGTCTGCTGTGGTGCGGGAGTTCTCCAAGTGTGGTCCTTGCCTGAAAGTTTGTGTGGTGTCTCGCCTGAAAAGAAAGGAAGTGTGGTGTCTTGCCTGAAAGTTTTCAGAAATGCAAATTCTCAGCCCTGCCCCACTCCCCCACCAGCCCTCCTGAATCAGACATTCTGAGGGTACGCCCAGCAACCTATATTTTAACAAGTCACCCACGGCACTGTGTTGCATATACAGATGAGAGTGCCACCGTCAGGGGAAACGAACACTTCCAGGATTCAGAAACTGGGATGGTAGTGCCAACTGTCACACAGATGATCTGTGAAACTGGGGGGCTTCCAAATCTCTTGGTATTAACTGAGGGGGTTGGCATGGAGGCTCTCTGAAGTGTGAGGGAAAGTCCTACCCTCCAATAGCTCTAACTTCCTCTTTTAGCCCCTGAACAACTATCATCTTATGACATCTCAGCCTGTGTCAAACCTTGATTTAATTAACTATTGTCTGCCCACTGCTCACTGCTTGGCTATTGCTACATGGGGTGCTCTCCTGCAGGAATGCTGTGAAATGACTTAAGCCAATTTGATCAACCCTATTAAGGTCTTTGGGGGAAATATCGGAGGCCTGGTCAGGGTCCTAGATCTCTCCTGGATTGGGACAACCATGACACCATGTTCTTTTTCAGTCATGCCACACAACTTGCAGGAACTTAGCTCCCCAACCAGGAACTTAATCCATGCTTTCTGCAGTGGAAGACAGTCCTAACCACAGGACCACCAGGGAATTCCCAACACCAAGTTTTAACACTATTGTTTGTTGTTTCGAAATCATGTCTGACTCTCTTGTGACCCCATGGACTGTAGCCCACCACGCTCGTCTGTCCATGGGATTTCTCAGGCAAGAATACCAGAGTGGGTTGCCATTTGCTACTCCAGGGGATCTTCTCCATTCAGGGACTGAACTCGCATCTCCAGCATTGGCAGGCAGATTCTTTACCATTGAGCCCCTAGGGAAGCCCCTTCGATGATAGCAAGGCTCAGGTCTAATACTGCCACACATAGAAACATTTAAGTCAGGAGACACAAAGGAGTCACATAAGCTGTTCTATGAGCTTGAGACAGTCCCAGCTCTGGGTCCCTTTGAGTGTTCCAACAGCAATTTTCCTGGAGGGTTCACTAGAGGCAAAGAAGCAGTCATCAAGCAGCAGCGTTCAGCTAAAACTCCTGCCCGATTCAGACAAGGAGACTCCTCGGAATCAGCGGCTAGACCCAGGACAATTTCCGAATCAAGCCTCAGGCTGGGCTCCTAATTGCACAGGCTATCAGGCTCAATGGATTCTTAGCCTCGTTCACGCATGACTGGGATGCCTGTGTACTATTTCAGTCAATACACACATCTTGATCACCACTCATTTCACCAATGAAAAATCATTTCTCACATCCATTACTCTAACAAAGAAAGCCTCTGGAGTCTATCGGCCATAAAGATAGCTGAAGTGTTGCTGGAGCCTCATATGGGAGCTGAAGTTTCCATTAGAGTCTTTTAGATTCTAACCACCCCAACAGAGAGAGCCAATGAGGGGGCTGACTCTGCCTCCAGCAAGATGAAAACTACCTAACAAATACTGCTTATGGCTAAATATGTGGAGAAACACAATGTTATAAATTTCAGAACATGTGAAAATGCTGTATGTTTAGGTCCGCAATCTCTGGTTAAGGTTAGGAATTTTCTATGATTCAACCAAAGGACAAAGTCCTGGAACACTTGAATACCTTGTGTTATCTCTTTTTGTCTCATCCTATCTTTGCTGGTTTCCTTGAGTGTCCCACCTTTATCTCTTCCCAGACATTGACCTTGGTTCTCTGCCTGAGATGGTTCCATCTCAATCTTTTTTTTTCTGCAAAATGGCAATTTTATCTGAGATATCAACTTATAAAAGGGACACTAGACTCCTCAAATATACCAGTGTTCTCCTGGGATATCTTTTTTTAAAAATTATTTTATTTTTGGCTGTGCTGTATCTTCTTCGCTGAACACGGGATTTCTCTAGTTGCAATGCATGGGCTCCTCATTGCAGCGGCTTCTCTTACTGTGGAGCACAGGCTCTGGAGTGCTGGCTCAGTAGTTGGGGCACATGGGATCAGTGATTCCATAGCATGTGGAGTCCTCCTGGACCAAGGAATCAAACCTGCATCCCCAACATTGGCAGGTGGACTCCCAACCACTGGACCACCAGGGAAGTCCATCCTAGGACATGCTAAACATCCTGTGCTTCTTCTGAGCACCATATTGTATCAATTCCTTTATCCTGGCCTGTATAGTCAAAGCTATGGTATTTCCAGTAGCCATGTACAGATGTGGGAGTTGGACTAAAAAGAGGCTGAGTGCCAAAGAACTGATGCTTTCAAACTGTGATGCTGGAGAAGACTCTTGAGAGTCTCATGGACAGCAAGGAGATCAAACCAGTCCTAAAGGAAATCAACCCTTAATAGTCACTGGAAGGACTGATGCTAAAGGTGAAGCTCCAATACTTTGGCCATCTGATGCAAAGAGCCCACTCATTGAAAAAAACCCTGATGCTGAGAAAGACTGAAGGCAAAAGGAGAAGAGGGTGGCAGAGGGTGAGATGGTTACATAGCACCACTGACTCAATGGACGTGAATCTGAGCAAACTCCGGGAGATAGTGAAGGACAGGGAAGCATGGTGTGCTTCAGTCTATGCGGTCCCAAAGAATCAGACATGACTGAGTGATTGAACAACCTGGCCTGTAGGTGGTGTGCTCCCCGACAGCCTGAGCAGGACCCAGCTGGTTGCCAGGACAGAGCACGAAGGCAGCAAATAGTGCCTTATGTTCCACAGAAAATTGGAGACATTTTCTTGGAAGGAAAAATGAGCTTAACCTGAGTGACAATAATGTCCCCAGTGGACAATATAAGGCAGTTTACAGCTGGTGTTAAATGTCGAGATATGGTCTGTAAGTGCCATAAGCAGTTAAGAATAGAAGATTGAAGGTGAGGCTAATGGAAAGCCAGTTGAAGACATTTAGGAGATGACATTTGAGCCCTTGTCCTAAGTTTCCTGGAGACAACACAGGCCACTCTGCTATCACCCACTGGGCTCACCCTGGACCATTCGCTGTGGGGCAATGAGGCTTCTATGCACTGAGAGAGAACTTTTGGCATCACCAGATATATGCAAGGGCGACGGAGGGAGGGGGTAGGACTAGCAATAGCAGTTACACCAATGACACCAGAACTGGTATCGTCTGAGATCGCTCAACCAATTAGCATACAATTTAGTGTAATAAGAAATCAGAGAGAAGAGAGAATGAGAACACAAACCCATGCGCCTATCAAGGATAAGCGAGGAAGCAAAAGACCGAAACTGCTGGCTTTGCATGTGGGTAGATCTCTCTCATTTGCCAGCAAGAATTCCATCCAAGAAGGAAGATGACTGTGTCCCAGCCGTTTTGGAGTCCGGCGTATTATCTGTTGCAGATTTTGATATCTTACTTAGGCTTGTGCCAGTCTGATTTTAGGAAGAGTGTACATTATTTACATGAAAACAAATATGAGCATTCGGAGGCATTTTTTCCCCTGCGTGCAATTCCTACTAAAGAATTTACATTCTTCTAATTTGCTGCTTTACTGCATCACTTAGTATCCGCCTGAGATGAGCACAATGTCCTCAGTTGGGAAGGTGCGGAGGAAATTTACCCTTTTTGCACCGAATCACTTGCTCTTCTCCTGGAAGCTACCAAACCCTTGCTCACTTGAAATACCCTTTTCTAAGCACCAGCCTCTGCAGGTATCAGCTGACCCCCACATTACAATGTAGGCTAGGGAAGACGTTTGATTTTAACATTTCATCTTGAGCGTCCTGTGCAGTATTTCTCCTCTGATTGAAAATGGTCTTCTTGATAACAATGCAGAGGCATGTGTTTTATCGACGCTGCAATTGATGGATTCATCTTGCGAATGGGGGTTCTGAGTGAATTTTAGCAACGCACAAAACGTGAATACCATCTGGTGGGGCTGCTTCCTGCAGAGTTAGGGTAAACATCATGAATAGCATTAATGTAAACCACATGTATTAGTGGTACTCACCCTACCAGCTCAATAGACTTACAGACTGAATCTGAACCAGAAATGGTCTTTGGAAACCAGACACTGAACTTCTGAGTTCCTCTAGGAAAAGGAAGACACATTTAGAATCTTGGTTTAAACACACTGGAATTCTAACACCCATGCTTTTGCTTGCTGCATTTTGATTTTTAGGACTAAGAGGAATCCAAGAGGCCAGCTCTGAAGGCAGCTTTTGATGTGATTGTGGAGGTCTGTCACTTACCAATTCAATTAAAATTGAAAGAAATACAGAAAATCATTGGAAATCTTTGTGGCTTCATGGCCCCAAGCATTTGCAGCTGTGCCCATCGAGCTTAAGCTGAAAGAACATTGGCTCATGAAGAGTTTTTGTGTTTATTGAGAACAAATTGGTGGTGTTGATCATCACTGGGACAGAGCAAAGGCAACGGAGAGCCTGCTGGAATCATGTTCATGGAGACTGATCTTTGTAGCAGTGTTTTATTTTCAAGTATCAGTAGGGAACAAACCTCTGCTGCGTGGTTTTTGCTCAACATTTTCTTAATATAATATAGCTTGGCCAGATTATTATAATCTCTGTAGACTGTATCCATGACTGCAACCTAGAATTTGAAGTCTTTTCCAAAGGGTTTGTTTTTACCATTGTGTCTGCCTCCTGCTGCTTAAATCCCTCACAGATGTAGGGAGATGGGAATAGGATATTCTTTGCTCTCCACTGTCTATCCCTCTCTGCCTTCTTATTTATTGTCTTTACTATATGCCTGCAATGCAGGAGACGCAAGAGATGCAGGTTTGATCCCTGCTATCTAATCCCTGGCTCAGGAAGATCCCCTGGAAGAGGAAATGGCAACCAGCTCCAGTATTCTTAACTGAAAAATCCCATGGACAGAGGAGCCTGGTAGGAAACAGTTCACAGGGTTGCAAAGAGCTGGGCACGACTGAAGTGACTTAGCACACACACAAGCAAGAGGTCAGAAACTCTGGGTTGTTGGCCCCTGCTTGACTCTCTCCTTCTGCAAGGCCAACATTCATGCTTAATTTCAGCACCAGATGCCTGGAATTCCATTTTTTTTCTTTCCTGTACCCCTGCAATGACCTTTGGCTAGTCTCCTTGCCACCATTTTTGCTCCCCTAGGGTTTGTTCTTCACGCAGTAGAGAGAATGAATGTATTAAAATGAAATTCAGACTTCCTCTTCTCCTTTTTGCCATTTCAGGGATGTTATAAATGCTTTAGTCTGAAATTCTGCTCATCTGCTTTTGGCAGAGCTAGCTTCTCATCCTTCAAATCTCATCTCAGTGACACCTTCTCAGAGGGGTCTTCTCTGTTCAGACTCAAGTATTTACATCCTCATCTTACTGTCTGTCTCCCACCCTGTTTTTGTCCCTTGTAGCTTTTATTGCAGTTTGTGCCTGTTCTATTTAATTGTCTTCTCCTATAGTATTCACCTTCTACAAAAGCAGGGATCCCAGTAGTTTTTTGCTTCCTCCCCATTAACTCTCTACTACTTAACATGGAATCTTGCTCGTGCTCAATCACTTCGGGGTTGTGTCCGACTCTTTGTGACCTCATGGATCGTAGCCCGCCAGGCTCCTCTGTCTGTGGGATTCTCCAGGCAAGAATGGGGTGGATTGCCATTCTCTTCTCTAGGGCATCTTCCTGACTCAAGGATTTAACCTGAGTCTCCTGCATCGCAAGCAGATTCCTTACCATCTGAGCCACCTGGGAAGTCCTAGGGAGATGATCTAAATGAGAAGCCAAGGGAGAACTGCCCTTCTCCAGGCAAACCCAGGATTTGGAGCCGCATTCTGGCTGCTCTGTCTCTGACTTATATGGGAGAGGGGTGGAACCACTAAGCGTTCAGGTCCCCAGACCCAAGATCACAAAATACTCATGAAGTCTCCTAATCTATGCACTTCCACCATCTCTGCAAGCAGCACAGATGAGAAAACTTATCCCCCTTATACCCGGAGAACAGAACAGATGTAGAGAGAGATGAAATCGTTTGCCAAAGGTCACAGAGTTCATCATGCTTGAGGGCAAGGACGAGGAACTCAAACATTTCTTTACTCCGAATTCAGAGCTTTCTCTAGCAGATGCTTCCGCCTGAAAAGCTGGTGTTTCAGTTCTTGTATGCTAAGCTCTGTTGCAGCATTTCTTCTGATGTATGGCCCAAATTCTGCTTCAGTGGGTCTTGCTCAAAACTCATTTCTTTGGTGAACCATCTTCTAATCTCAAATGACCACAGGCTCTCCTTAGATGGAAGCTCCCAGACATGGTCTTTGAAAAATTACATCATAATCCTAAAAAGAAATGAAGGAAATTGAAACCAATCTTTGTGACGTACTGTTTTTATTTGGTTACTTGTGCTATTTAGATGAAGGGGTTATAGGATAAGGACTATATCTTTTCCATGTTTTATACCATGCTTAATAAGTTCTCAGAATATAATAAATGTTTCACAGGCCAATGAAAAATTCCAGTGCACATAACCTACCAGAGAGGTTATAAAATTATTCATGGCTGACATTGATGAGAGGATCAGAGCTTTTACCCTACAGGGAGAAGACTGTGACTGAGAATCCAGGAGTTATTCTCAGGAAAACCAGATATAGAGTATTTCAATAAAACCAATTTCCAGCATGAGTTTATTAAGACATATAGAAATGTACATAGTAATAAAGTGCTAATTTATGTTATTCTATGATAAAAATAATAATTGGTGCTGGTTATTTACCACATGATACACTCATTTTGGAGAAGGACATGGAGACCCATTCTGGCATTCTTGATTGAAAAATACCAGAGAGGAGCCTGGTGGGCAACAGTCCATGGGGTCAAAAGAGTCAGACACAACTGAGCTGCTAAGTACACACACACACATGCACTAATTTTAATATGATTTTCAAAAGAGGATAGATATTACTGATTGAGTGAGATAACACATGGGGAGGAGACCATGTATATAGTAAATATCACATATATGTAAATAGTTATTTTGATGGAATTATTTCAGATGTCTGAACAACCAAATAAGCATTGTGAAATTAGTGGAAAATAAAATTTCAAAGATGTTGGACAAATAAAATTTAAAATTGAACCATCTACACTGTATGACAGTTACATAGAATGTCAGAGAAAATATTACCTGGATTGAGAGGTAGGAGAAAAGATTATCTGGAATAGGAGGGAGGAGAAAATCCTTTAGTAATTTTTGAACATTTGCTTCCTTAATCTATTGGTTGTATTTTCTGGAAGTCAATTTTCATTGCAAATAAAACCATTTACTAATGTGTGTGTTACTGAAAGGCTTATGTGCTTATGCATTCTGTAATAGCTCAAGAATACTATAGAAGGTGAATACAAAGAAATTTGGGGGTCAAGATATGAGTATATAGAACTACTGGGAAGCAGAAGCTGTGAGGGACTGAAGATCAGGTCAATGGTCAAGGCTGGTATGAGTGGATGAGAGAAGATTGACCTAGAGGAAGATGTCCTCAAGTAAGAGCGAGGTAGGGGCATGGACTCTCGCAGTTTTGTGAGAGAGACTGCTAAATTAATAAATGCCAAGTGCTAGTGGGATGATTGACTTGTTTGATCATATATTAGGTATCAAGTATATATTCCACCTTGGGGCTTCCCAGGTGGCTCAGTGGTAAAGAATCTGCCTGCAAGTGCAGGAGAAGCAGGAGAAACAGGGGAGTTTGGTTTGGAAGTAGGTTTGATCCCTGGGTCAGGAAGATCCCCTGGAGGAGGAAATGGCAATCCACTCCTGTATTCTTGCCTAGAGAATCCCACGGACAGAGGAGTCTGGTGGGTTACAATCCATAGGGTCGCACAGAGTCGGACATGACTGGATGACTGAGCATACACACACACACACACACATTTTACCTGCATTTCTGTGTATCAAAACACCTTATGTGAATAAGCTGACAGGAGCAATTATAAGATGCTCTGAAATGACATATGAGGGCTCTCTAACCTAGTCCAAGAGGATTAGGTTAGGTTTCCAAGAGAAGGTGAATGTCTTAAATCAGAGTGGAGGGGAGATGAGTAGGCTGGAGAGAGGAGGGCGTTCAGATGGCCCATCAGAATGGCAGAGAAATAAGGTGAATCCCTCTTCCTCAGACCGTAGTCCTTCTCATCAGGGTTATCTTTGAAGTAATTGCTGGCAAGAGAGTCATCCCATACTTAACCAGAAATGTTGAGTATCCCCTCCAAAGTTGCTCTTACCATTTATGGTACCTATTGTTCTTGGTTGTCAACATATCTGGTCTCCTCTCCAGCCACAGAGAAGGCTAAATTTCCCTTATCCCAAAGACATAGCCATGGAATTTGCTTTGGCCAATGACATGTGTGCAGAACTGAGCTGGGTGGAGGCACATAAATGTTAGTGTGCTGTTCTCCCTAATTCTCCTCGTGTCACTGAACGAGGAGATCACGTACTCCAGATGGTACAGTGACAGGAGGGTGGAGCCTCTGTCTCTGGATCTTCACTCAGTGTCTCAGAGAGGCTCCGGGGGATCCCCTTGACCCACAGCAAGTTTTGAGTGAGAAATAAATTTCTGTTCTTCTAAGCTGCTAAACTTTTTTTTGGAGAGGGGATGATCATGACTGCAACATAACACTATCTGTACCGTTTGACTTTATCTCTGTTGAAAATCTTTTTGTTTTTAGATTTGTGTCTTGTTTTCATATTCTTTGACTCACTTTTTACCATAAAGTATTGTCTAAGGGCTCTTCCTGGCATCTAGATTTTTGCTGGAATTAAATGACCTTTGAAAATAGCATACTATTATTTACAAATCTTATGGTAAATTTCAGGTGGACATGGAAGTGTTAGTTGCTCAGTTGTGTCTGACTGTTTGCGACACCATGGACTGTAGCTCGCCAGACTCCTCTGTGGAATTCTCCAGGCAAGAATACTGGAGTGGGATGCCATTGCCTTCTCCAGGGGATCTTCCTGACTCAGGGATTAAATCTGGGTTTCCTGCATTGCAAGCAGATTCTTTACCAACTGAGTCACCAGAGAAGTACAAATTTCAGATGGGAAATGCTTCTATTAAAATCCTAAATGGGGGCTTCCCTGGCAGTCCAGTGGCTAAGACTCTGCAGTCCCAGTGCAGGGGACAGAGGTTCGATCCCTGCTCAGGGAACTAGATCCCACATGCTGCAACTAAGTGTTCACATGCTGGAACTAAAGATCCTGCATGCCACGACCAACACCTGGTGGAGCAACAACAACAAAAAATCCTATACGGATAATATACTGCAAAAATACTCAACACTATACTGTTACCTTCTATGTTTTCATGCTTCGTTTTTTAGTTTTTGATTTTGTTTTACTGGTATAACACATTCTACAATTTTCCTATTGTCACTAATTTAAAAAGAACTTAATTTTCAAGTAACATGGCAGTCATATTTATTAGGAAACGTGAGTTAAGTCCATATATCCTTCTGGAACTATTTTTTTTTTTTTTTTACAGAGAATGTTTCCACTACATTGTTAGATCTCACAGTCTGCATTAATTAAAATATGCATTCATACACTTCACTGAAGCCAGAATTTCAGTGTTAGACTCTCTTGGATGGTGTGAGAAGGTTGGACCCAAACTTGTAAATTTGGCCCAGTTTATTACCTAGAATCTACTATCAGTTTTGTTTCTCAAAGTAATTCAAAGGCAAAGTTAAAACCAGGTTAATAAAAATTCAGGAGCAACTACATCAGTAAACTAGATGATTAAGATGGGTTGTTGACCTGAAACAAGGGCAAAATTTTCAGTGAAATTCTGTTCATTATGTAATTTGAGAAGGATAAAGGGAGCATAATCTTTTCTGGGGTGTTTTAACTTGGAGACCCAGAGAAAGAGAGTAGGAAATTATAAGACTTCTTCCTTCCTCTGTTCAAGGGACTTCCCAGGCAAGAATACTAGAGTGGGTTGCCATGACCTCCTCCAGGGGATCTTCCCATCCCAGGGATCAAACCCACATCTCTTATGTCTCTTGCATTGGCAGTAGGGTTCTTTACCACTAGTGCCACTTGGGAAGCCCATAGAAGGGCTTGCTTGCCACCAAACATAAAACAGATTGCTCATTTGACTTTTTCTTTCTTCCTTCCCTTCTTTTTTTTTTAAAGAAAAAACAAAACTACTTTTTATTGGAATATTTGATGGTATCCTATTGTAATTTGAAACATATCATGGGATTTATAAAGTGAGCTGCAACCCCCTGATAACTTTTAGGAACCTAAAGGACTTGTTTGAGATATCTTCAAACCTTTCTGTGACAGCATTTACATAAGAGCTGTATTTCTTATTATAATGTGTTTATCCTCCTGGACCCAGAAAGTTTACTTACTAAGAGATGAAGTGATTTGTGTGCTTTATTGATGAGACTCATTTTATCTATGTTCTATGACGATTCAAGGACAGTATTCAGAATTCCAATGTATACGTACCTTTTTTTTTTTAGTACTTGTTTATGCCTTTCTGTACCATTTATTTGCGGGCTCATTTTCTGATTTAAAAAAATCCATTCCTTCCTTTTTTGGAGCCCCTGTCCTATGATTAAGCACAATGTTATCTTCTACAGGAAACAGTGGAGATAAATGTTGAGATGACCAAGATGGTGAAGAAATTGGCTGTGTATCATAAACTGGAAAAAAAACAGTCTTTGTCCTGAGTCTGTCTACACTTTTTTCTTCCAGATTCTGTCCCGTTTCTGCACGTTAGTTCTTCAACTTTCTCTCCCACTCCTATTCCTGCCCTCCCCTCTTTACTTCTCCCTCCTGATATAGCCCTACCCGACGTCCACTATCATGCTCGTTCTTGCCTCTTAGCTTCTTGAGGGAAATAAGATGAGATGTTTTAAACTTCTTTTGACAGAAAGAGGCATACTGATCATCCTTTCCCAACTCTTTGTCATGCAGGTTACATCATTACTTCTCCAAGTCAGGCTCTGACCAAAGAGAAGCAGAAAATAGGAATGATAAGATCTACTCTGGCAAAACAATTTAGCACCAGACTGTTTCACGTAGCACATATAGCTTACCGCTATATACAAAGGTCTAAAGTATCTGGTGAGAGAATTATAGATTAAAAATTGTGCCTCAGAGATAATAAGTGCAAAATAAAGCGGAATGAAGAAAGATTCACTTGAGAGCAGAATTACGCCATTACCAGAAAAATTAAATTCTGTATCTTGAGATTCGGCTTTCCCTTGTGAGGCTCATCCTAGTGCGCTTGTTTCTCTTTCGTTCGGTCTCTCTTTCCTGGTCTGTGTCCTCTGAGAAATCAGTGTCTTCAGGTAGTTTCCTAGCAGAGCCACTGGCACTCTAAGCAGGAAATCAAAGTCAAGCACACAAACTGGATTGTCGAAGATGGAGTTTGTTGGTGGTCTGCAGTTCTCCTCCAGTGATCGCATCGTGTGGTCTGTAATAGCTACTTGGAATAGAATCAAAAGCTTCAAATACACATATTCAGTTACTTCAGGGTCTATGCATGTTTACTTTTCTGATTCGTATATATAGACACACACACACACACATATATGTAAACACACGCACAGTATCTTGTTATCAGGATACTGCACAGGGCATGCTTGAATTAAACAGCGAGATAGATGGTCCTAGGTGACAATGAACACTACTTTCAAAACATGGGCAACTCACTTACCATTAACATGGTTGATAGAAATTACTCAACTATTGGGTTAAGTCCCCAAATGAGGACACCTTGTATGTTTTTTTTCTGTTTTCACCTTTGCATATGAGTTGTTTCAATATGTACCCGGACAACAGAACCATGAATCCCCTCAAACAAATTTTATTGGGATTTTTATGGTGATGGGGTTTTTGTGCTTGAAAGGATTCTTGGCTGTGTTGCCCTATATTGGGGTTTCACTTCAGTTCAGTTCAGTTCAGTTCAGTTCAGTCGCTCAGACGTGTCTGACTCTTTGCGACCCCATGAATCGCAGACGCCAGGCCTCCCTGTCCATCACCAACTCCTGAGTTTACTCAGACTCACGTCCATAGAGTCAGTGATGCCATCCAGCCATCTCATCCTCTGTTGTCCCCTTCTCCTCCTGCCCCCAATCCCTCCCAGCATCAGAGTCTTTTCCAATGAGTCAACTCTTCACATGAGGTGGCCAAAGTACTGGAGTTTCAGCTTTAGCATCATTCCTTCCAAAGAAATCCCAGGGCTGATCTCCTTCAGAATGGACTGGGTGGATCTCCTCGCAGTCCAAGGGACTCTCAAGAGTCTTCTCCAACACCACAGTTCAAAAGCATCAATTCTTCGGCGCTCAGCCTTCTTCACAGTCCAACTCTCACATCCATACATGACCACAGGAAAAACCATAGCCTTGACTAGACGGACCTTAGTTGGCAAAGTAATGTCTCTGCTTTTGAATATGCTATTGGGGTTTAGAATGTACTATAAAAGTGTACTTATTTGTAAATGCTAGGTAGTGTATTTCCTATTCTAGTTATATTTTACTTTCACTGATGGTGAAAATTTATATTTCCTGAGCACAGCTGCAGTTGGAGAAAGGTAAGGCTTCCCAGGTAGCTCAGATGGTAAAGAATATGCCCACGGTGCAGGAGACCTGGGTTTGATTCCTGGGTCAGGAAGATCCCCTGGAGAAGGGAATGGCAACCCATTCCAGTATTCTTGCCTGGAGAATCCCATGGACAGAGGAGCCTGGTGGGCTACAGTCCATGGGTTGCCAAGAGCTGGACACAGCTGGGTGACTAACACACACACACATTGAGTGCAAAGGGAAAATGAGGTGGAAAAAAATTTGCTTTGGACAGAAATTTCCTTTTTTTTTTTTTTTGTGATGTTAGATAGGAGACCAAGGAGATTATGAGCACATGGATAACTTACATTTTTTATTATGAACATGAACTTATCCACCTTATTTTTTTTATAGGAACATTCAGGACTTATTTTTTATTAGGAGAGTAAAATATGATTTATAGGAAAAAAATACAAATCAGCACATCCAAAAATTCACCTCAGTTTAGAAATACATTGGGTTTAGATCTGCACTAAAAGATCTGTACCACGTATTAAGAGTTATCCCTGAGGAAAGATTGTTAGTTCAGTCATTTCATTTTTATGATTCCTTTGGAGAGAACTAGAGACTTGCTTTAAAAAGTTGCGTTAGACTTGTGTCAGAGATAACTGTAAATTGCTTGAAAAAGAAGAAAAACAACAACAAAAAATTTCTATAAGCTTTTTTTCCCTTTAAAGAACCACACTGGAATGGTAGACAGCATGACATGGGTGTGTGTAGATACACCCAGCTCTACTGATATTTGATTCTCAAAGAAGAGCCTATGGCTTTATAGCAGCAGATTAGCAAATAAATGTGCGTTTGTATATTTTAAATTACAATAAACTCTTTGAGGCACGTTGTGTCTTTTTTCTTTTTAACTTTAATTGACTGGGACAACTTGTCCTATCTTCTTTCTACCTTTCATTCTGTGCTTGATCAGTGGCTCAATCGTGTCTGGCTCATTGTGACCCTATAGACTCTAGCCCGGCAGGCTTTTTTTTTTTTCCTTCTGGTCCATAAACACGCTACAGCTTGCTATGTATTTAGAACTTCGACATCTTTTACAGAGTTTTGTAGTTTTCAGGTATGTTTTGTTAGATTTAATACCTAGTATTTTATCTCTTTTGAGTGACTGAAAAGTATTATGTGTTTTTTTTCTGTGTCCACGTGCTCACTGATGGGATAGTGGGGTAGTATGTGCTCAGTCCTGTCTGACTCTTTACAACCCCATAGACTGTAGCCCACCAGGCTCCTCTGTCCATGGGATTTCCCAGGCAAGACTACTGGAGTGCCTTGCCATTTCCTCCTGCAGGAGATCTTCCTGACCCTGGGATTGAACTTGCATCTCTTGAGTTGCCTGCGTTGGCAGGTGTGTTCTCTACCATTAGTGAAGCTATATAGAAAAACAGTTGTTTTTTTGTATGTTTATCTTTTCCTGTTATCTTGCAAAATACACTTATATGTTGCAAAAATTTTGGGGGTAGATTTTTGGAATTTTATACATAGACAATCATGTTTGGTACAAGCTAGGACAAATCTATTTCTTATTCCTATCTTTGTCTTTTTCCCTCCTTACTTGCTTTACTGCACTAGTTACCATTTTTAGCACTATAATGAGAATGGTGAGAGCTGATATCCTTGCATTGTTCTTGCCTTAGGAGAGAAGCATTCAGTTTTTCATCATTAAGTACAATGTTAATGGTAGGTTGTTGGTGGGTGTTATTATTTTTTTTTTTTTGGTAGCTGTTCCTTCTTAAACTGAAGTGTTACTATTTCTACTTTTCTGAGAGTTTTTGTTATTAATGAGTGTTAACTTTTGTCAAATCCCTTTTTAGTCTCAGTTGATATGATCACATGAAGTATGATTGGTTGTTTCTTACCCTCAACTCCTGGGAGGGAATTCATTCTTCAGGACCATGGCATATATATGGCTATTGCTGTCTATACTAAAGCTGACAGTCTTGCAATAATGTCTGGTCATCAGGTCCTTGCAAGTCATTCTGTATCTTTCCTAGGACCTTTTCTAATGGTGTTCTTTCAGCTCCTTTGGCTTTTTAAGCTCTCTTGGGAATGTAGAAAAATCTAGAGGCTTTTCTATATGAGAGTCTTGAGTGTTTATTGTGGTAGTATAATAAGGGTGGAGAAACCAAAATTATATTGAAAAGTCTCAATTCAGGCCTGTTCTTGACATATGTGGGACATGAGATGTCTCAAGTTCAATTATAAAAAAGCTATTAAAGAAACTAGCAAACTCTTAAAGATATGTCCAAACTCTTACCTTAATAAAATAGCTCTCTAGTGACAAAAAATGCATAAAAATGTGGTTTGTACATGACTGAAAGTCAGCAAAGTATCTAAGGTAACTGAATTTAATTATTATTTTGGATTTACATGCGTGTGTACGAAGTTGCTTCTGTCGTATCTGACTCTGAGACCCTATGGACCATAGCCCATCCACTCCTCAGTCCAGGGATTCTCCAGGCAAGAATACTGGAATGGGTTGCCATTTCCTTCTCCAATTTTGCATGTATGTGCATTTTATTGATAGGCTAATGAGGTTTACATAAGTAAAGATAAAAGTGTACATATTTATATATTAGTATATATTTCATAAAACTTATTTTTTGTATATTCATGTTAGTAAAATCACTAGTTACGTTGCTATTATCAAGATTTTCATGTAACTTGTATTCTGTTGATAACAAGGATAAATTCTACAGCCTTTGCAAATGCATAGTGATTCTTATGTAGTTTTTTATTAATTTCAATTTGTATAAACTTCTGCTGAGACAATAGTGAACAAAATTATCAATAAAAATTTTAAGGACATATCTATATTTCTACTTCTGTATTTTGGTGGAACCCTACCTTTTATGCTGACAAAAACAACAATTTGTAATATGCAATGTTATTGCCATATTTAAAGGTGGTTATTGCCATATTTAAATTTGTGTTTACTGCCTAATTGGGTTGTTTTACCCCCTGAAGTTTTGCCTCTTGAAATATACCTTCAAAGGGCAAAACTTCAAGACTTGAGTGTCAATGCTTCTTATTCTAAGGGGAAAATATATAATGAAGGGCTATTTTTGAAACAGTGGAGGTTGTTAGGCAAGTGAAATCCATACACAGGTGATCAAGAAGGGCAGGCTGGAACTGTGCAGCACTAGCTGAAGATGAAATCCACAGATGGAATTTCTTATTTTTCTTTTTCCTCCTTTTTTTAAAAGTTTTTTTCTTTTTTTTTTTGATGTGGATAATTTTTAAAGTCTTTATTGAATTTGTTACAGCATTTCTTCTGTTTTATGTTTCTGGGTTGTTGGCCACAAGGCTTGTGGGATCTTAGGCCCCTGACCAGAGATTGGACCTGCACCTCCCTGCATTGGAAGTCTTAACCACTGGATGCCAGGGAAGTCCCTCTCTTTTTCTTATGGTATTTCAACTGACTGAATCAAGTCCAGTTCCATAACTAGAGTAATATTTCTTACTTATAATAACCTGACTGTAGACTTTAATCACATCTACAAAATACCTTCTCACAACATGTAGATTAGTGGTCGGGTAACTGGAGTCTTCTTGACCTCCATAATTGTACGAGCCACCTCCTGTAATAACTCTTCTCATGCTGCTAAGTCACTTCAGTCGTGTCCGACTCTGTGCAACCCCATAGACGGCAGCCCACCAGGCGCCCCCGTCCCTGGGATTCTCCAGGCAAGAACACTGGAGTGGGTTGCCATTTCCTTCTCCAATGCATGAAAGTGAAAAGTGAAAGGGAAGTCACCAGTCATGTCCGACCCTTAGCATGGACTGCAGCCTACCAGGCTCCTCCATCCATGGGATTTTCCAGGCAAGAGTACTGGAGTGGGATGCCACTGCTTTCTCCAAACTCTTCTCATATAGATATAGATATAGATATAGATATAGATATAGATAGATATAGATATAGATATATTTCTCCTCTTGGATGTGTTTCTCTGGAGAGTTCTGACTAATACAGCAGTTTTTAGAAAGTATATATATTACATTTACTCTATAAAGATTTTATGGAAATACAGAGTACATTGCACTAAAACCCAACTTCGGAAGTGAATTCAGTGAGTCTCATTTGTGTGCACTTTTTCTGCTAATCTCTGCTCTCTACAAGGGAGACCCTGAGTCTTATTCACCTTTGTACTTGAAAGTTCAGTACAGTCTTGCTGACAGAGAATGAATTAAAATTTCAATAAAAGAAAATGACAATAGTTAACATTAACTGATTGCCTAAAATATTCTAGGCAAATGTACTAGAAAGTTCATATGTAGCCGACTCATGTAGGTTTCCTTGGGACTGAGGGGTTTCTGAGATATGACACTTTGAGTGGTAAAACTGTAAAGATCCTAGTCAAACTGGGATAGTTCTTCATTCTGTCCCATGTATTAACTTGAAGCAAACTGTAGAGTAATGAAGAGCCATTAAACAATAAAACATTGTGCACTTATGAAAATATTGTCCTTAAAGTACAAGAGTACTGGGAAAATTTCACTAGCTGTTCTTAGTCCCACTAAGTTTCCAGGTCTTTAGTGAATTCCTTATAAGCTTCAAGTTCTTTACAAGTGGCTTATATGGGCTTCCCTTGTGGCTCAGCTGGTAAAGAATCCGCCTGCACTGCGGGAGACCTGGGTTTGATTCCTGGGTTGGGAAGATTCCCTCGGGGAAGGGAAAGGCTACCCACTCCTGGCCTGTACAATTCCATGGACTGTATAATCCACGGGGTTGCAAATAGTCAGTCACCACTGAGCAATTTTTAAAAACAAACTTTTTATTTTATATTGGAGTATAGCTGATTAACAATGATGTGTTGGTTTCAGTTGTACAACAAAGTGATTCAGCTATACATGTATACATATCTACTTGCTTTCAAATTCTTTCCCCAATTAGGTTGTTACATAATATTGAGCAGAGTTCCCAGTGCTTATTTGTGGAATCTAAACAAAAAAAAAAATGGTAAGAATGAGTTTATTTGCAAAACAGAAACAGACTCACAGACTTAGCAAATCCAGCGTTATCATTGGGAAGCAGGGTAAGGGGAACAGTTAGGGAGTTTGGGATAGACATGTACGTACACATTGCTATATTTAAAATGGATAACCTGTAGGGATCTACTGTAAAAGTGTTTTTTTAACATTACAAAAATCTGTGTTTCCTCAAAATGTATACTAGGACAGGATTACAGAGCACTCACTTAATTTTGTTATTTGGAAATATAGTTACTATTGGTAGAGGTTTCTCAAGCTCTTACATTATCTCATTTAACTCTGACAACAAACTTTTGGGGTAGAAATTACTATTCTCTTTCATAGATGAGTAAATGGAGGCTCTGAAGAGTAAAATAATCTGCTTCAAGTCACAGACAAATAACAAGGCAATGAACAGTACAGTTGTAGCCTTTGCTCTTTCTAAGGGCTTGGCTGATGGCTCAGCAATGAAGACGGCGCCTGCAATGAATGAGACTCAGGTTCAGTCCCTGGGTCAGGAAGACCTCCTGGAGAAGGAAAGGGCTACTCACTCCAGTATTCTTGCCTGGGAAATCCCATGGACAGAGGAGCTTGGTGGGCTGCAGTCCTTGGGATCGCAAAGAGTTGGACACGCCTTAGCGACTAAACAGCAACAAAGGCTGCAGAAACTGGATCTCAAATAATAAATCTGATGTGAAGAGGGAATGTCCAAAATGTATATGCCAGTGGTTCTCCAACCATATTCCCACCTCCGGCTCTGCCAGCATAAGGAAGGCACTAGCTGCTCCCTGATCCCTAATTCAATGGGAACACATATTAGGTTCTCCCAAGGGTGCTCTGGATTGTGCTTTGGAAGCAGGACAGAGCAGGCTCTGTTCTAGAGCAGGAAGGTACCTTTGGGTAGTTAGTAGAGATCTTAGCTTCTACTCAGTCAAATAGCTTCGATTTCCATGAGTGGCTGGAGAGTAGTAAAATGGCCCAGCACTCTTGAATTCTACATATTCCCTTTGAAAATCTCTAATAAATTTACAGTCTTTGCTTCAGAAGTGTTGGAAGGTTATAAGTTTCTGGACCTTTTTGCCTCTTCAGCGAGTCCTCTGGGAATATGACCCTCACATAAGAAGACACACACACCCACTGCTCAGCTTTCCTGCTGCAGGGAGCTTGCTTGACTGACAGCCCCAGTGGCTGAGCTCTGAGTTGGTCACTGTGTCAAAGCCACTGTCCTCATGGACTGCTGCCAGCCAATGACTGAGTGGGTCAGGCATACTAATACAGGCCTGCTCCCTTCAAGCAGGGGCCTTTTCTGAGTGATGTTGGTTTTAGAACTTCTGACTGACCTCTTTCAAACTTTAGAGGCTAACTGGGGGCTAAGATTCTCCATGTCCAGCTCTCCTTTCTTCCCTTCCTTCTTCACTATGGTCAGACCTGAATTGCATTTTTTTGGCCATGCTGCATGGCATGTGGGATCTTCGTTCCCTGACCAGGGATCGAACCCCCACCTCTTGCATTGGAAGCTTGGAATCTTCACCACTGAGCACCATGGAAGTGCCCCTGAACTGTATTCTCAAAGTTCTTCTTGTCTCCACTACTGCCTCCCCCATCTCCCAAATAGGCCTCTTCCTCAATACATGTTTTTTCACATTTATACCTATCATGGTGTTTGCTTCTCAGAGAACCTAAACTAACACATATTGGTACTGAATACCCAGTCTTCAGTTTTGAGGACTTAGCCAAAGTTCTAACCTGAGACAATAGGAAAAATTGCATTTAATATCCTGCTATGTATGCCATGAGTTCAATTTTTAGAGTATTGGATTTCATACCAGATATCTGAAATCAAAGCATTTTGGGAGGAGGTAAGAGAGTAGACGTGTCAACGGAGCACTTGAAGACCAATCATTTAGTCTGGATAATTCCCCAGGCTTCTGGCTCAGTTTATTTGTATAAATGGAAATCATACCAACCGTAAAGAAAATGGAGTAAGCTAGAGGATGGTTGACTTGGGACACTGAAGCGAGTTATGTGGCTTCTGAATTTCTCCTTCTCTTACTAATAATGGTCTTGAGTACAACCCTTCTGCATTATGCTGTCTTCACCTGAAATGTGTAAAATTTTTTCATTTTACTCAAGAGAAAAATATCATCACTCCCATTTTGCAGATAATGAAACTAAGGCTGAGAGAGAAGACTAACTTGCCCAAATTAACCCAGCTAGGAAAGAACAGAATCAAAGTTTGGATAGGAGGATCTGTGGCTACAGTCTTTACTCTTTCCATCCATTAAAAACCCTATTCAGTAATCTTTAAGGTGTTTCTAGTTATTAATTTTATGGATTTGTGCACTTGGAATTAAAAGGTAACACTTTGCCTAAAAGCACATTTTAACTGTGCGTGGGTTTTTTTGTCAGTGAAGGGAACTACCTTATTGGGTAATTGTAGTTTATTTTTCATTGGCTGCTTTACTGAGCCTCATCAAATGTATTTGCTTTGCAGAGCTGCAGTGGATTAATCTTGAATAAGTAATTTGGAAATGTTTTTATTCATTTCTATGGAAACCATCTATCTGGATTTTCATATATCAAGATCATAGAGATTTGTCCCAGTCCAATTGCAATCTTAGTTACAGCAGTGTCGGCTTACATATTAAGGGCATAGTTTTGCTCTGATAGCCCTTCAGAAATCTGTAATTGGTGTGGAACACAAACACGAACAGAATGTGTCTTAGGAGGTCCTGTGAGTTAGGCTTCAGCAGATTAGCTGAGTCTTTCTTGATGGAACAAGCCCTTTGGAATTTATTAACACTCTGCTTCGTCCATTAACTACTCATGTCTTAAAATCCACTTGGTCTGCGTTCGCTAGCCTTTTAAAGAGTCAAACCTGAATCTGAGACTTAATTGACATCCATAGTGATATACACCAGACAAATTCCTTCACTTTTTATCCCCAAACAGGACATTTTTTTTTTCCACTTTGGGATAACAATACTACTTTTATATATTTTCCTTCAGCAGAGAAAGCATCTTTTTTTTTTTTTTTTCATTCTTAGAATACATCATCCTGCTTCTAGTTTGACTTTACTCCCTACCCCTCAGTGGTTTTAGGGCTTTGGGAACCATATTATCTCTTTTCTTCTGAAGATTACTGAGAGAGTTGTGTGTTTGTGTGGGGGTGGAGATTGGGGACTGTGAAGGGCAGCCTGCCTGGAGATTATGAACCATGTTTAAAGAATCAATACTGTGAGAGAGGGCCTATAAATCTAAGAAGTATGGTAGAAATTCAAGCCAAAGATATTAATCCGGGGAGAGTGTGTAACAAATATGCAAAAATATTTGTCTCTTATCTATTTACTATCTATATATCATCTACCTATCAATCTTTTTATCTATCACCTATCATGTCCATTTGCCTATTTATCTGCTTTTTCTGTCAGTTTTTCTTTTTCCTTTTGTGTCCAATAATTTCTTAAAATATTGATAACTGATTTATAATATGTAAAACAGCACCTCATATGCAAAAGTATTATCAACCTAGAAATGCTAGGCTTTTAACATAGGAAGAAGTCGTACTCATTTTCATGAACTTTGTTTATATATATATTTTTAATTTTTTACCATACTTACTGCTATGGTAGCTACATCAGCTTTCTTTTGGTATGTCCTTGTATTTAAATTTTGTCTCCTATTAGGATCATATTGGAGAAGGCAATGGCACCCCACTCCAGTACTCTTGCCTGGAAAATCCCATGGACGGAGGAGTCTGGTGGGCTGCAGTCTATGGGGTCGCACAGAGTCGGACACGACTGAGCGACTTCACTTTCACTTTTTACTTTCATGCATTGGAGAAGGAAATGGCAACCCACTCGTGTTCTTGCCTGGAGAATCCCAGGGACGGGGGAGCTTGGTGGGCTGCCGTCTATGGGGTCACGATTGAAGTGACTTAGCAGTAGCAGCAGCAGGATCATATTAGGAGCTATTTTTAAACCTGTCTGACAATCTTATTCTTTCATTTGGAATATTTAGTCCATTTATTTTTAGGTGTGTGCATACTCAGGCATGTTTGGCTCTTTGTGACTCCATGGACTGCAACCCGTCAGGCTTCTCTGTCCATGGAACTTTTCAGGCAAAAATACTGGAGTGGGTTACCACGCCCTCCTCCAGGGCATCTCCCCAACCCAGGGATTGAACCCACATCTCCTGTGTCTCATATTGGCAGATGGATTCTTTATCTCTGTGCCACCAGAGAAGCCCCATTTATCTTCACTGAGCTTACTAATATATTTAGCTTTATATCTCTCATCTTATTTGCTTCTAATTTGGTCTGTTTTACATTTTTTTCTCTTTCTTGCTTTTTATAGAATTATTTTCATTATTTTACTTTCTTCCTATTTATTTGTTAATTTTACATTTATTTTTTAAAATTTCTTTATTTTTAGTTGAAGCATAATTGCTTTACACTGTTATTTTTTTTCTGCCATACTACATTTATTATCAGTGCACGCTAAGTTTTTCCAGTTGTGTCCGACTGTTTGTGATCCTATGGATGGTAGCCTGCCAGGCTTCTTTGTCCATGCGATTCTCCAAATAAGAATGCCTGAGTGGGTTGCCATGCCCTCCTCCAGGGGATCATCCTGATCCAGGGTCTGAACCTTGAGTCTCCTGCATTGGCAGGAGGGTTCTTTATCACCCGTCTTCCCTGGTGGCTCGGTCAGGAAGGATCTGCCTGCAGTGCGGGAGACCTGGGTTTGATCCCAGGGTCGTGAACATCCCCTGGAGAAGGAAATGGCAACCCACTCCAGTATTCTTGCCTGGAGAATTCCATGGACAGAGGAGCCTGGTGGGTTAGAGTCCATGGGGTCACAAAGAGTCAGACACGACTGAGTGACTAACACTTTTACTTTATCACTGCCTGTTAAGCCACCTGCTTAACCTGCTAAGGCACCTGCTAAGCCCGTTATTATTATTAGCAGTAATAGTTTAATGGTTAACCTAGAGATCACAACTTGACATGACTTACTAAAATTATTTTTTATCTCTTCTCTAATACTGCTAGAAACTTAAAACATTAAACTCTGCTCCATCCCTGGGTCGGGAAGATCCCCTGGAGAAGGAAATGGCAACTCACTCCAGTATTCTTGCCTGGAGAACCCCGCGGACAGAGGAGCCTGGTGGGCTACAGTCCATGGGGTCACAAAGAGTCAGACACGACTGAGTGACTAAACCACCACCACCCGTCTTTCCAATTATTCTTGTTATACATTTTAATTATCTCTATGTTTTAAATTTCACAATAATTCCCGATTATTTTTGTATGGTCAATGTTTATTTATAGTTACCCACATATGTATCATCTTCTGTCTTCTTCATTGCTTGTTTTTTCCATGTTTCCAACTGTGATCATCTTCTTTTTCCTGAAAAATGTCTCTTCGGCATTTCTTTTAGTAAAGGCCTACTGCTGATAAAGTTCTTCAGTTTTTATTAGTCTGAAATTCTCTACTGTTATTTTCAATTTTGAGAGGATTTTTTTAATCAGATATAGAAATCTGAGTTGGCTTTTCTTTCAGTGCTTAAAAATGTTATTATAAATTCTTTTGGCTTCTATCATTTCTGTTGAGAGCTAAGTTGAAAATCTCATTGTTGCTCCTTTGAAAACAATGTAACTTTCATCTCTAGCTGTTTTTAAGTTTTTTTTTTTGTATAAAATAGATAACCAACAAGACTTATATAGCACAGGGAACTATATTCAATATTTTAAAATATCCTATAAGGGAAAAGAATCTGAACTATATTCAATATTCTGTGATAAACCATAATAGAAAATAATATATATATGTGTATAACTGAATCACTTTGCTGAAACTAATGCAACATTATAAATTATACTTCAATTTAAAAAGAGAAAAGCATACAACGACAAAATATTTTTGGTTTTCAGGAATTTTACTCTAATATAAAATTACTCTAATGTAAAAAGAATAGATATATGTATATGTATATATATATAAGAAAGAATAGATACATGTGTGTATACACATGTATCTATTCTTTTTCAGATTCTTTTCCAATGTGGGTTACTACAAAGTATTGAGTAGAGTGCCCTGTGCTATACAGTAGGTCTTTGTTGATTATGTAGTGTATATATGTTAATCCCACCCTTCTAATTTATCCTTCTCTCTAATCTTTTCCCTTTTGTAACCATAAGTTAAAAAACAAAATAGATCCTAGTACTCTGGTGAAATTCTTCATCCTTTCATTTATTTTGTTCACTTTTCCTATATTTTATTTAACACATTGATTATAGTTATTTCCTTGCTAACTCAAAAATCTGGGTCAGCAGGTCGATTTCTATTCTCTGTTTTATTCTGTTGGTTATAAAGCATATGGAGCTGTACTTTTCTCAAGTCTAGGAATTTTTGACTAAATGCACTGTTTTGTGTATTAAATAATGTACTATGGTGGCTGGATATAATTTTATCTTCCATTAGAGCATGTGTCTTCTTTTTCTGTTATGCAGATAGAATGAGGAGGTGGCTATCTCAATTCAGTCATGGATATAGCTTGGCTAGGGTCCCTCTTCCTAGGGCAGGCTCTCCCAGGCTTTTGCTTGAGAGCCTATTCTTTGTGTCCTCAACCTTGAAGTCCAGAGAAAATCCAGCTCTTCCCTTTAGCCATTTTCCATGTAACTATCCTTCCAACTCATAAAACTTTAAAATTTGCAAATGTCCTAAGGGAGTGAGCAGTCATGTATTTGAAGCAATTCTTTTCATTTGGCAAGTCTTGAGACTGTGGGAACTTTTTCCTGCTTTCTAGAAGTTTTGACCACGTTCCCCATCTTCCTGTACAACACTAGAACTCCAGAAATTTCCTTCCAGGCAAAGTCGGCTGTGTGTTTAGGCTCCTTGGGTTTTTCACTGTGTCACTTCAGTTCTGTGTGACAGCTAATGTTGGCTGGTTTCTCTTTCCCATTGGATTGATCCTCTGCCTGGGCTAAGGTTGATCAACATGTGGCCAGGGCTTGAAAATGTCCCTAGAGAAAAAATACTAGCCATCATAAGCTCACTTCAGAACACGTTTCCCTCCCTAGAACTTGAGTACATTTAGTCCTAGTTGCTTTTATAGCTCTCTAATGCCTTGAAAAATATGGAAGTCTTGGCCTGCTGTGGCTTAATTTGCTCTATCTAAACATGAAAATTCCTTGACCTCACACTATTTCATTTTCTTCATCAATTATGTATTTAGTAGTTTTCTATATGAAACTGGCTTAGTTGTTATTTATTGTATTTTCAGAGATTGTCTTTACAAACATTAACTGAAAAAAGATCCATTCATTTTCTACTTAGTACTGACTTTGTATACTTCCTCTGACCCAGCCTGACTCCCTGGTTCTCCTAGTTGGACATCAACTCTTTTCTGGAATTCCCACTTTGCCATATGTGTATATCTTTAGAGGACGAGATGGTTGGATGGTATCATCAACTTAATGGACATGAATTTGAGCAAACTATGGGAGATAGTGAAAGACAGGAAAGACTGGCATTCTGCAGTCCATGGGGTTGCCAAGAGTTGGACACAACCAAGTGATTGAACAACAACATTGCATGTATACCTCGCATTGTAGTTACTTAGGGATGTGTATATCGTATGCAGGGACCATCATAGAGCTTTGTCCATAGTGGAAGGAATACATGAACAAAACACCAACAGCACAAAACATAAAAATGCTCTAGGGATATCAAGAATTCTTACATACTCAACCTTGTCACTGGTGAAGAGATCACCCAAGAAGCAGTATTTGTGTTGTTTTCTGAGCTGGGGGCCAGAATTACACCGGTACAATCCCATTTGTGTACCGGGGCAAAGATTTTCATAATAATAGGATGCTTATATGAAGAAACAAGAGTTTCTGCATACAAATTCCGGCTTTCACAGTCATTAAATAGGGGGGAAATGGTTAAAGTGACAAAGGCAACTAGCTTGCACACACTTGGACTAAGGCTATTTGCAGGGTTTGTCATACTGGCAATGGTTAGATTGTCTCTAAGAAAATCCATGTACAACTTACATTTTCAATATGAGGTGGAAATAACTCCACTACTCCAGGGATTCTAATACTTCTAAAGTCAACCACTACTCATTCATGGAGCACCACATTGGGAAAAGCATTGTGGAGAAACATACCATTTCAGGCATTGTCCATTGTCCACCAAGGGGATTAGATAAAACAAGCCACAAATATATCATAATACATCATCAGTACAATAAAATATGTGATAGGTAAACTATGTGAAAAATATAGATAGTAAATATTATAATAAATATTGTAAGGATTTAGAAAAAAAGATGACCGCCCTACTGATGATCTAGGGAAACCTCGATTATATTTTCTCATCAGACACATAGCCTTAAGCGCCTTTGGCTTTAAACTTCTTTCTTTCCTTAGAGTTGGTTTAACATGGCCAATCATGTTGGAAAAGAAATGAATAAATTTGACATGGCATCACATCCCAGCTGGTTTTAATAATCTGAATTGCTTTTAAGACAAACTTGTAAGAACAAGTAAAGAACTTCCTGCCAAACTATATGAATGCCATCTGGCCTGAAGTGAGAGCTTGGTGGTGGTCTAAGTCCATTCACAAGGAGGGTACAATTTACCACAACTATTGTGGCAGAGCTTGGAGGTGGGGGAGTTGCAGCTTTTCTCATTACACGTTAATTGAGGAAAAGGATCAGAGATGGCTGAATAAACAACATCTCTGGAGAGCTAGAAACTTTCATGTATTTCAAAGAGTATGTTATGGTGAAACCAGATTAGTAGTTGAGAACATGAATTGTAAAGTAAAACTGGTTTGAAAGAACACAAAAGAATGTTTGTTTGAGGATTACTTGTGACACCAGTACATAAATTGAAATTTGCCAATGTTTGAATGTTTGTTTAGCATACTATGAAATTATTAAAAATTACTATAGAGACCACCTTGTCACATGGAAACATGTTTATGAAATGTTGAAGATGTAAGAGATCAAGATATAAATTCAGGGATCTTCCTGGCAGTCCAGTGATTAAGACTTCGCCTTCCAGTATAGGGAGTGTAGGTTCAAACCCTAGTCAGTCGATCCCAAGATCCCACATACCTTGTGGCCAAAGCCCCAAAACATAAGCCAGAAACAATATTGCAACAAATTCAATAAAGACTTTAAAGAAAGATATAAATCCAGTTGTATAGAATGCAAAAGTGCAAATGAAAAAGACGGGGAAGTCTGGAGCCCAAGAGACAAGTCATTGTGTTAAACGTAATTTTCTTTCATCCCTCCGTATTTCCCAAAATGTCCATAACTCGATTATATTAATCATTTAAAAACACAGGACTTTTATTCGAGAAATAGTTCATGACTTCATGGTTTTTCAAAGACATATTGCTTATTATCTCTACCCTCAAGGAACGCTGAATCTAGTAAGGGGGAAAGACATAAAATCTTACAAATAGTATGGAGTATAGAAAGTAAGAGAGCCATGGGAAGTCAGATGAAAACCATCACACAGGACTGTTGTGATCACGAAGGCTTAATGAAGGCAGTGAAGTTTGAACATGACCTTTAAAGACAGGATTTTAATAGATTGTGTTGAGCATGAAATGGCATTCTCCGTGGAGAAATTGCACAAGCAAAAAGGCAAAGATGGAAAAGCATAGCTGTTTATGTGGAAAAGCAAGGATTCACAATGCTCAATGAACAGAACAGCAAAGAAAAATGGGACTTGAAAGCGAGACTGAGGCCAGATTTTAAGGTATCATTGCCAGGCTAGAAGTTGGATTTAGTCACTGCATTGTAATAGCTGATTTGTGTATTTTTCTTCAGGGTTTACAAGGTGCAAAGTGTTTTCACATTCTTTACATATGATTTTTTTCAATAATGTTCTGAAGATGAGATTATCACTCTATCCACAGATGACAAAACTGAAGTTGGAGGAACTGGAGGATGCCCCAAGTTCACAGAGCAAGTTCCTTCTGCTCATTCTTCCCAGTGGTTCATTCACAATAACCATATAGCATTTGCCATAATGCACTATCGTTAGTTGTTCACTTTCCCCTCCAGCACATCCTAGTCACTTATGGAAAAAGCAGCCAGTTCACTGGGATTTCCTACATGATTTTAAATGATTGATCTAAGAAATTAACTTTGTTAGCAGGAGAATATGATGGTTGGAGGATGGGCTTAGATTAAAGCCTTAGGTTGAATCCTAGTTCTGCTGCCTATGAGCTGTATATCAAATAGTTTATCCCTTCCGAGCGTGTGTCCTTACTTTTCATATATGATTAACATTTGCTTTATAGAGCTGTTTAGAGGAGTAAATAGGAAAACACATGAAATGCCCAGTAGTGTGCCTGACGCATAACAAACACGAAGTCAGTGGAAGTGTAATGTTGTTATAATATTGCTCATATAACTTTGAATCAGTAACTAAATCCCATTCCTTTATTCTACTTTCCTAATTTAGTTCGATCAGTTTCCAGATGACCCAGATTTGAGGGACTTGATTGGGAGTCAGGAGCCTGCCATCTCTCTAAATGTAGGGTGACTTCATCCTGCAGCCAAGTGTTCCCCTTCCCCCCTGCCTTTTCTCATATGTCACTTTGTTGTACAAAGGGGATTTGGAAGGTCACAGGGAAAGAGTCAACCTAATAAGTGAAAAAATGGAAGGAGAGATCACAATCAAGGACCACTTTACTTGAAGTGATATAATTATTCTGAGCCTGAGTAGACAGTCCTAAATGTCAAGTCACTCCAACCATCTTGTTTTCAACAATATCACTGAGTTAAAAACATTAAGGTAATGCTACTTCTGCTAATGTTAAGAATTGACATTTACTGAGTCTTTAATATATGCTAGGCAACAGCCTAGAATAGAATAGGCCACTCAAGCTTCAATTTGTAGAAGACTTTTTCCTTAGTCCTACCCCATTGTGTTGTATTCTTGACACACGTTCTCAGTCCACATCTAGATAGAACTGAACATTTTGTTTATGCACCAAACCTGAGAGTCAACCAATGTAGGAAAACTTTATTAAGAAACACAACCCAATATATGGCTTCTCAAGTGGTGCTAGTGGTTAAGAACCTGCCAGCCCATGCAGGAGATATGAGATGTGGCTTTGAACCCCTGGAGAATGAAATGGCAACCCACTCTAGTATTCTTGCCTGGAGAATCCCATGGACAGAGGAGCCTGGTGGGCTACAGTCCATAGGGTCACAAAGAGTTGGTCACAACTGAGTGACTTCACATGCACATACAACCCAATATAAGGCCAGTATCTAATGCACAAGGCAGAGTAGAGCTCTAGCATTGTACCAAACTAAGTATTTGGATGTTTTCTCCTCATATTGACGCTTCTTCTTTTTTCTCACTGCCATTTTATTTTCCACCAAAGTTTCAACATTCTCTAGGTCAGGTGCTTCTAGGGAAGTCAGGCTTGATCAGTCATGATCTTCCTTCTACCTCATCCACAGGAACTCAGTCTATTAAGATACTCACCAGTGTGTATTAATTGGCTTTGCTATGCTTTACCAATCCAATTTTAGCTGGTTTGCTTGTTCATTTAAAAATATTTTGACCTAGAGAACCAAGTTTAATCAGAATCCTGGAATTTACAGTGATGCCTTTGAGGATATGCTCAATAAATACTTGATACTTACAATGTTGATAGTGATAAGTGATATGTCAGGCAGCTGGGAAATGAGAAATTTGGCCCTCGAAGGGGAGAACAAACACAGATACTAATTTTAAGACCACAGACACAGCCTAATTAATTTTTAAAAATCTGGTCCTTATGTTTTCTCTTCCAGTTTTAGTCTAGTCACGGACTTAAGGAGAAGGATACGGCAACCCACTCTAGTATTCTTGCTGGGAAAATTCCATGGGCAGAGGAGCCTGGTGGACTATAGCCCATGGGGTTGCAAAGAGTTGGCTATGACTGAGCACACACACGGACTTAAGTAGGTGGACCCTGGGATTAGGAGAAAGCCAAGTATAATTGCTTAACTCATCATGATAACTGATCAGCACTAGAGCTTTTGAGGCTTCAGAGTATTGGAAAGAGTTCTGCAACAACTGGGCATTGGCTCAGGAGAAGAGGAGGCTACCATAGAGAAGGGCCTCTCCTGCTATGTTACAGTAGCATGGTGAGCTGAAGATTCAGTAGGTAGAAGAAACTCCATTACTCTTGCTTCTGTGGAATACTGGGGAGAGTCAAATGACCCTTTAATTACCAGTTTAGTCATCAATAATGGAAGATTTGCCAGGGAAGAATTAAATACTTTCTAGTTTGCAGGCTCTTTGCCTGGAAGTTTGCCCAAACCTGCAACCACATGCCTCAGTTTCTCCTACTGTCTTCCACAGCCCCATCCTTTCCTTGCCCTGCACAACTCCCCCCACCCCTCCACCGGCCACAGATTTCTAAAAATAAAATGAACCACTGTATATTTAGAGAGTTGACTTAATTAAATATGTGATTCATTTAAGGTTAGGGTTAGGTTTAGGGTTTCTAAAAGGGTTACCCTTTAGAAAGTGTGTAAGTATTGTTTCATGCATAAGGTGCTTCTAATAATTTCTATAAGTACTCTGTTATTAGATCTTGGATAAGTATGCCTCATTGTAACATTTTTACAATGGAAAAACCAGATTCAGTTCATGATTTATAACTCACAACACTTTTTCTGAAACATTCTGTAGTTTTTAGCATTAATGCTACATACATATATGTAGGGCCAGGAAGCTAAATAAATTGATAAAGTGTATCTGCAGAATAAAAATATTTATGCATTTACAAATTACAAACCCTCAAATAACTTAGTGTATGGATTTATACACATGCTTTATAAGTCAGAATATGAGAGACAGTTGAATTAGTACATAAAGTTTTTATTTAAAGTTTTCCCCTTCCAAGCAAGCTTCATTTACACATTCTAATACTGTACAAAATTTACATTCTCTGTGATTTATTTATTTATTCACTCTTCACTTTCTAATAGTTTACGCCTTTCTGAAATACAGAAAGCTTTACTTATAGTTCTCATAAATGCTTTTATTTATTTTGGCTAGAAATAAAAAATAAATGAAGAACAAGTCCAAGGAAAGCAAATACCCTTGTATAAACTGACTTTCGGAAGAGATGGGAACTATTGACGATAAAAGGTCTTGAAGGAGACTTTGTATTCTTCATGACATCGGCTGGGAATTTTATCACAAAGAACTGTAACCTTTCTTTCTATGTATTCATATGTGATCAAGGAAAAAGAAATGAAAAGCTGATTCCACTGGATATATATATTTATATATATATATTTTTACAACGGATCCTTTGGATCTGAACATACAAATAAATACAAAAACAACAAGGATTGCACTTTACTGTAGAAATGGCATTGGATTCCAGTACACCCATCCATCTTAACATGCTCCACAGTGAAACCTTGTCACCAGGGCAATTTTAATCAGTGGCTTCCCTATGTGGTTATTTTTGAACAACATACTTGTTGAGGGATTTGAAAACATCTCTTGGTGATTCACAAAATATTTTAGACTTTGATTTGTTCCTAATTGTTGTTGTGGCAGCTCTGAAGAGCTTGAAAATCAAATCCACGTTTCTGCTAGTTTTTTCCCTATTGTAGGTCACACTGATACTGTCTCATGCTTTTCTGACCTTCTGCTCCTAAATTCCTTGTGCTTCTCAAGACAGCTAGTGATGGCTTGCTTCACTGAGCCCAGACATCTCTGGTGACAACAAAGAAATGTAATGAGTTGAGGGGAAGGAGGGTTTATCAGGTGCTTTTCTAGAGCCACACCTAGAGTTTTTTCTAGAGCCGAAGGTGTGGAAGAGGGAGAGCTATTGTTTGAGGAGCTACAGTTTGCTTGTTAGGCTCTTTGCGATCCCATGGACTGCAGCCTGCCAGGCCCCTCTGTCCACGGAATTCCCCAGGCAAGAATACTGGAGTGGGTTGCCATGCCCTCCTCCAGGGGATCGTCCCAACCCAGGGACTGAACTCATGTTGCTTAAGCCTCCTGCATTGGTAGGCGGGTTCTTTACTACTAGTACCACCTGGGAGGCCCTGTTCGCTCCTTATATGCTGCCCCAAATGAGAAAGCCTCAGCCACTATAAAATGAATAGTGCATTTTGTTTTAATCTTTTGGATAAAACTGAGGACACAGAATTTATGATTCTGGCTAGCCTGGAACCAACAGGGCAGAAAGAAGTTGCCACAAGAGCCAATATCTTTTTCTTCTCCATTCCCACGAGGTGCTGTAAGGGGCAGAAGGTATATAAAATGAAGTTCTATGGAAACAAAAACATTCCTCTTCAGTCTTACATGATTTTCTATAACTGTGTTGCCTATGGAATCTGTGAAGCTGCCACAGGTTAGGAATATAGAATCAGTGGCCATTTCTGTAATGTAGTATGAGTGTTTGGGTGGGTCAAATTTGGAATCATTCATGAACACAATATCCCCAAAACTTCAAAATAGGTCACATGCAGGTAAACGACAACGCACAATACTGATCTCAGGTCTCTCGGGGGCACTCTTCTGTATTTTCTTTTTCCTGTTGAAAGTTGAGATCCATGTGGGGGGATTTTGTAAAGCCGAGACAAGTTAAAACCAGTCTGAAATGGAAGAGTCTGTCACCGCAGGAAGTTTGATGTGATCCGAGTTACAGACAGAGTTTCCGTTCAAGAACAGGTCTTTTCCTTTTGTAGCTTCTTGTAAATCATCAGACACTAAAGTGGGTTTCGGCAGATGTACCATTAGAATGCATTGTTCTGGCTACAATAGGGCTGTCACTTGTCACTGCTTCCTAGAATGTGTCATTCTGGGGTTCCCTGGTGTTATTTGTTGTAAGGTACGCAGGCGGGCAGGATAACTGTTGCACAGGCTGGCCCTGCCAGCGGTTCTGCCACATCTCCTTCGAGTTCTGTCCAGCTGCCTTTTTCTGGACAATAGCATATTGTGGATGACTTGTAGGCTCCCTGGAACGGAGAGCAGAGAGCCTTAGGGAAGGCTGTTCAGAGAAGTGCCATGGCAACCTTATTTATCACATCTACATTGGGATGGTTTACAAATCCTTTATGATAATTTAGCCCATGTTGGAAATTATCCTTCTGGTTTAAGTTTTAAAAAAGGAAAATTTATCTTAAATATTCTATGATAACTTATCCCAAGTTGGAAATTATCCTTGTTTAAATTAAAAAAAGAAGTAATTATCTTAAATATTCAAATACTTGAAGCAAATTGGATTTTAGATTATCATCTCACTTTTCCATTTTTTATCTTACTACAATAAAGAATCAGAGACAGAGGGTTCAAAACCAGTTTAAAATAAACTGGAAATGAAGGTTTGTCAGCTTCTGCACATGTTGATTTATTTGTTTTCAAGGGGCCACGTGAGAAATAAAAAAATGTCTTTGATCTTCTTTCCTTTGTCAACCTCAGCGGCTATTGCTTGTATATTTCCCTTTCTTAACCAAAGCAGCCTTGTTTTTTACCATAGGCAAAGAAAAAACCCAAAAATCCTAACCAACATAATCATTTTCTGGTTCCAAACACACATACGTTTGCAGCTAGCAATGTATGCCAGCAAATAAGGACGTAGATGAATATCTAGTGATATATGTCAACACAGTTTGCTTCCACAAGACTATAACTTTTTAAGGCTCTTCAAAACTTTAAATAACAATCTTGTTGGATGCAAAAGAAATGAGGCCAATTAATATTATTAAAACCCCAAATTAATCTTATAAAACCAACAGATATATATATAGGAAAATACAGTCATCATTTCAAAAGTGGCTGTGTAGACCATTAGACTTATGTGTCTTCTGATATGTCATTTGAATTACATAGCCCCCCTCCTGTATATTATTGTTATTAATAAAATAAATTTAAAAAAAATTTTTTTTAAAGCTGAACTCAGGTCCTAACTGATAACAGTCTATAGGAACTATGGAGACAGGAGACTGTTTTTAAATGTCAACACAACGAAATCATTCGCCAGTACCAGAATGTTGGATATTCTATAAGATAACTGACCTTGCTGTTTCAACAAGTCAACGATATGGGACAGAACGAGGGGCGGGTGTAATTCTCCAGATCGTGGGGGATGTATGAGATATAATAGCAAAATATCAGTGAGGCCTTTTGAATCCTCATTTGAACATGTCAATTTGAAAAGCAGCATTTTTTTTCCAGATCAATGGGATAAACTTGAAAATGGATAGGATATAAAGGAATTACTGTTGATTTTATTGGGTGTAATAATGATAGTGTGTTTATATAAACAAGTGTTTTTTTAAAAGAAATACTGGAGCATTTAGGTTGAAATAATATGTCTAGAATTTGCTTCAAACTGCTTCAACCAAATATTTTTAGGAGGAGGAGGGATAAAGTATTGCAAAGCACTGATTGTCGAAGTTGGATGGTGCACCAATGAGGGCCCACTGAGCTCTCAGTTTTTGTGTATGTTTGGAAATTTTTATGGTAAAGAGGGGGGCAAAGTGGAAAGCAATGGCAAATTACATAATCCTAAATAGAATTTGTGGATAACTGAACAATTATTTTCCATTTTCTATGCTTTGCCAGTCAGAAACTTTTCAGACTCCCCTATACAGATTTAACAGACATCTGTAAAACCACTTCAGCCCGACTTTTAGCTGGAAAGCATGAGGATGGGAGAGAAGCAGGGACCTACTGCATTTTGTGATACAATTGACCAGATAGCAAGCCAGCTCTACAGCAACCACACTGATTCTATTTTACTGCTTAAAGTAATTTACTGTGTGCATATAAACATGATACTCTTAAAAGGTATTTGTGTGGGTGGTAACACATTTGGAGGGACATGAAAAGTAAGCACAAGGGAAAAGGAGGAGGAGGAGGTAAATGCAGACACATACCATACTCCAGCTGTAGCCTCCCACCAGGTAAATGCTGTCATCGAGCACTGCACAGCCAGGACCACTGCGACCCTCTAAAATGGGTGTCTGGAGAATATTCCACTGGTCACCTTTAGGGTCATAGCATTCCACCAGCATTACATCGAGATGGGAGAAACCTAAGTGACATAGCAAAATGGAATAATCAAAGAATAAGCTCTTCGGATTCCAATTTAAGTCTAGGGCTTCTTTTAAAATAAATGACCAGAGCCAAGAAACAGACAGCTATACCTTTGAAGATGTATGTATAAATTTATGGGTGAAATCAGGAGTTGTCAGAAAGACCTAACAAGGAAACGAATAAAAAATCCTCCCAAACCCCAACCCTTGATGTTTTGGATTAATTTAAAGCAAAAATGCATGGCTAGATGTCATTGGCAAAGGTTGATTTACCTTGGAGTATCAGCAAAGATTTATTTAAATCTTATTAAAAAGCTTTAGCAATACGTGAACCGTGAAATTCCAGATGTTCAAGCTGGTTTTAGAAAAGGCAGAGGAACCAGAGATCAAATTGCAACATCCGCTAGATCATCAAAAAAGCAGAGTTCCAGAAAAACATCTATTTCTGCTTTATTGACTATGCCAAAGCCTTTGACTGTGTGGATCACAATAAACTGGAAAATTCTGAAAGAGATAGGAATATCAGACACCTGACCTGCCTCTTGAAAAACCTATATGCGGGTCAGGAAGCAACAGTTAGAACTGGACATGAAACAACAGACTGGTTCCAAATAGGAAAAGGAGTATGTCAAGGCTGCATATTGTCACTCTGCTTATTTAACTTATATTCAGAGTACATCATGAGAAACGCTGGGCTGGAGGAAACGCTGGGCTGGAGGAAACGCTGGGCTGTAGGAAACACTGGCTGGAATCAAGATTGCCGGGAGAAATATCAGTAACCTCAGATATGCAGATGACACCACCCTTATGGCAGAAAGTGAAGAAGAACTAAAGAGCCTCTTGATGAAGATGAAAGAGGAGAGTGAAAAAGTTGGCTTAAAGCTCAACATTCAGAAAATTAAGATCATGGCATCTGGTCCCATCACTTCATGGCAGATAGATGGGGAAACAGTGGAAACAGTGGCTGACTTTATTTTGGGGGGCTCCAAAATCACTGCAGATGGTGATTGCAGCCATGAAATTAAAAGATGCTTACTCCTTGGAAGAAAAGTTATGACCAACCTAGACAGCATATTGAAAAGCAGAGACATTACTTTGCCAACAAAGGTCTGTCTAGTCAAGGCTATGGTTTTTCCAGGGGTCATGTATGGATGTGAGAGTTGGACTATAAAGAAAGCTGAGGACCGAAGAATTGATGCTTTTGAACTGTGGTGTTGGAGAAGACTCTTGAGAGTCCCTTGGACTGCAAGGAGATCCAACCAGTCCATCCTAAAGGAAATCAGTCCTGAATATTCACTGGAAGGACTGATGCTGAAGCCAATAGTTTGGCCACCTGATTCGAAGAGCTGACTCATTTGAAAAGACCCTGATGCTGGGAAAGATTGAGGGCAGGAGGAGAAGGGGACAACAGAGGATTAGATGGTTGGATGGCATCACCGACTCAATGGACATGGGTTTGGGTGGGCTCCAGGAGTTGGTGATGGACAGGGAGGCCGGGCGTGCTGCGGTTCATGGGGTCGCACAGAGTCGGACGCAACTGAGCAACTGAACTGAACTGAAAAAGCTTTAAAATAGTAATAGTTAAAGCAAGCATTTTATAGACTGCTTATAATAATCTGGTTCTTTTCTAAGTGTTTTATATGAAGGAATTCATTTAATCCTCTCAACCACCCTATAGATATTTCTACATTATATTCATTTTATAGATGAGAAACTAAGGAACAGATGAAATTTTAAACTAAATAAGTCACATAGCCTGTAGCTAGGCTGAGATTTGAAACCAAATGAATAGGCTTCAAAAGTCACACTTTTACAGACTAAACTTTATTGCTTTTCTTATGTGAATATTCAATTCTCTCAAAATCTTTTACTTTTTTTGACAGTCTGATTATGTAAACACCTGTGATGATGTGCTTTAACTATTACAAACTTGAAAATACTTACTTAAAAGTGACACTTATCCAGTACTTATTACATTTAGGGGTAGATATGTATTGCTAAATAACAGAAAAAATGTGCATATCTAACCTGTGGTTTAAGGAGGGTATATGATTGGAAAATAAATGCATGAACAAAGGTGAAGTTGCTTAGTCATGTCCAACTCTTTGTGACCCTATTGAGTGTAGCCCACCAGGCTCCTCCGTCCATGGGATTTTCCAGGCAAGAGTACTGGAGTGGGTTGCCATTCCCGTCTCTAGGGGATCTTTCCGATCCAGGGATCGAACTCAGGTCTCCCACATTGCAGGCAAACTCTACCATCTGAACCACCGAGGAATCCCATATATGGGTATATGATTGGAAAATAAATGCATAGAATGGCCTTATGCACACCATGCCCAGATGGCCTGTATTTCATTTCATTCAGTTTCAAGAATCATGGAAGGTCAGAGCTGGAGGAGATTTTAGACACCAACTTGACCGGCTTCTTCATTTACAGATGAGAAAACTGAAGCTCAAAGTGATTCCACAATGTTCTCAATATCACAGCTCTCTTTGCTTTCCTGTAAAATTTAGTGTTACACACATGCACACAAACTATAAAAAACTTGCTGCCATATACACAATAAGGAGGGAAAAGAGCCATATATGGTTCTAAAAATACTATGTTACTTATTAAATAAGCAAATGGAAAGAAGTTGAGAATCATAGATGGTTTGATATTCAACTCTTCAAAGAAGTAATTCTAAATTTAGACATGAAATTCTGTTTTTTAAGAAAAATCACATTCATTTCTTTCTGCAGCTCTAAATTTAAAAAAAAAAGTTCTTTATGATGATTACAAAAACAGTTTTCTGGAAAAAATCCATTACTATAATTTGGTGATAAGGGATAATTTATTTTACTGAATTCATTGTTACAACCAATTGTTTGTGCTTTTCAGTTATTAATGCTCTTGTTTTTTATTTTCTGTAGACATCATTATTCATTTCTTTAATGTGTGTGGTAACTTCAAAATAATCCTATCTGCAGGGGAGCCAAAATAAGTGCTTGCCCAAGGGTACTGCTAATTTGCAAAGAGTAGATTTTATTTGGTCAACATGTTTTATACTTGGTTAACTATGATTATCTAACGAGAAACCCCCTTAGCAAGAAACATGAGATGCAAATGTTATTGTGATTTAAAAAAAGAGGACCTTTCAAATGATTTCCTCCAATTGCATATAAGCGATCATTCATTACAGCCAAAGTGTGGATAGCGCGTTTTGTGTTCATATCTTGTTTTCGAGCCCAGACATCCATGACGGGGTCATAGCAATATAGCCACGGGACATACTCTCCATTGTGTACACCCCCTGTGAATTAAACATAGACACACAAGTGAAGAAACTGCCTTGGAACTGAACTTTGTAGCAGAAAGTGGAGGAATGACTTGCCTGAAATGTATATTTTCCCATTGTGCACTGCTCCTGCATGAGCCGCCAGAGGCTGTGGCAAAGAAGACACGTAACGCCATTCATTTGTTTCCAGGTTATAACACTCCACGCTGGACAAGTAACCAGTTTCATTCCGTCCACCAATCACGTATAAATGTTTGTCCAACCGGCATGCATAGAAACTGGCTCTTCTACAATGGGAAAAAAAAAAAAAAACCCTCTGTAAATACAAAGTAGCCCGATCAGTCAGGGAAAGTGGGGGCATCCTGCTTCAGAAAAGGGTGCTGTGTGTGCTCACTCAGTCGTGTCTGACTCTTTGTGACCCTTTGGACTGTAGCCCACCAGGCTCCTCTGTCCATGGGATTCTCCAGGCCAGAATACTGGAATGGGTTGCCATGACCATCTCCAGGGGGTCTTTCTGACTCAGGGATAGAACCTTCATCTCCTGTGTCTTCTGCACTGCAGGCAGATTCGTTATCTGCGGAACCATCAGGGAAGCCCCAGAAAGGGTACAGAGCTTTGGACATTACACATAAGACTCCTTGCTAAATCAGAGACCTTGAACAGTAATTATCTGTAATGCCCATCCTGGTTAACATTATTGACACTAAAATCACAGTAGAGGAGAATTTACAACTCTTGGTTTCAGCTCTTTTTATCTTGCTTTTATACACTATTCAAGTGTTCACTAATGTTTGGGATATTTGGTACCTTGTAAAGATATCACAGCTCAGTAAGACAAAGTGAAAAATGAGGTAGATAATGTAACAATAATAAATTATCTTGACATTCACTTTCTTTATGGTCCTTCAAGGGTCATTGTTCCCAATTTATAAGAGAACTACATCATCAAAATTTTTCTTCAATTATCTTTTTTTTTCTTTTTTCCCCCAGTATGACTGCAAATAGAGAAACTTTTCAGACTGAATATAGTGTTGAAATTTTGCTCTTAGGAATTTCATCTGTGTAGCTTTTGATGTTTTTACAAAGCCATAGGATATTTTTAAATCTCTTTTCAAGAAAGACTATTTATTAAATTATCCTACCTTCCCTCAAAGGCAAAAGACATGCAAGTTGTATTGAGACAGGAAGGCCTTTCTGAGGGAGAATACAAGCTAGGAGTGAGAGATTGAGGACCTGAAATAGAGTTCTAGCAGAAGACATGGAAAGTGGGGATGCAAGATATAGTAAAGGAAGACGTAAAGCTTAACAACTAATAATATATAAGAGCTGAGGGAGAAAAGAAGTTGGAAGAAGACTCAAAAAGTTAGAGTTAGGATGACAAGGTTGCAATCTTAAGCAAGACTTTAATCTTTAGCTTCTTTTTTTCTCACTGATGCTACTGGGATAATATACTTCACAAGGATAACATGTGGGTCAATACTGGAAAAGAATAATTGTGAAGTGCCAAGCCCTTCAGAGGCTTTCCAGGTGGCTCAGTGGTAAAGAATCTGCCTACCAATGCAGGAAACTCAGGAGACTCAGGTGTGATCTCTGGGTCGGGAAGATCTCTTGGAGGAGGAAATGGCAAGCTGCTCCAGTATTCTTGCCTGGGAAATCTCATGAACAGAGGAGCCTGCAAGGTTATGCATGGGGTCACAAGGAGTTGGATACAACTGAGCATACATGCACAAGCCCCTCAGAGAACATAACTTATGTTTGATGAATTGTTGTTATAAAAATTTATAAAAATTATTTATAAAATTTTATAAAAATTGATGCCAAGACTCTTGGGCAAAGTCAGTAGCAAAATAAAGAATCCTAGAGGTTTTGAATCAGGTAAACTTATATTGTTTGAAGATTTTCCAAGCTGTGATTATAAAGTGTCAAGACCCCTGGGAAGCAGTAGATAGCATCTTGAACAGTTAGGACTCTGGAATCAGATTGCCTGGCCATATGACATACTGTAAAGTGCGTGTCATAGTGTCAACATTTCGTTCACTCTCATGAACTGTCAGTTGACATTGTCTGGATAAAAATTAAAAAAAAAATCAGCCATTGTGATGTTTGCATATAAACTTCTAATAGCGTTTTCAGTGATTCTAAATTCTTTAATTTTTAAACACAATTTAGTACCATATACATGCACACTTAGTCATGAGGTCATGTCAACTCTTTGTCACCCTATGAACTGTAGCTTGCCAGGCTATAGTTCATGGATTTTTCTGCCATTGCCTCCTCCAGGGGATCTTCCTAACCCAGGGATCAAATTCGCATCTCCTGTGTCTCCTGCATTGCAGGACGATTCTTTACCGCTGAGCCATCGGGGAAGCCCATATACATATGGCATATTTTATAGATGGTGATGTATTCAGTTTTTTTCCAGTTTTATTGAGGTGTAATTGACAAAACTATAATAAATATAAAGGGTACAGTGTGATGATTTGGTACATGCATACATTGTAAAATGACTTTCAAATTAATTAACACTTCTTCAGCTCACATATTAACCTCTATTTTTGTTTGGTGAGAACACTTAAGATCTACTCTCTTACCAAATTTCAAGTAAACAATAAGTATTATTAACTATAGTTATCATGCTGTAATTAGATCCTCAAAACTTACTCATCTTGCAATAGAAAGTTTGCATCCTTTCATCAATTTCTCCCTATTTCCCTCACCTCATCCCCTGGCAGCCACCATTTGAACCTCTATTTCTTTACCTCTGACTTTTAAAATACGAGTCTACATATAAATGATATACAGTATTTGTCTTTCTCAGTCTGGCTTACTTCACTTAGTGTAATCACCTTCAGTCTCATCTATGTTTGTCATGTAAATGGCAGAATTTCCTTCTTTTCTGTGGTAGAATAATATTCCAGTATATATACATGTGTGTGTGTAAGCTTCCCAGGTACCACAGGGGTAAAGAGTCTGCCTGCCAATGAAGGAGATGCAAGAGACATGGGTTTGATCCCTGGGTTGGGAAGATCCCCTGAAGGAGGAAATGGCAACCCACTGCGGTATTCTTGCCAGGAAAATTCCATGAACAGAGGAGCTTGCAGGGCTACAGTCCACGGGATCACAAAGAGTCGGACACGAGCACATACTTGCATATTTATATATACACCACATTTTCTTTATTTATCTGTCAACAGACAGTTTGTTTCCACATCTTGGCATTTGTGAGTAATGCTGCCATGAACATGGGAGTGCAGGTGTCTCTTTAAGATCTTGATTTTGGTTCCTTTGGATACACTGTATATGCAAAAATCGGATCGCTGGAATATAAAGTTCAGTTTTTCTGGATAGTTCTGGACTTGTTAGCATCATTGTTTATTTGAGAGTAGTATTTTGGCTATTTTTTTTCTATATTTTCTTGATGGTTTTGACATAAATGTGTGCTGTAGAAAACTCAAAAGATGATGAAGATAGCAATAATGGAAAAAGAGAGAATGTTATGAAGGAGAACGAAGAACAGGTGAGATAGATTTCACTAAATAAAGTTTGCTGCTAACTTGGGCCCATGTCTTCTGAGGGGTATGTGAAGCTCTGAAATTGTAAAAAAGTCTATTAAATAAAATTATATATATACATACATATATATATAGTGAATATGCACACACACACACACACACACATAATGCTTTTGTTTAGTTGTAAGTTATGTCTGACTCTTTGTGACCCCATGGACTGTAGCCCACCAGTCTCCTCTGTCCATGGTATTTCGCAGGCAACCATACTGGAGTGGGTTGCCATTTCCCTCTCCAATATACTATAAATATGTGTACATATATGTTGTGAATGTGCATTTTTTTGGAGGCATATGTTTGGAGAAAAAGATTTTGAGGGGAATTTTTAATCAGATTATTAAGGGAATTTAAAACCTAAAAATTTGAAATTTCTTGGTATAAGGACATAAAAACTCATCTAAACATAAAATTAGGTTTAAAAACAATAGCAAAATTAAGTGCACATAGGTAGACCCCTAGTTTCTTCCATTTCTCTAGCCAGATTTCAATTGCTCTCTTATTGACTATAATGGGTCAAGGTTGCTTTACTAGTGCTTTTACCTTCTCAAGTTAAACTATTTCATTGAAAAGACTGACATGTCTATGAAAATTTGTACTAAAGTAACAGTTATTTCTTTGCATCACTGACACAGGGTAGGTCAACATCCCTCTTCTGTATGATTCTATTACAAGTTTTGGGACCTCTGAAACAATTAAGTTACTAATTTTACTGATAAACCATCTTTAGTGGGCCAATTCCATAATTTGGACCATGTTAGTTACAATATACTCTATTCTAAGTTGTTCTTTGTATTATATGTACTATATTCTGGTCTAGAAGAGAAAAAATGCTAGTCATAACAAGCATGAAACTCTCTATTAAATTAAGTTTAGGTAATGGAGAATCGGAGAAAGATCTTCTGGCAGTGTCTGCAGTGTGAACTTCTTTTATCTTGTCTACAGTTTAATTTTCTCCCTCTTTCTGATCCTGCTCCCTCCCTCCTCTCTTCACCCGAGGGAGCCGTCAGAGCTCTTTCTATCCCCGACATTCCTAATGTGATGTTCCCTGTGTACTCCTAGCTTTATCCACACAGTGTCACTGTTAGGTTCTGAATGGGGAAAAAAAATCAGTAGGTTTCACCTCCTGATGAAAAGTGCATTTTTATGTAGAAATTTTAATAGCTAAGGTTCTGAGTCTCTGATTTATTCCCTTGCATGCCCAAAGTGAGAATTCATGAAATGCATTATAGAAGCACTGGGTAGTTAATGGTCTATCAGCAACTGTGAACATTTGCTTGAGGCTAAAATTTTACCACACCAGGTCTCTCCTGGGAATGCTTCCTGCCCCTCCTCCCCACATGAAGAGCACACCTGATTAGGCTACTTTATTTGGGGGCAAAAGGAAGCTTATTGGAGATTTTTTAATGGAATGACACTATCTGTATTTCAAGTTGTTTTTTTCTCCCTCCTCCACCTCTCCACCTCCTGTCCCAATGCTAGAGATGATATTCAGTGACTTGAGATAAGTTTAAAATGACTATTGATGCCCTCTACAAATATACTTTGAACCTGTGTATAGTACAGATTTCTACAAGCCCTTTCTGAAGCTTAAGGTGGTCAGTTCATATCCTCAAGAGTCATACTGAGAGGGCTTCCCCGGTGGCTCACTGGATAAAGAATCCATCTGCAGTGCAGAGGACATAGGAGATGTGGGTTTGATCCCTCAGTCGGGAAGATTTCCTGGAGTAGGCAGTGGCAACCCACTCCAATATTTTTGTCTGGAGAATCCCATGGACAGAGGAGCCTGGCGGGCTTTAGTCCATGGGGCTGCAGAGTCCGACATGAGTGAGCCACTAACACTTTCTTTCACTATCTCTGTTTCAACTTTTGATTTTTACCATCAGGTTAAAAATAACAGATTTTGTCAAACAGAATATTGTTTCTCATTATTTCTTGTAAGGCTGCTAGAAACAAAGTATTTAAATTTGGAAACTTCTTTGATGTACATGCTTCTTGCTTTTCACTTACTCTGTGAAACAAGCTTTGTTACTGGTGCTTCCCAAGTGGTTTTCCTCCCTCCCTCCCTCCCTCTATCCTTCCTTCTCTCCCCTCCCTCTCTTTTTTCTTTTTCTTTTTTGTTTCCTAGACTAGCTGCTGCTGCTGCTGCTGCTGCTAAGTCGCTTCTGTTGTGTCCGACTCTGTGCGACCCCATAGACGGCAGCCCACCAGGGTCCCCCGTCCCTGGGATTCTCCAGGTAATATTTCCATAAGAATAACACCTAAAATGTCTACTTTTTTGGGGAAAACATAATTGAAACCACCAAAGCATTTTTATTGATCCCATCGTTCATTTTTGCCCTCTTCTTATTGAAGAATCAACTCCTAAGTCGGAGACCAAAACAACTCTTGAGCTTTATTTACATTTATCTTTGTACTTTTTCTAACCCCTTCTGTCGGCAGCATCATAGGTAGGTAGCAGACATACAGTTCATGAGCTGACCTATGGTTGAGTAAGCCTGGAGGTCATGTACCCATTTCCTTGATGAACTGGGAGGGTGTGCTGCACTTTCACTATACTCTTTTGGAAGCTCTGATTAGGCAAGATATCTGAGGAATTTGCCCAGCCAGCTCTGTAAGAGTGGGTGACCCTAGAGGTGACTTTCAATGTGTTTCCATTATTCTTAATCAGTTTGGTAACTTCTCAGCATAGTAACAACTTCTCAGCAGTTTGGCAGCAGCTGAGGGTATGAGGGGGAATCCCAGGTGGCTCAGCAGTAAAGAACCCTCCTGCAATGTGGGAGATACAGGAGACACAGGTTCAACCCCTGGGTCGGGAAGATATCCTGGAGGAGAGCTTAGCAGCGCACTTCAGTATTCTTGCTGGGAAAATATCATGGACAGAGGAGCCTGGCGGGCTACAATCCATGGGGCCGCAAGGAGCCGGACACGACTGAAAGGCCTGAGGACCTGAACACAAGGGAAGGAGGGGGGTGAGGAACTTCCGGTGATTCATGGTCTATACAATGCAGAGCTAACTCAATTAACTATCTCAAGAAATCTCTTTTCTAATCTGAAGAGTATCTCATATATTTTCAATGTTTTTTTCCTTCTTTGTTTAATCACCAATTAAACCACATTGGTAGCTAACTGTACTTGCTTGGGTGAATGGAAGCTTGGCAATGACAGAAGAATTTCATTTTAAGTTATGGATTGCTGCCCAGGTCAACCAACCCATAGGAGATATGGAGCTAGAAGATTGACTGGGCATTTGCGAGATCTGCCTTTTCCCATTCAGCTCTGGAAGGAGCTCTTTATTTGGTCTATCGAGTTGATTGTTCGAAATCTAAAAAAAAACTTCTTTTACTAGGGACCTGACATGATATACCATAATGACTTGGAAAGAAACGTTAAACAGTCCATCCTGTCAACGGTGGCTGCCGGGCGCCGACAGACCATGGCAGGTCTTTTTATCAGGTCAATGAGCTGCTAAAAATTGTCTAAGTAGGACCCTGCCCTGATAGGCTATAGTGCCTCCGAGGAAGTCATTATAGAATACCAAGTAAACAATACACATTTAAAAAAATTACTAATTAGGTTTTGCAGCAATACTTCTCATCCTTAGGGGCTCTACAGTGAGATAATTGACCGCGACGTGAGTTATGCCTCCCAAACCCAAGGCATGAAGGTTAATTATTGTGGTGAATAGCCCCCAGCAAAGGAGACCGTGGTGATGAGATGCTGACATCTCAAACATGTTTTGATGTATATTTAATTTTTTAAATAAAACTTTTGGAATAGTTTGGATCAAAGGTTAAAGTGATGCAGCTAACAATAATAGCAACCAGAAAATAACTCCCAAAGGAGAGAAATTAGGTATGTTGGAGAAAGAAGCTTTCTCCAGGAAAGAGGCTCTTCTCTCAGGAAGCTTTTATATATACATGTATACACAACAGGAGGATTGAGAAATTTGTCAAGATATTAACTGAGCCAGAATAATCCCTTGAGGTACCTTTGAATTAGGCATTCCTCTCTGTGGTCCTTAGATTATATTGTGCCTTGAAAATGACTAAAATGTCATTTTCAGTGTATAACTTTTAGTCCCTTGAAAGAGACTTTCAATATCCTTATATGGAATGGGACATTAGATACTAAGTTTATAGCAGAGCTTCTTACTCTCTTTTGGCAGTAATGTACTTTTTTGAGTGAATGGTATGATCTGAAATTTTTTTTTACTTGGAATTCATGATTAAGGATTTAACTTGATCTCAGTGTAATCTGTGGTGCTGGAGAAGACTCCTGAGAGTCCCTTGGACTGCAAGATCAAGCCAGTCCATCCTAAAGGAAATCAATCCTGAATATTCATTGGAAGCACTGATGCTGAAGCTGAAACTCCAATACTTTGGCCACCTGATGCAAATAGCTGACTCACTGAAAAAGACTCTGATTCTGGGAAAGACTGAAGGCAAAAGGAGAAGCAGGTGGCAAAGGATGAGATGGTTAGATAGCATCATCGACTCAATGCGCATGAATCTGAGAAAATTCAGAGTGGAGATAGTGAAAGACAGAAGAACCGGGTGTGCTCCAGCCCATGGGGTTGCAAAGAGTTGAACATGACTTAGTGACAGAACAACAGTGTAATCTGATTTAATGTTTAAAAAAGGAGATGTTAAGGCTATGAAGGAATAAGAACAAAAATTATTTCTTAGTTCAATTGAGAAGAGAAAATAGGTTGCAGCTTATTGTTACTATTGTATCAGAAAATTTGCTCATGAGGATGTTGAGATATTATTTGAAAAGAACCAAGTATTCAAGATTTAGTATGTGAATTTGCATGTATATATTAAGACATGGCTTCCTGCGTAATAGTCAGGAGAACTGAATGTGTACAGACACAGTTGCCTTATTGTCCTTTGATGTTAGAAAACTTTGGTGAGATAAACACTGCATACATTAAAAATGAGAGGACACCTTGCAAAACTGACTTCTCATTAGATAGCAAATCACCTATTTTTAAATGTCTGATGGGGAGATGCTTGAGGAAGTAAACATTAGGAATTTGAGGTAGTAAGACTTGGAAACTTTAATATTGAAATACCTGCATCAAAATACAAACATTGTGAGAATGGTGTTCTATATTTCAGTGATAAGACTTGAATAAATTACAACTGAGAAGAGTGGAATAGCCATGAAATTGTAGCTCTGCTTGTCAAAAAAACTAGTGCAACATGGAAAAAGAAGACAAGCCATGGATGGGCATTATGCTAAGTGGGATAAGTCAGACACAGATAAATACCATATGATATCACGTATGTGTAGAATCCAAAAAATGCAACAGACTAGTGAATAAAAAAAAAAAAGCAGCAGACTCACAGATACAGAGAACAAACCAGTGGTTACCAATTGGCAGAGGGAAGTGGGAAGGGGCAAGATAGGGTACAGTATTAAGAAGTACAAATTAAGTATAAAATAAGTTACAAAGATCTATTATACAACACAGGGAACATAGCCAATATTTTAGAACTACAAATGGAGTGTAACCTTTAAAAATTGTGACTTTTTATATTATACACTTATATAATATTACACAGCAACTATACTTCAATAAAAAAGTAAACTTTAATGTGAAAAAAAAAACAAGGAAGACAAGTTATATGAATTCTTTCTTCCTACATTGGAACAAATACTTGACCTATTATTTTTCTCCATCGAGTTAATGAGGCAGTTAATCAAAGTTGGCCAGGCCAGGTTTTGTATTTTGCCTCCAGTGTCATTCATTGGCTTTGTTTAGCATACCTTATCATGGAAAATCATTCAGTATCCTTCCTTCAGGTAAAGCAGCCACAAATGTTTCAGACACGAGAGATAAACACTTACCGTTCTTGCATGGGCGGAAGTTGTATCCAGCTATTAAATCGGGGGTCATATCGGCTGACAAAATTTGTACTGTGTTTTCCTGTAAAGATATATTTGAGACACTTAAGACTTAGATTCCTTTGTTGTTTTGCACATTGAATAGGGTTTTATAAGATGCCCCTGTTCTCTGGTTTAACAAACAGATGAAAGTAGAGGGACTATCTAACATGGTATGAGCATGAGGAGTCAGAACAAAAATCTATGCGCCACTTTAAATATTTTTCTCCTTTTTTCTTCTTTTCTCGTCTACTTTTTTTGGAGGGGATGAGTTAGAATAAAAAGAGTGAAGTGAAAGTAATAATAAACATAAGTCAACCATAATAATAAAAGCAGATATGTTTATCAAACTAGTTTTATCCCAAAGTTAGGGTAAAATTTCTGTTTCTGTATTTGCATTTTAAAAACATGAAGTTATTATCTAATCATAATCAGTTCCAGAGACTACCTTGAATGATATCTCTTGTTAAAGTCTTTTTGATTTTTTTTTAAAGTGATTCAAGAATTCTAGCAGTGGTAGAGACCATTCTGTCTCCATGGAAATGATAGCACTCACTACAATAAGAGTTTGCATACGAAATCAGTCGTAGCCAATGTCTGTCAAGTAAGTTCTGCTTTTGCATTTGGGGAGCACACAGTTGCTGTAGCAGGTACGTTTGCTGAAATGTGAAACATGAGTCCTCAGAGCCGGTTATTTAAAAACCAGGTTATTTCCTCTGTTGAGCCTAAGAAGCAGAGTAATGTCTCCAATGTGTCAAAATGAACCTTATTGTACATACAAATTGACACCAAAGCAAGAAATACAAGCAAAGAGTGTGTTACATTTTCTTTGTACCACTTGAGATGATAATAATCTAAAATACCTGAGGTCTTAACTCTAAAAGTCTGTTTTTTGTTAATATATGTGGAACTAACCATTGAAATATAGGTACTAAGATTCACTGCAGGAATAAACAGATAGGAGTGTGTGTGTGCGTGTGTGTGTCCATGCACTCACACAGCCATGAATACACCACACAATTATTAATTGCACAAATACACACTGAGCACCCACTATGTGTCTTATCTATTCTAGGTCCTGGGACTATATTGGTAAACAAAACAGACAAAGTTCCAGTCCTTACAAGGAAATAAATACAAACTTGTAAACTTGTAAATTCATCAAGTGAAGATGAATGTTATAAAGAAAAATGAAGCGGGGATTGATCAAGGGAAACTCAGTTTCAGTACCATGGGCACCTGTTCACAGATATACTCTGAAAGTCATGCAAATATCTGCAGAATTAGAGTCTCAGACAGTAGGGAAAGTGAGCATAACCTCTCCCTGGGCTGGCCATGGGTTCAAAACCAGCAAGACTGCTGGGGCTACTGGGAAAGAAGTCAGAAGTATATGAAGGTCTGGACACAGTGTGCCTTGTGGCCTGATGCTGATTTTTGTCTTTTCTTCTAAGAACATTAGGAAGTCACTGGGAGGTTTTGAGCCAATGAGGAACATGGCCTCACTTCTCTCTTACTGTGACCACTCTGGCTGTTATGTAACAGACAGACTGTAGAAGGGCTGTCTGGAAGTGGGGGACCTGTCAGGAGGCCATCACAACAGTCAAGGCAAAAGCTGGCTTGAATGAAGGTGGATGCAAGATATGGCCATGAGTGTGATCTACTGTTTGGGCACAGCCAATAAAGTTTTCTGATAGACTGAGCATTGGTGTAAGAAAAGGTGATACTTAAAGATGACTGCCAGAATTTTAGCCATAGTAACTGGCCAGGGGTCTTCTCTGGTGGCTCAGTGGTAAAGAAGCTGCCTGCCAACGTAGGAGACGTAGTTTGATGACTGATCTGGGACTATCCCCTGGGGAAGGAAATGGCAACCAACTCCAGCATTCTTGCCTGGGAAATCCCATGGACAGAAGAGCCTGGCGGGCCGTAGCCCACGGGTTTGCAAAAGAGTGGGATGTGACTTAGCAACTAAAACAACAACAATAACAACAACAACTGGTTGGAAGGTCATGCAGTTTGCTGAGATAGGGAAGACCAGGCAGGAATAGTTGAGGGTTAGGGAGAGAAGCCATGAATTTTGTTTTGGACTTAATCTGCAGAATCCTACGGGATCTCAAAGTGAAAGTGGCTCATAGGCCACTGGCTAACTGAGACTGAGTTATTGTTTCAAATCATAGAACAGGATGAAAATCTTTAGTGAGAGGGTATGGAAATGGAAGATAAAGAGTCCTGGAAATGAGCTCTGGAGGAGAAGAAAAATCCGCGAAGGAAAGGAACTGTCAGAAGTAGGAAGGAAAGTGTGGTGGGAGTTTGGAAGCCATGTCAGATAGAGGAGTGAGGAATGGAGAACTGACCATGGCATTTGGAAACATGGTAGTCACCAGGGCAAGCCTTGTGCACACAGCGGACAGGAGGGGATGAAAGCCTAAGTGGGGACTCCTCAGGGGAGACTAAGATATAAGAAAGCAGAGGCAAGAGGATAGGCAAAGCTTTTAGGGCTTTCGGCATAAAAAGCTGAAGATTACAGCTGAAATGCAGCATCAAGAGAAATTTTTATTTGGTTGTTGGTTATGGTTTTAAATTCAGAAGTATTCCAAAGTCCTTGAGGAGGCAAAAGGGAATGAGGAGTAGATTTCAGATTGGAGCAGAAATAATAATAGGAGGGACTGCTGCTGCTGTGCTGTGCTAAGTCGTGTCTGACTCTTTGCAACTTCATGGATGCCAGGTTCCTCTGTCCATGGTGTTATCCAAGCAAGAATACTGGAGTGGGTTGCCATTTCTTTCTCCAGGGAATCTTCCCAACCCAGGGATCGAACCAAGGTCTCCCACATTGCAGGCTGGTTCTTTACTGTCTGAGCCACCAGGGAAACCCAATAAGAGGGATATATTTATCTAAAATATATGGGTAGTGGGACCTCTCTGGTGGTCCCATGGTTAAGATTCATCTTCCAATGCAGGGGGTGGTGGGTCGATCCCTGGTTGGGAAGTTGGGACCCCACATGACTCGAGGTCAAAGAACCAAAACATAAAATAGAAGCAATAATGTAACAAATCCAGTAAAGACTTTTAAGATAGTTCACATCCAAAAATCTTAAAAAAAAAAAAAATCTGGGTAGCAATGGATTTGGTAGTAGCAAGATGAAGATTTATTGTTTGATTGCTTCTATTCTCATTGGACTACGAAGCAAGGCTATCAGCTGAGAGTGAGGAGGGAGGTTTTGGAGAAAGAAGTATCTGAGGGAGAGAAGGTGTGAAACAATTAACCCAGAGGGTGGAAGAGCGTATGGACCAGGGAAATTTAGTAGTGTTGGCTAGTAGCCAGCATGGCCATATGATTTTCTGTGTCTCCATTTAGTTGCTCAAGGGGAGAAGAGAGATGGAAAGAGTTGGGCTGAACAAGGACCAGGGCTTTACCAGGCAAGGATAATAGGAGAGATGGACACAAGGGCTGCAGGTTTGTGCACTAATGATTATTAGAATGTGCAATGGACTATAAGCTCAGTGAGGAGGGAAGTATGGGCACGAGGAGCTTCCCTGGTGGCTCAGATGGTAAAGAATCTGCCTGCCATGCCGGAGACCTGGGTTTGGTCCCTAGGTCGGGAAGATCCCCTGGAGAAGGGAATGGCTACCCATTCCAGTATTCTTGCCTGGAGAATTCCATGGACAGAGGAGCCTGGCGGGCTACAGTCCATGGGGTCACAAAGGGTTGGACATGACTGAAGTGACTTAGCAGGCATGGACATGAAGGGATGATGGACAAGGAAAAAGAGAAGGAGGTGGCATTTCCATGATAATACTGGGAGCTGCTACATACAAGGGCAGCAGGAAGTAAAATATGAAGACACCCTTTAAAGCGGTGAGTTTAAAGCATGCAAGAGTGAATAAAGAAACAGAAAAGCTACCTGCCTCCAATAATATGAAGCATAAGGGCAAAGGTGGGGAACAGAACACAGTCCCCATTGGAGAGAGTGGCTGGGCTAACAGTCCTCTCAGAGAACAGTCAGACTTTGATTAGAAAAGAAGCTGAAGGGACATTTAGGGGAGAGTTGAGGGGAGCGTTTAAGGATTACAGGGGCTTCCCTGGTGGTGCAGAGGTTAAAGCGTCTGCCTGCAATGTGGGAGACCTGGGTTCGATCCCTGGGTTGGGAAGATCCCCTGGAAAAGGAAATGGCAACCCACTCCAGTATTCTTGCCTGAAGAATCCCATGGACGGAGGAGCTTGGTGGGCTACAGACCACGGGTCGCAAAGAGTTGGACACGACTGAGCAACTTCACTTTCACTTTAAGGATTACAGGGATATTGTTGATGTGCAATCATGAGTTCCAAGGATTGCATGGGAGGGTTTGGATCGCCTTAAATCAAGGTTTATTTGGGGATTACAGAAAGAGTTGGGGATTACAGAAAGAGCTAAGCGTGCCAGAAGTAAGTATGATTCCAAAGACTTGGATTTCACAAAGGGAGCCTCCAAATCAAGGAAGGATTATGTCTTGAGTTGGTTTGTAATCACGTTTTTGTAGAATTTACAATCATTTTCCTGTAGAAAAAGTCATTCTTGATAGTCATGTTCCAAGATTAATTCCCAAATATATCCAAAGATGAATGTTTTTAAGAAGAATGTAGAATACACCCACCATGAATAAGAATGTTTCTCTGTGATGCTTGATTTAGAATTTCCATTTGGAGGAAGACAATGGGGCGTAGGACCTGAACATGCTGAGCACTGGTGGTAGAAATCAGCAATCGGCTTTGCTTAGTGGTGGTAAATGGTAGTGACTGTCACTCAGAGAAAAGGCTAAGCTAACCACTTGTGTGCTTTTGATAGGAACTGAAGAAAGAGTTTTCAGAGGCAAAGTCAGTGGTATGGAAAAGAGGCTAGGATGAAGGATGAGGAGATAAAAAAGAAGAAAGATGTTCTGAAGCTGGCAAAGGACGTGCAGAGGGGATAATAAATCTCAGAAGGAACGAGTGAGGTAGCATAAGGAAAGTGAGATAAAATGAAGACAGTTATTTCCTCCTTGTGCCTTTCACTGACCCTACTTAGATGCCTGAGGGGGTGGCCCCAGGCAATGGAATTCTGGATTACTCTTCACTTCGTTAGTTTCTTCTCATCTTTTCCATTTTCTTGTAACCCTTCCATTTCTCTCTCTCTTTTTTTCTTATGATGTCCGGTCACCAGACACGACTGTTGTCTATCACTTGAGTGATAGATAAAGCGGGAGCAAGGAGTGGCAGTTTTTAGCCAGTGGTTGAGGGGAAGGAAGAAGAAAGGAAAGGAAATTTCCCATGGGCAGTTTTTCTGGGGGGGTTAATATTGGTAAGTGACAAATGTAAATTGGTTCTCCGTAAGTTGGGGCACGACAGAATATAGGCATTTATATTAGAATATTACAAAGCAGTCTATCACTAACGTCATCAGGAACAAGACTTTCCAGCCTTCTCTTGTCATGCGTTAATTTTCATCTGGCTTTCAAAAAACAATTCTGCACATTCTTCCTTAGATAAACCTGCTGGCTGCACACTCTCCTCTTGCAAATGTTCCACTCTGTTCAAATCACTTCCAGGGAAGAAGAGGTTAAACAGGAGAGTTCACAGTGGATTATATATCTACCAGGGCTTTTTTGTTTGTTTGCTTGTTTTTGGTAACATATGGAATCCGTCATTGCAAAGAAAAGTTAGAGAAGATATAATAAATAACATTTTTGTTCCTGATCCAAATCTGTTTCTCCCCAAAGCCCAGAAACTGTCTTTCTAACACTGAAAGATATGAGGCAGATCTTGAGAAAGACTGTCCCTTTCTCCTCAAAGAAATATTCTTGGAGGGTAGCCTGGACTGTTTTCCTTTAAGATTTTCTAGAATGAACAGATGTAACAATTTTCTATAATTTGCCTTGGTGCAGATGCTTAAAGAGAACATTCACCATAAAATATATGCACTATATGTAATTTCAGCTGGCTGTTCTGGGGTTTTAAAGTAAAAATGTGTACCTGCAAGCTGTTTTATGGTTTCTCAGTCATAATGATCTCTGTTACAGAGAAGGCTACAACAGCAACCCCTCCTTCACCTGCAAGGTTTCCAAAAATATCTTGATACTTTTGCGTGTTCTGCAAGGAGCTGTGTTCTCCCCGTGTTGGGTTTGGGAAGGGTATTCAAATGTTTCATTTCTCTTTTTGACACAATTATGGAGTAATTGCATCAACAGGGAAGATGGTGGATAATATGTGGATGAAACCCTTGCAAAAGATGCTGTAGCCTGAATAGTAATAAAGTACTAGTAATAGTAATAATTACTTAAAGCCCTTTAAGTAATAAAGGCTGCAGAGGAACTTCAGCTAAGGTTACCTTCAGCACGACGGCAAATGATGTTTACTTATTGAAACTGTGCGTTATTATCCTGATAAAATGGGAGAAAACTGGTGGAGAAGGTGGTGAGAATTCTTCATAGCTGCCACTTGCTACCTGCCTCCAGGGAGTCTGGGCTTATGCTGGGGGCATTCCTCAGGGGATGGATAAGGAGAGGGGCTGGGCGTCACGGCGAAGCCAAATCCCCAGACAGTCCATGAGTGAACGCACTGCTGCGTACCGTCCTCTGCCAGCTCAACGGTTGACCCTCCCTCCAATTGTCAGCCCCCATTACCGACTACTTCATTTGTCCCTGCGGCACAGAAATATGTTTTCCTTGGTAATTACAAGATGGATTGCCACCAGCGCCTCTCATCACATACTTGTTGAGCATCTACTACTAAGTGGTTCAATAGTTACCATTAGGGTTCCATTGGTCCTCTCCGCCCAACACAAACAGGAAGTTTTCCACCTCCACGACGCAGTGATGGGCACTGTTGTAGGGCATGACTAGAATTGAGAAGGGAAAAAAAAAGGACATATGAAAATTTTCATCTTAGGACTGCATACCCTGGTTCACAAGTTATGTGCTTTCACCAAAATGCACAAAACATGAGACTAAGTCAGAAGGAAGAAGAGCACACAGACAGCAGAGCGGGCCACCCCCCAGTCCACAGGGCTCAGCAGTGTGTTTCCAGCAACTGCCAACCCCACCCCTTTGGATGAATTTTACATAATATTATTCCGCAGATCAGTCAAGAACAACGTGTCGCACTGCTTTTGATTCTTAAGCTCTGCTCACCTGCCTGATGATGGGGATCGCAGTCTAAAACCATGAATGACACTCCCAAACGGTCAGGGCTGGGGGTTCTGTCTTGGAAGAAATCCCCCAGCATCCACTCGGAGCCATTAAGCTGCTCTGCCCAAACTTGGCTTGCTGGCAATCTTTCCATAAACAGACTCAGGGTGCTTGGCTGTTTTCTATTCCACAGCAATGAGCAAGCTGAATTTCCATACAGTTTTAAGTTTTTAAATTAAGGTCCTGCTGATTTAATGCCTTCTCCAAATGTATACGCTTAATTTCCTGTACAATGTCATTAGCAGCACAATCACACATTTTCTATCTATCTGCTTAAGAGCTCTTCTGGAACAAAGATAAAAACTGTCAGGAACGTCACAAATATCCATTCCCCTCGTCTTGCCCTGCTCTGCCCCGAATGCGGTGCCTGTGAAGAGGGGGAATGTGATTCAGAAAACCCACCAAAGCCAGGTTGCCCTGGATCTGTTCTCATGCACATGTTCGTTGGGGAGACACACACGACCAGAACAGGACACCCCTGTTAGCCCGTATGTGCAATGCTGCGTTCGTCTCTGCTATTATTATATCACAGGGTGAATGTAAACGTACACGGCATTAGCTGTCACACCACGGGCAGTGTGGTTTGGGCCCAGTGACACCAGTAGGAAAAATGATGTCCTTGTTCAGCTCATCATATGGGCACCTTAAATCTAGGTGAGGACAAATGGGGAGGTGATATGCATGTTCAGCCAGGGAACTTATTGCTTGACACGGATCAACAGAGCACTTAAGAAACCAGTGCAGTGGGAAATCAATATGAGTCAGGGCCAGCTTGTACTCTGTACTCTTTTGCCAGTGGTGAGAGAAGATAGGGAGACAGAGAGAGCGAGAGAGACAGAGGGAGAGAGAGAGGGAGACAGAGAGAACGAGCCTATCTTATAACCCAATTTATCTGAGATGATACATATCTCTCATTTCACTTTGTTTTTAATATCTTCTATTTTTCTTAGAATGTACTTATGCTGGCTAAGATATGTATACAAAAATAAGGAGAAACTGGCAGAGCTTTGAATCCTTATAACACAGCTCCAGAAAGAGCAAATCAGATAGCTTAAGCTTCTTATTAAAGGATTTTAGGAGTTTTTCATTATTTTTATTAGGTATTCCCTTTGACTGTGAATATTCACTGTTTCTGAACTAACAGCCACAAGGGAGACGGCATTGGTATGGAAGTTCTGGATTTCTGGGATTGAGTAAAAATTGGGTGTGCCTTGGATTTTCGTGGCCCATGAATTAAGTCAAGTGATTTAGGGAGTCATCTAGGGAATGTCCTTCTGCCCCTCAACCTTCAGTTATCTCTTTGGAAAACACTTTCAACCACATAGCTCCTGCAGGCTCCACTCCTCAGAGTCCATCGGGGCAACGTATATGTTGAGTTTGTGGAGCAAATAAAATTGGGTGACTGGTTGTACATTAAACACCTTTTATCTTTTCTTAAATTAATTCATCGCTGTTTGCATTATGATGCTGCTTCCAAAATACCAAGCACAAAACTATGCTACTCATATGTTACGTATACTGCATGTGTTGTGAACAATCCGGTCCTACTCTGGTTTATCATAATGTCATCTGGTCAGAGTAAACTCAGCACAGATTGTTTCACCTGGATGCATCTATTCATGTGAAACATAAGTGTAAGAACAGAGGCCACTGGGAACTCCCTGGTGGTCCAGTGATTAAGACTCCGCACTCCCAGTGGGGATCTGGGTTTGATCTCTGGTCAGGGAACTAGATCCTGTATGCTCGCATGTTGCAGCTAAGACCCTGAGCAGCCAAGGGGGAAAAAAAAAAAAAAAAGATCTGACTATAACCAACTTACTTCATGACTACCACTCTTCCAATATTTATTTTAAATCTTTGGTCAATTCAATGCCCACATTTTATAAATAATAAAAATTGTATTATCTTCATTTTAACTGGAAGTCCAGCTTTATATTAATAATAAAGCACAGACTCTGAAAATAGAACACTAGTTGTGTTTTGTTCTTGTCATTTACTTGCTCCCATTCAGGCAGAAATTAAGTGAAGGAAATAATATGTGATTTATTCTTAAGCCTCTTTCTCATTTGATTACCCCTATTGTTAAGCTTTGTGCAAACAAATGAAATTATTGCACTAAACTATTGAATCCTTCAAAATAAGAGAAGACAAGGTCTTTGAAATGCTCATATAAAGGTTACTTGAAGATATTCTCATTTATCTACCCATTTTTTTACTCTTGTTTTAAAACCTTGCATGCTGTATTTCTTGGCTCTTTCAGCATCTTCATTCCTGAATTGTTGTGAATCAAGAAACTATACATACACACAGAAAATCCTTTGAGATGATTATCAATGTAAAACTCCAAATCCATTAGAAAAATGTTGCCATGAAATCAATGTTTGAGTTTTGCAGAGGATCTCATTGCTTTGACTTCTGATTAAGCCCGAAGGAAAGCAAAATAAAGAAAGCAGTGAGCAAGACAAAACATCTGTTTAAAATGACACCGGGTATGGCAATTATTGATTATCTTAAATAACAAGAAAGACGTGCCCACTTCCTTCCACATTTCTCTAGGGGTGGACACTGGCCTCGCCCTGCCAAGCAGGTATCATAAGAGAAGTTTGTACTCCCTGTTCATATACAGCCCGGTGTGAGTTTTTAGCGTGTCAGTCAGTGAGTTAGAGGGAAAGGGTAAAGAGAAGCTAATCAGGATGAAATGAGATTAAAGGCTGTCTAATTTTACAGCGACTGTGATCCATCAGCCACTGTGAAAATGACAGTGGAAATGAATGATGGAGACAGACAGGTGGGGCTGTACATTTCACTGATTTATCCTCAAATGCACTGGGCCTTATTTTATTGAGTGAACATGACCGCATTTATCATTACTGTCATCTAAACCCACTTCCCTCCATTTAAAAAGGTCACTTTACTCACAGGGAGTAGGAGAGAGGCACTTTCAAATCAGATTTAAAATCTAATAACACGTGTTTATAAGGCCCTTTGTGAGAAGTCTCAACTTCATTAAACAAACTCGAAATGCTATAAGGAAAGAGAAAAACAGCCAGAAAACTGAAAAAGAAGAAACCTCTGGTCATCTGAGGGGTTCATTCAGCCTCTAAATGTGAAGCAGTTTGTATCATTTTTGCTTTCTCACTCCAGAGCCCTGCTATTCTAGTCTAGTCTGGGCAATTTCATAAACCATTTGCATTTAATATTTTTGATTAAGAAAGTAGGAAGCAGGTGATTCTATAAAATAAACTTGGAGAGGATATTAAGTCAGACTATTTACTCTGCAGAATGACTGATCAGCACACACTGAATAGATGTTAGTCATTGTTACAAGTTGAATCCTTGCCACAATTCACTTACACACCTGTTAATTGTTTTCTCATAATTTTAAGGCCATAAAAATCTCAGTAACACAAACTCTTTTACCCTTTTCTGTACAGTGCAATGAAATATCCTGGGATGTTATTCACAGAATTGGTCTTTGTGGATGTGAAAATGAAGAGTCAGACTCTCAAGAGTATTTTGTGTTACTTTTCACAGCAGGAACCACCATTAACAAACTTTTGCTATGTGCCAGGCATTGTGCGGGTTCTCTATACGTATATGTATATATATTTATATATGTGTGTGTGTTTGTGTTCAGTCATGTCTGACTCTGTAGCCCCATGGACTGTAGCCCACCAGACTCCTCTGTCCACAGGATTTTTCTGGCAAGATTACTGGAGTGGGTTGCCATTTCCTCCTCTGGGGATCTTCCCAACCCAGGGATTGAACTCATATCTCCTGCACTGACAAACAGATTCTTTACCACTGAGCCACCAGGGAAGCCAATATTTATATATAATTACCTATATTATATTGCTGAAAACATAACAAAACTTATGGTATTACTGGCTCTTATTCAGGTAGAAATTACATGAAGGAAATAATACATATTATAATACACAATAAAATATAAGACATGATAAAATATATATTTTATTTGCCTATGGCTTTCATTTAATACAGCTAACTACAAGGGTAGCATTAGTGATTCACTTTATTTCTGTAAGAAATACTGAGGCCTTGAGAGGTTAAGTCACTTGTTGAAGGTCAGACTCAGCTAATGAATGGCAGAGATAGAATCCAAACACAGGGCTATCTGGATCCCAACCCACGCTCTCATCCATTTCACTCTACTGATTTTCAATAGGTATGTTCATCCAACCAGCAAGTAATTACCGAGTACCTGTGTGTTCAATGATGGTGTTCCTGAGAGTTCTGTATAATTTTTTGGTATCGAATCATATTTTAAATATTTATTCTTTTTGTATTTAAAAGGATCCTTAATTAAAGCAAGTTGACACTCCTTTATATTTTTTCCCTATAAATCCACATATTCAAAGAGTGGATTTTCTGAAAGTAAGATACCTGTTTTTGATGGAGCCAGAAAAACACTGACCAAATCAGCCAGGCAAGGATGGGGAGAGTCTATTGGCAGAGGGTTTTTATCTTTTGAACAAAAAGGGCATATTTCAACCTTGCAAGCAGATTCAAAGTACCTTGGGCCCAGAGGCCCTTTTCCTGGCATATAAAATGTACAGGGGTCTTGCTGCCTTTATGAATATCTTAGTCTGCTAGAGATCCACATCTCTGTTTTCTCTCATATTTTATATCTAAGAAACATATGCCTCTTCGAACAGTAGGTATCCTTTGCAACCACAGATTTGCACGAACATCCAAACAAAAGACTGCATAGGGCTATGCCAAGTTTATAGGATGACTAAAGATGTGGTTATTGAATGTTTATCATTTCAAGTAACATTTATGAGTGCTTTGATTTCCTTTTGGCCTCAAATACATAAACTTGAAAAACCGTCAAATATGACATAATTTTTGGAAAAAGTAATTACTGCCCATGTTTTGTAAAAGTAGTCTTGTAAAAAATAATGATCTGCAGGAAGAATAAGTTTTCCTCAAATCTCTCTCAATCTTTCAGTCCCCTACTGCAGAGGCCAGCCCTATTGTTTTCTTGGATTTTTCTTCCAGAAAAGTTATATATATGGGTCATTTTCTTTAATACAGTTGGCATAGCATTCTATGGGCATATTATTCGGTACTTTGCTTTTTTTGCGCTCATGAATACATTCATTTATTCATTCCCCACCAATCAAAGATCTGTTTGGCTGCTACCCTATGCCAGGCAATGCTCTACTTGTTGGGGAGGTCATGACAAACAGTATCAGGGAATATTGTGGTCAGGGAAAGCATGTAACCAACATGGACACAAATAAACAGGCACTTCTATTTCAAAAGATAAGTGCGTTGAATAAAAGTGGGTTTCCCTGGTGGCTCAGATGGTAAATAATCCACTGCAAATGCAGGAAACGAGAGTTATATCCCTGGGTTGGGGAGATCCCTTGGAGGAGGAAATGGCAACTGACTCCAGTGTTCTTGCCTGGGAAATCCCACGGACAGAGGAGCCTGGCAGGCTACAGTCCATGGGGTCGCAAAAGAGTCAGACAGGACCTAGCGACTAAACAACAACGACAACAGTGAAGAAGAATAAAACAGGGTCCTCCTCTTCAGAGGAAGGGAGAGAGTGAGGAATTTTGACAGTGGTCAGGGAGGCTCTTTCTGAGCAGACGACTTTTGAGCAGAGACCTAACTGAATGAGCAAGGCAGCCACATGGGGTGGATGCAGGTATAGATGCAGGAATGACAAATAGCCGGGCCCTGGAGGCACAGGTGTGGAGTACAGCAAGTACAGCAAGAAGACCAAAACAGAGGATCTGAGATAAGGTCTGGGAGGGAGACCGAGGCCAGATCTGTGTGATGGTGCAGCCTTGGTCAGAGAATAACCCTTGGATTGCCTACCATCTCATGCAAGAGCCACACTGTGCTCCATCTGAGGGGTATCCTGGGATGTGTTCCATCCCCTTCTGATTCGCTCACTCAACAAATATTTACTAAACATTTATTATGTGCAGGCACTTCTCTGGTTGCTGATAGTATAGCAACGATTGAAGCCGACAGTGCCCCTGCTCTCCGAAACTTCACTGACAGGAGCAGAAGAATCTGCACAAATACACGACGGAATGCACAGGAACACAGCCAGGTGAGGATGGATAGTGTAAAGAGGAAAGCTAAAGGGACCAAATGTTAGAAAGTGAGTGCCCGGCCGTGGCTCGACCTGGGGTCATCAGGGAAGGCCACTCTGGAGACTGTCATGGAAGGTGAATTTTGAAGGGTGAGAAGGGGTCATTGTGAGAAATCTAAGGGGAAGAGGTCCAGGCAGAGATTCTAGAGCATTAACGAGCTGGATGTGCCTGAGTAACCTTGAGAAAGGCTCCGTGTCTAAATACACTGAGGGTGAGGGCCAGAGAGGTACGGGAGAGGTCAGGGGCAGGTAGAGGCGGGGTAGGTGGATCTTTACAAGCCAGATTAGTGGTGTTGATTTTATTTTTAGCATGATGGAAAGGCACTGGAGAGGTTTTAGCAGCAGCAGGACATTATCTATGTTTTCAAAGCATTGCTCTGGCTCTTATGATGTTGTGAGAGTGAACGAGGGAAAAGAAGATGAGGCAGGATGCTCTTTCTGTGGTCCAGATGAGAGACGATGGAGGCTGGATGAGAAGGGGGTGAGAGGGCTGGAGAGTAGGGGCGTGGTGAAGTTTGCCGCTATTATTACAAGCAGTTCTCTGCTGAGTGTCCATGTGGGTACCCAACACGCATACACAGGGTTTATCTGTAGGATTAATTCTTCCAAGCGAAATTTCTGAGCCAAAGGGTGGGTGTCTTACTTGTTGATGGATGTCATTGTATGGTACCCCTTTTAACATCTGTACCTTTTCCAACATGGTAGGTGAACAATTGCTGTCTAGTTAAAATTTAAATTTCCATTTGTTTAAATATGAAAGAGCATTTTCCATATATTTCAAATCCATTTGTATTTTATACATTTCTCTATTGGTTTTTGATTTCTTGATATCATAAGTTGCCTCTAAGTATGTGATTTCTGTTCCTAAAGTGTTCTATGAAATTATCTAAATTGGCAAAATAAATGATATTTTGGAAGTATGGCATTGCTAGAATATATATTTGTGCAATATTTACCCCTTGAAGCAAATTCACATAGCAGTTACATGCTGTTGATGAAAAATATAACCTGAAAGAAAGATGCCTCATTTTAATGACATTGAATGAGTATTTCTTGCCATTGAATTGTAGAAAATTTTTTTTACATTTTCTTCATTTTTCTAGTAAGTATAATCAAGAAACATAAATCTTTTAAAATTTACTAGTTTAATCCTACCATCCTGTCTTTCTGCAAAGATCTAGCAACTTAGCCAGTGCTTCTCTGGAGACAGAATCAGACACACAGTCAAACTCCTGCATTAAATGGAGCACATGCCTGATAAATATTATTGAATAAATAACACATAAAAGACTGTTACTTTTTTCTATTGTATTTGGATTGTATTATCCCCGGGTTATTGTTTAGTCTCTAAGTTGTGTCCGAGTCTTTGCTACCCCACGGACTGCAGCCCACTAAGCTCCTCTGTCCATGGGATTTCCCAGGCAAGAATACTGGAGTGGGTTGCCATTTCCTTCTCCAGGGGATCTTCCTGATCCAGGGATCGAACCCACGTCTCCTGCATTGGCAGGTGGATTCTTTACCACTGAGCCCTGCACACTACCAATAAATGGACATGTTTTGTGTATTGGGGGATGATTTAATTATGGATGGTCTGTCTGGAAAATTAAATCCCGTAAGAAATTCACATGATCTGAATCCTGTGATGAGTTGGTGGAGGTTCTGAATTAACCCAAAGATGGCCAACACTTTCTCCCTCACTCCCAATCTGTTCTGCACACACAGATTCGGGTTCCCATAGTCTCACTGGAGACAAACTTGTTGATGTAAGTTCAAGATATATAAATCTGAAAATAAGGGGCCCCATGTTAGACCTTGGAGACTATGCAAGAACCAAGAGAGTCTGTTTCTCTTTCAAAATTCAAAAATGTATCCAAGGGAGAGTTTTCCTGAGTGTTACTTTGTGACCCTCTCCTCTGTGCCACTGCTGTAAATGCATGACTTTATCCTACACTTGCCGAGTCATGAAACAGTGTATTAGAGACATGGATGGACCTAGAGTCTGTTATACAGAGTGAAGTCAGAAAGAGAAAAAAAAAATCATATATCAACACATATAAGTGGAATCTAAAAAATGAAACAGATGAACTTATTTGCAAAACAGAAATAGAAACAGACGTGGAGAATGAAGACACAAAGGGGGGACAGGGCAGGTGAGGGATTGGGAACTGGGAGACTGGGGCTGACATATACACACCACTGATACTATACATAAAATAGATCACTAATGAGAGCCTACTCTATAGTACAGGAAGCTCTACTCAGTGCTCTGTGGTGACCGATGGGGAGGAAATCCAAAAAAGAGGGAACATCTGGATCAGTTCAGTTCGGTTCAGTCGCTCAGTCGTGTCCTACTCTTTGCAAGCCCATGAATCGCAGCACGCCAGGCCTCCCTGTCCATGACCATCTCCCGGAGTTCACTCAGACTCACGTCCATCGAGTCGGTGATGCCATCCAGCCATCTCATCCTCTGTCGTCCCCTTCTCCTCCTGCCCCCAATCCCTCCCAGCATCAGAGTCTTTTCCAATATCTGTATACATATAGCCAATTCACTTCACTGTACAGTAGAAAGTAACACAACACTGTAAAGCAACTATACTCCAATAAAAATTAATATAAAAGAATAAAATAATTTTAAAAAATGTCTTTTGCGTGTCACTCAGATCTGTGAGCTCCTTGAGGCTGGACTGTGTCATCTCTATAGCTTTATGGCCACCCTAATGTTCAGTACATGCGATAATACAGCCTCAAGCATTGCTAGAGCTTTTATGCCTATTGCAGAAATTAGAAATGTTAGTGAATCAATACATGTTAGTAGCACAAAAGCGTGAATATTATGAGAGAATGTGGCAATTACTTCTTTGGCAGGTGTAAAAAATGTATGAATGCCGGAAGATATGAAGGAGGGAGGAAGTGAAAAAATTAAAAGGAAGAAAAGGAGAAAGATACATGCCTTAGATCAGGATTTTACGTTGTCTAGGAGATGTCGCCCTACCCCCAATACACATGTTAAATGAAGGAATTTTGTAAGTTCTTCAAAGACTGTGACATATTTCTCTAGGAACTATCATAAGCCTAACTGTGCCAAGGTCAAAGGTTTTTCAATAAATCTTTGTTGATTTACAGTTTTAGTTCTGAGTGCTAAAATGGAGGGAAGTGCTAATAACCAGCAAGACGGAGGAGTCTGAAAAAATCAGGCTTCTCTTAGCTATTCAACCAAAATTTACTTTTCAAATTATGACTCTATCATTACAATATTAACTACTGTATTTTGAATAGTTCTTGACATGTTAGAACTTAGAATAGTTTTATTTTCACTTTTGGAAAGTAAAACATCTTTGGGAATGAACTCTGTGTGCATATGTGTGCAGTCACTCACTTGTGTTGGACTCTTTGCAAGCCCATGGACTGTATCCTGACAGGCTCCTCTCTCTGCGGGATTTCCCAGGCAAGAACACTGGAGTGGGTTGCCATTTCCTCCTCCAGGGGATCCTCCTGACCCGGGGACTGAACCCGAGTCTCCTATGTCTTCTGCACTGGCAGGCCTACTCTTTACCACTGAGCCACCTGTGAAGACCTGGGAATGAGCACTGCAATATCTTCAAAATATTAGTTTTTTTCCCCTGCATTTCTAAAGCGTGTTTTCAGAGGCATGCTAATGAAACATGCTGGTGCTTTGATGTCTCCCTTTTCCTAAGTGCCAATAAGTGTCTTCCTGATTTTGTCTTTCTGGAGGACTGAGAAATTGCACTTTTCATTGGTCTACACCCAAAAAGACTCATTAAAAATATAGTCAACTCTATAAATGAATTAAAGCCATAGAGCAGCTTATATTATTTAAGCTTGTGCAAATACTTGATGAAGGTCAAAGGAGCCAGGGCTATTTATACTATAGATGATATAGCAACAGGACAGCAAAAATGATTGTGCAACAGCTTAAATTCTCTTAGGTGATGGCTCTATTGTTGTCCCAAGTTATTGATGGCAAGAGGAAGGAAATGGATATGGTACATATAATGAGAATTTGTAAGGAAGTATTTTCTGATGTGGATCACACACACTCATTATTGGAAAGTGAACTCTGGTAGTTCACTATAAAACTTAGGAGATAGCAGCTCATTCATTCACTTATTTCATTCAAAAATATGTATTGAGGAATTAGTTATTGTGCTACACTCTGGGATGCCATTCCTGTATTTCAGAGCTCACAGTGCAGAGAAAAACAGAATGTGTAAATAGAGAAGTAAGACACACGTGTTCTAAGAGAAGAGCAATGGAAGAAGTGGGATGGAAATAACTATAACCTCAGGGAGAAAGTGAGACTTCAGATAAATCATAAAACTAGGACTGTTGGGGTAAATTATTTCCTTCCCTTTCTGTGCAAAGCAACACTTTGTAGGTCAGTGTCTGGCAGACAGTTGTTAGATAAATGACAGCTTTGTGTTAAAAAAATAAAAGAACTATCTCGACCACTGATGCAAGAGTTTCTAAAAGTGGTTCCTAAGCTGGGTCCTGGTGGTGGTATGATTTTGTGCACATACATACATTTTGCCTATGTATACACAATGACACAGAAGACTATTAGTGAGTAGGGAATTTTTTCAAACAGAGTGCTTATGGAACCACTGGGCATTTTCCTTCCACAGAAGAACAAAATTCTCCCATCCTGTTCCCCAAAGACAAAGCAAAGGCTGGTGGAAGTACTTTGGGCCAGTTGTTCCCGTGTCTCCTAGGGATTTCTGGGGACAGGAGAAGTCTGAAGATACAAAGCGGGCAGAAGCCGTCAGTGCTCGGAGTGTTGAGGAAGAGAGTGGGGGCAGGAGTAGCCTGTATTTCTGGATTTGGTGGAAAAAATAGCACCCAGTACCTCCCTGTGGGCTGAGCTGTGGGCCTGCTTGGCTAGAACTGCCATTAAAGGTTTCCCAACCAAGAAGATTAATTGCTAGTGCTAGGTGACGCTAACAGAAGCCATGTGGTAGATGGTGGGATGCCCTCAACAGGTTCACAACTGGGACTTCCCTGCGGGTCCAGTGGTTAAGACTCTGCACCTCCAACATAATGGGGTGAGTTCCATCCCTGGTTAGGGAAATAAGATCCTGCGTGCTGCATGGCATTACAGTCAGAAAGTAATAATGATTGTAATAGAAGAAAAATAAAAGTTTTTTAAATTAAAAAAAATGTCAAAATAAGAAAGAGGTGTACAACAGCATCTATAAAGATAGCTCATGAGAAAACAAAGTCAGCTTTGCAGCATTTACCTCTTGAAGGTCAGGTTCTAAAAACACCAGGCAAATAAGAGCTTTCCTCTGTCTTCCTCCCCTTCTGCTCCATCTCTGGTTGAACCAGACTACTTGCATGGTTGATTTCCATCCAAGGGTGAGTCAGTCTTTCTCACCTTCATGTCAACCTCAGTGTGCAGGAAAGATTTAACACAGCAGGCCTGAAACAGCTATCCTTGGAAAAGGCTGGCCTTTCCTAGAAAGGCTGGACTTCAGCTACTGTTAGGGAACTTAGATTTCAAGAGCAGTTCACCACCTTAGCTAACTAAGATTGGCTGTCCGTGCCCAAATTGTACAAACAATGAGATTTATGCTGTTTTTCTTCTGGGAGTATGGAATTTTGGTATGTGCTGGGCATATGTCTACCTGACCAGCCCCCAGTAAAATCTTTGGGCACTCAGCCTCTAATGAGCTTCTCTGGTAGACAACGTTTCACAGGTGTTGTCATGATTGTATGCTGGAAAGAATGGGTGCAACCCGTGTGTCTCCACTGTGAAAAGCCTGATTTCCTCTGGACTTTGCCCCATGCATCCTTTCTTATTGCTGATTCTGCCTTCTATTTCCCCCCTGCAATAACTCATAGCCATAAGTATGACTATATGCTGATTCTGTTAGTCCTCCTAATAAATCACTGAACTTGGGGACCCACAGGAGACAGAGAAACTTCAAGTGTATTTAGAGAACAAGGTTTTGATTGACTACCCAAGACACCTGGGGTTGCTTTAAGAACTTTTCCTGTAGCCACAAGGAGAGATGAGACATCCAATACAGAGGTTTTAAAAAATCAGTGGTGGGGAAAAAATTTGTTTTTGGTTAGCCCCATATGTGAAGTTCTCTCAGTAAACTGCAGATATAGGTATGTATGACACGACTGCTTCTGGGCTCTGGGGAAGTGGGGTCAGAATCAATGTGCAAACCCAGCACAGTCTCATTATAGGTACTAGATTTATCATAGCATTTTACATTATGGCCCTCTTTATTTTCTTGGGAAGTTTGCAGTTGCTATATTATTTGAAACAATAATACAGAGACATAGGAGACCATCAGTAAGGAGTGCACTATGGTTCAGGAGCTTTGTGGCAGAGAAATCCAGAGAAGGGAGAAGTCACTGGGGCTTGCCTCCATCAGGTAGTGATACACCATCTTTAATCTCTCCCTAGCTATTCCATCCTTCTGCTGTGTTCACTGGGTGCTTTGCCTTATCTTAAAAAAAAAAAAAAAGCGACAGAAAATGAATGCTTCTTTATCCTGTTGCTCCTTCCAGGCATCCTTAGAGCACCCCATCCCCTGGGCCATAAACACAGAGGTGGACACTGTGAGTGACTGGTTGGTCTCAAGATGGCCCCATGATCCAGCCAGGCCCCTCAGTGGGGATTTCACCCTGGCTCTAACAAGAAGAAATCCTTCCTTTCCGGCCACAGATCCTGGAGTTGCTTGTGAAAATGGAGAAGCAAACCTGAATGAGGAGAAATGAGAGAACAGGAGCGAGGAGGAATGAGATCAAACTTTGACATTGTGTTTCTGAGTTATCCATAAGGTCAGAGCAGCTCTCCTCTCCTGTTTAAGTGGTCTATAAATCCCTTTCCCCATTGGCCTTTTAAAAAGCCTTCTAACAGTCTCCTTTACCCCTTTTGGTTTAACCTTCACAGGGCTCTCAGAATGATCCTTCAAAAACCAAGTCAGATGATGACATTTATTTCTGGGCAGTCTTTTCCTTACTTGCCATTGACCTCTGAGTAAACTTTGAAGTTTTTGAAATGACCTACAAGAACCATAAGGCCAGGCTGTTGGCCACCTTCAACCAACTTTTCTACCACTGTCTCCTTCCCCACTGGTGCTCCAGCCATACTGATCTCCTTGGGAATTTCCCCTATGCCTCCAACACATTCCTGGTTGAGGACTTTGCTCTTGCTATTTGCTCTGCCTTGTATGTTTTTCCTTCATGTATTCCCATGACTCACTCCTTCACTTCATTCAGTGTCTCTAGAAAGGGAGACCTTCCCAGGCAACCATTAAAAAAGGCTTCCTCTGCCATTCATCACTCTTTTACCCTCTTGTAGTATTCTCAATAGCACTTGGAAAGGTTTATCATTAGACAGATCTTTTGTTTATAACGTATTTCCGTACTAAATATATTAGCTGCACAGACAGGCAACATACTAAAATGTTAGGCTCCTGGCTGCATTAATGCCTTGCTCATCACTGAATCCCTAGGGCCTTGAAAAAATATCTTGCACACAGAGATCACCTGATAAACATTTGTTAACTTGATGACAAATCATTAAGTTATATTGAATTGGATTTCTGTAACTTGCAACCAATACTTTTAAATTTCAGATGCAGAAAGTAACGCTATTTAGTTAAGGTAGACTAACCATGCAATATGCATGCAGCTTTAGCTCCTAGGTTCAATCTTGGAGACTTATGTGCAATCTGCCTTTTAAAATGGAAGGCAGTAAATTGTCATACAGATCTAGGTTTGATATCATTTAACTGTGTGAGTTTAGAAGTCGTGGTTTTCTTCATCAGTAAGATGTGAATTATAATATCTACCTTATAGGGCTATTGGAAGAATTCAATTAAATTGGATAACTTACAGAATGCACCAGGCTCATTACAGACAAACTATAAAAGTTAGTTCTTTTATTGTCCCTTTTCCTTAGTTCTTCCTTCAAATATTCTTACATTGTTTAATTTTATGAAGGACAAAAAACTCCAAACAAGCAAAATTCCTTCACTTGTGATAACTAGTTGACAAAAGCATGAAACTGTTAGAGCATGAACTTGATAGAGAATGGACTTTAACACACAGTTTTGGTTTATTGGGGTAGAAATGTATGGTCCCCAAAAGATTCACATTTGACTGTGACTAGGATGAAGTGCAATGGCACCCCACTCCAGTACTCTTGCCTGGAAAATCCCATGGACAGAGGAGCCTGGTGGGCTGCAGTCCATGGGGTAGCTGGGAGTCAGACACGACTGAGCGACTTCATTTTCACTTTTCACTTTCATGCATTGGAGAAGGAAATGGCAACCCACTCCAGTGTTCTTGCCTGGAGAATCCCAGGGACGGGGGAGCTTGGTGGGCTGCCATCTATGGGGGTCACACAGAATCGGACAGGACTGAAGCGACTTAGCAGCAGCAGCAGCAGAATGAAGTGACACAGGTCCCCGTGTTATCAAGAGGTATGCTGATGATCCTTGTGGGTTGAAACTAGCTTAACGTGTGTTCCGTGAGGATAAGAGATTTCATTTAGTTTTTACCTAACATATATCACACATGGACATCACCAGATGGTCAATACTGAAATCAGATTGATTATATTCTTTGCAGCTGAAGATGAATAAGCACTATACAGTCAGCAAAAACAAGACCAGGAGCTGACTGTGGCTCAGATCATCAGCTCCTTATTGCCAAATTCAGGCTTAAACTGAAGAAAGTAGGGAAAACTACCATGTCATTCAGATATAACCTAAATCAAATCCCTTTATGATTATACAGTGGAGGTGACAAATAGATTCAAAGGATTAGATCTGATAGATAGAGTGCCTGAAGAACTATAGATGGAGGTTCTGAACATTGTATAAGAGGCTGTGACCAAAACTATTGCCCCCAAAAAGAAATGCAAGAAGGCAAAGTGGTTGTCTGAGAAGGCCTTACAAATAGCTGAGAAAAGAAGAGAAGCGAAAAGCAAAGGAGAAAGGAAAAGACATACCCAACTGAATGTGGAGTCCCAGAGAATAGCAAGGAGAGATAAGAAAGCCTTTTTAAGTGCACAATGCAAAGAAATAGAGGACAATAATAGAAAGGGAAAGACTAAAGATCTCTTCAAGAAAATCAGAGATCCCAGGGAACATTTCATGCAAAGATGGGCTCAATAAAGGACATAAATGGCAAGGTCCTAACAGAAGCTGGAGAAGTGGCAAGAATACACAGAAGAACTGGACAAAAAAGGCCTTCAGTTCAGTTCAGTTCAGTCGCTCAGTCGTGTCCAACTCTGCCACCCCATGAATCACAGCACGCCAGGCCTCCCTGTCCATCACCAACTCCCAGAGTTCACCCAAACCCATGTCCATCAAGTCAGTGATGTCATCCAGCCATCTCATCCTCTGTCATCCCCTTCTCCTCCTGCCCCCAATCCCTCCCAGCATCAGGGTCTTTTCCAATGAGTCAACTCTTCACACGAGGTGGTCAAAATATTGGAGTTTCAGCTTTAGCATCAGTCCTTCCAAAGAAATCCCAGGACTGATCTCCTTTAGAATGGACTGGTTGGATCTCCTTGCAGTCCAAGGGACTCTCAAAAGTCTTCTCCAACACCACAGTTCAAAAGCATCAATTCTTCGGTGCTCAGCCTTCTTTACAGTCCAACTCTCACATCCATACATGACCACTGGAAAAACCATAGCCTTGACTAGATGGAACTTTGTTGGCAAAGTAATGTATCTGCTTTTGAATATGCTATCTAGGTTGGTCATAACTTTTCTTCCAAGGAGTAGGTGTCTTTTAATTTCATGGCCGCAATCACCATCTGCAGTAATGACCCAGATAACCACAATGGTGTGGTCACTCACCTAGAGACAGACAACCTGGAGTGTGAAGTCAAGTGGGCCTTAAGAAGCATTCCTAAGAGCAAAGCTAGTGGAAGTGATGGAATTCCAGCTGAACTATTTAAAATCCTGAAAGATGATGCTGTGAAAGTGTTGCACTCAACATGCCAAGAAATTTGGAAAGCTCAGCAGTGGCCACAGGACTGGAAAAGATCTGTTTTCATTCCAATCCCAAAGAAAGGCAATGCCAAAGGATGTTCAAACTACTGTACATTTGTGATCATTTCACATGTTAGCAAGGTAATACTCAAAATCCTTCAAGCTAGGCTTCAGCAGTACATGACTGAGAACGTTCACATGTATAAGCTGAATTTAGAAAAGGCAGAGGAACCAGAGATAAACTGCCAACATCATACAAAAAGCAAGGGAATTCCAGAAAAACACGTATTTCTGTTTCATTGATCACGTTAAAGCCTTTGACTATGTGGATCACAACAAACTGTGGAAAATTCTTGAACAGATGGGAATACCAGACCACCTCACTTGTCTCCCGAGAAACCTGTATGCAGATCAAGAAGCAACAGTTAAAAGTAGACATGGAAAAATGAACTTGTTCAAAATCGACAAAAGAGTACATCAAGGCTGAATACTGTCACTCTGTTTATTTAACTTATCTACAAAGTACATCATGTGAAATGCTGGGCTGGATGAATCACAAGCTGGAATAAAGATAGCCAGGAGAAATATCAACAACCTTGGATATGTAGATGATACCACTCTGATGGTAGTCAGAGAAGAGGAGCCTCTTGATGAAGGTGAAAAAGGAGAGTGAAAAAACCTGGCTTAAAACTTAATATTCATAAACTAAGATCATGGCATCCAGTCCCATCACTTCATGGCAAATAGATGGGAAAAAAGTGGAAACAGTAGCAGAGTTTATTTTCCTGGGCTCCAAAATCACTGCGGATGGTGACTGCAGCCATGAAATTAAAAGAGGCTTGCTTCTTGGAAGAAAAGCTATGACTAACCTAGACAGTGTATTACAAAGCAGAGACACCACTTTGCTGACAAAGGTTCGTATATTCATAGTTACGGTTTTTCCAGTAGTCATGTACAGATGTGAGTTGAGCACCGAAGAATTAATGCTTTCAAATTGTGGTTGGAGAAGACTCTCGAGAGTCCTCTGGACAGCAAGGAGATCAAACCAGTTGATCCGAAAGGAAATCAACCCTGAATATTCATTGGAAGGACTTAATGCTAAAGCTGAAGCTCCACTACTTTGGCCACCTGAGAGCCAACTCACTGGAAAAGACTCTGATACTGGGAAAGATTGAAGGTAGGAAGAGGAGGGGGCGACCAAGGATGAATGGTTGGATGGCATCATCGACAAATGGCCATGAGTTCGAGCACACTCTGGAAGATAGTAAAGGACAGGGAAGCCTGGTGTGCTGCAGTCCATGAGGTTGCAAAGAGTTGGATAGGACTTAATGCCTGAACAACAACAACAACATATATTAGACACCTACTGTATGCTATGTATAAAACAGGGAAGAATGCAGTGGCTTATGTCCTATGGAGGAAAAATTTATGTCACATGAAAATATAATGTAAAGTAGAGTATAGGTAATGACATAAGTCCAAAGTACAGAGAAGGATGAGGCAAATGAAGGGTAATTTTCTTTAAAGTTGTCTTGTAAAATAAGAGCTAAAAGGAGATTTGTGGTGGGTCTTTGAAGGAAGGGTGGGAAATGGAGCGATGCTGAGGAACTCAGGGAATTCCAGTCAATGCCATCTGTGTGCAGACAGGCATGGTGGCTGGGGAACTGTTAGGGAGCTTGGTTGGGTTAGAGTGTAAAGCAAGGTTTGAGAAGCAATGGGATGTCAAGTTGGGAAAGTAGAGCGAGACAAGGTCATGGAGGTGCCCAAATACCAAAGAGTCAACTACTCTCAGGAGAGAGGCTGTGAAGATTTCAGGGAGTAAAGCCTTAACCAAGTGAACAGGGAAAGGATCTTGTCCTTAGATCATGTTAACATTCTTTCGTCACCTGGGCATGTTTCTGCTAAAACAATATTAAGTCCCTTAACACTTCAACCTTCAAGTTGAGAGCTTTCAAAGATGCGAATGTGTATCTGGTTCCAGCAAGGAACCATACGTTGATGTTGTGCCATCAACATCAGGCATGAGTGAGACTGCAGCTTGTCTCCATCTCTTATTGCTGATAATCTTTCAGCTCTTCCGTCACCTACCTCCTCTGATTCTTCTCGTCAGTAACTCTTTTTGCCTGTTCACTCAATGCCAGTGCCTGTATGCCAGCTATTAAAATAAAAGTACTATTGTACTTTTCAAGGTACTGTACTGTAAGATTAAAAATGTTTCATTTCAGGGATTTGTTTTTTATGTATCATTTGTGTGAAAGGTAAGTATTGTAAACTTATTACAGTACAGTACTATATAGACAATTGTGTTAGTTGGGTGCTTGGGCTAACAAGTACCCAATTTATGAATGTGCTCTTGGTACAGAACTTGTTCGTATGTAGTGGACTTACTGTAATTAAAAAAAAATAGCCATCATCTTAAAGATCATAAATGCAACAAAAGAGATAAAAGTCTAGAGGGAGCAAAAAAGAAGAGTATAAGCATCTTCAAGTGTCAACCCAGAAAATGGAAAACATAACCACGTGTAAAGGCTAAGAGCAGAAGACCAAGAAAAAGGGAGAAATCAAGAGAGAGAAAAAAGACTATTACCTGAAACATGACAATGGGTGTCCGTATTATTTGTGGACAGGGAATAGGCAAGAACATTTTTTATAATGACATAGGGGAAGGAGAGAGAGAGAGTAGTCCTCATAACTAAAAAATTAGTTATTACTGTAAACAAGACTGTCCTTCAAGCATTCGACTTAACGTGGCTTCTCCTTTACTTCAAGTTGATAAAATGGGGAGTGGCATTATATCTCTTTGGCAGAATGATAACTAAACATCATCACTCTACAAAGTATGAGCCACAGTTTAGTTCTTACTCTCCAATAAAATAGCTAATGAACTGTCGTCGTGCCTCAGGAAAGGCATCTGAGCATCTAAGGCTAGCGGTAAGACCTAAAGCCATTAGGCCTTTCTCTTTTCCACTACCCAATAGCTGTCAACTCCTTGCTTCCTTCCTGACTCAGCTCAGATACCAATACTTGCTTTTTAATAATTTCCTGGCACACACACACTCATCTCTCTTGTTCCTTTCTCCATTCTTCATACTTGTGTAGAAAAACCAAATCTTGGTTATATCCAGCCCCACACAACTCCAGCATGTGGCTGGAGATATATTTATATGCCATCATTTAAAATTCATGTCATTGTTGCCTGAAATTCCTACTGTGTTCCCCTACACCATTTTTTATCAAACTAACGTCTAGGGGCCAAACTGGGCCCACCACCTGTTTTGGTAAAAAAAGTTTTATTGAAACACAACCAAGCCACCACTTACTATATTGTCTGTTGCTGCTTTCTTGTTACCATGGCAGGGTTAAAGAACTGCAACAGATACCTAATGGCCTGCAAAGGATGAAATATTTATAACCTTGCCCTTTAAAGAAAAACTTTTCTGACCTTTGTCCTAAATGACTATTTTGTAGCTTGTTCTCTCTCAACTCTCTAACATCTGCTCCCTGATTTACTTTTAGCTGATAACATTGCTTTCTATTTCACTGAGAAAATGGAAACATTTAGAAAAGAACTCCCACAAGCTTCCAGCATCCTACCTACCAAATTACCTGCATCAGTATTATCTATACTCTCCCCTTCCTTTTGCTTCCTTTTGTTATTAAGGATGGATGGACCATCCACACTCATTTCTAAAGCCAGGCCCTGCATTTGCATCCCATTCCCTCTCAACTGTTCAAGGATATTTTCTGAGCGATCTTATCATGTCTTGTGTCTTTCACTGCCCTCCCTCCACCCCTGACTCCCATCCCCGGCTCCTTATCAGATCTCTCCTACCAGCAGAGGAACAAGTGCTGCTTTGCCACCTTAAAAAACATTCTTGGATCAATATCCTTGTCTTCCTCCCTATCCCATTCTCTGTTTTCCTTTATATAAATGATTCTTGAAAGAGTTGCCTTTACTCCAGGTTTCCAATTTTTCCCTTTCCATCGTCACTTGAGCCTTTTCAATGAGGCGTTTATGAATAGCTTCATCATTTCACTGAAGCAGCTGTTGTCAAAGCCCATGTTGATCAGTGAAATGTCATTTCCCATCGCTCATCTCATGAGATCTAGCTGCGTCACTTTGCATCGACCACTCTCTCCTATACCTGTGTCCTTCTGGGAGACCATTCTCTCTGGATCCTCCTATGACCTGAGCGGCTGCTTTCCAGTCTGACTCATGACTGGTTGCTGCTCATCAACTCAATCTGTTAACGCTGACATGCCCCAAGAGCATGACCTTGAAATCTCTTCTCACGTCCATCCACCTTACTGTCGTGGTGATCTTCCAGCCACATGATTTTATTCACGTCAATACCATGCGCTCTCAAACTTAACGTGCCTCCAAATAAACCCTGACTTTCCGCTCCAAATGTTTCCATCTAAGTCAGTGTCAATTCTATCTTTCTACTTGCTCAGGACAAAAACTTCAGAGGCATCCTTGATGCTTTTCTTTCCCTTGTAATAAGCTTGGTAAAAATAAATTATTCATTTCTCATGGGATAAAAGGTATCCTTTTAGACTTTTCCTTTGCCTTCTCACAAACACATAAAAATGGTATGCATATGATATATCTGCTTTTCTAATCTTCTGTCACCTTAAATGTATGGTATTTTCATTAAGAAAAATATAGATTTTTCCTTAGTAGTTTTTAACAGTGGTATGCTATATTATATATATATTTCGGTATGGATAAACTAAAACTCACTCAACATCCCCTAACTGTCAAACACCTGAGTTTGGTTCTTATTAATTGGTCTTGTAAACAACACTGATGTGAATATCTTTGAATGTGATATGTGAATGATTATTTTCTCAGAACAAATCTTAGAAGTAGCATTGCAGAAGTCAGGACAATTCTATTTCTTAAAACTTTATATTTTTGTAATTCATATATAACTGTATAAAACTAAAGAAATACATTTTCTGGATTTCTAGATGAGCATGATGTACTAAGATATAGTGATGAAAACTACCCAACAAACTATGGATGATTTAATAATGTTCTTTCACTGACTACATCTGAATTGCAGTTGTGAATCCAGTGCATGTAGAAGAAGTTATATATTTGATTTCTACAAAATGTGCCTTGTGGCTGTGGATTCAAGGTCCTTGTGGTAGCTCCCTGCCTCCCTAGGAGTTCATAGACTGGCAAACCCAGCTTCGGTTAGTGGTTTAGAGAAGCAAATCTCTTAGCATATGATCATAAATGAAACCTATTTCCTCTCCCATCCAAGTTGCTCACTTCTTGACATAACAAACTGTTACAGTAGTAATATTAATTCTGGTACTAAGCAGGCAAGTAAAAAGAGTTCTCGTTAAAGCAGAGTAATTATACTTACGTAGTCAGAATAAAGTAGGATTTTAACTGGGGGCTGTTTAAATTAACTTCCTCGATCGAATCTTTTTATGTGCTGTGAGGGTTTCCCTCTGGAATTCATGGCAATCGCTTTAGCATTCGTCAGGCATCTGAAGACACGTGGAAGGAGTGTCTGTGGACTGCCACGGCGGCAAACGCCCACCGCCGCACTCTGCTCAAACTTCTTGCACTGTTGCAGTTCTGAACTCAACCACTAGATGGTGTACACTGTTCTCGGCTGGCCCCCCAGAAAAAGCATCAAGAACTCTGCTCAAATATGGGGCTCTCAGTAAAGTCAACAAAAACAAAGAGGAAAACCAACATCAATACCACAAGATTTGGGGGATCTCTTTAAAACTCTGGTGTCCTTTTTTTCCCCCCTGATGCAGGCCATGCTGAGTTAGAGAATAATATCAGTGTTATTTTCTTTACTCCATTTCTAAGTAATTCCGAGTATCTGAACTGGACAAAATCTATCTCTGATTCTCTAGCTATTTGTGGAAGCCTCCTTTTGAACTTCATACTTCAGTGCTGAAGGCAATCTAAATAGTTTATTTCCTCTTTTGGAAACTCATATGGACCAATACTTAGCAGAGACATCTTATGCTGTTATTATCAAAGACAGATTTTTCACACAGATCAGATTTTTCAGTAACTTAAAAGATCTACAGGTTAAGTCCTGTGATGTTTATGTGGCAGAGATGTAACAAACTAGAATTTACTGCTGTTCTTTTGTCTATACGAAATTTTGACCCATGCATCAACATAAACTTGCATTTCTATTTATAGTATACACACAATTGGAAAAATGATTTGGCTTCCTTTGCTTTTTAGGGAATAATTCCATACAAGAGGCAAACATTTTTAACTGGTAAATTGCTTTAAGAAGCGAACATTTTAAAGAAACTGAAAGAATAAATAAAATCCTCTTCCTTAAATTTCTGCCAGGTTTTTACAAATACATAGGCATTTATCTATTGATGATATTTTTTTAGTAGCTTCAGCTTATCTTTCATTCTTTGGTGAATTCATCCTGAGTGGTCTTTGAGCTGTGGGTTGGGATCCCAGCTCTATTGTACATTGTGAACATGCTCATTTGCTCAGTTGTGTCTGAGTCTTTGCAACCCCATAGCTTCTCTTTTCACAGGATTCTCCAGGCAAGAAAACTGGATTGGGTGGCCATTTCCTTCTCCAAGGAATCTACCCAACCCAGGGACTGAACTCAAATCTCCTGCATCTCTTTCATTGGCAGGCAGATTCTTTACCACTAAGCTACCTGGGAAGCAATGAATTCATCTTAAATACAATAAGTTGCCTTCAGTTAAGAAAGCAAATATTTTAGTGAAGAAGTTGATGGAATAAAAAAGTCTTACCTTAAAGTAGTCCCCCAGATTTTGTAAATAACACATGCATTTAAACTATGGATGATCATTTAAAAAAATTTTTTATTGGAGTATGGTTACTCTACAATGCTGTGTTACTTTCTGCTGTACAGCAAAATGCTTCAGCTAAACATATATTTATTTCCTCTCTTTTTTGGATTATGTTTCTATTTAGGTCACCACAGAGCACTGAGTAGAATTCCCTGTGCTATACAGTAGGTTCTCATTAGTTATCTATTTTATACATATTAATAGTAGTGTATATATGTTAAGGCCAGTCTTCCAGTTCATCCCATCCTTACTTCCCTTGGAATCCATGTTTGTTCTCTATATCTGTGTCTCTTGGATGACCCTTTACGGATTAAGTAATTTCAACATATCTTATACTCTTTCTTGTCATATTAACCTTGGTCCTGTGAATCATAGCTCCTCATCTCAAGTGGAACTTAGCTTTCTGAATCCTTAATAGTCAAAGATGCCTGTAGCAAATCAATATTATCATCCTTTGCAGGGAAATACCATTCAAACCAACTGGGGCCTCTGAGCGGACAAAAACTGCTCCAAGTTCATGTCCACTACCCAATAATGAGACAAAAACTGCTCCAAGCTCATGTCCACTAGCCAATAATGAGGCGAAAAAATGTCCATAGGTGGAACTTCAGTTGGAAAATCTAAAAAGTCAGTGAAATTACAAGGCTTTAATGGTGCTTCTAAAAACAGATCTAATTTTATATTCTCAGTTTTTGAATTACATTCACTTGACATTTAGAAGCAATTTCAACAGAAATTTTTTTATTAACTTAGAAACAAGAATTCTTGGGCTGTAATGATAAATGATGACTCTTTTAAAAATACAGTCAACTCTTGATTACTCAGTGATCTGGTTCATATATTATTTTAGTATTATTATTTCTTCTGTTACCTCCTTTAATCCTGCTCTTTGGTTATTTAATTCTTCAGGAAGTAGGTGAAGCCAAAGGACAGTGGTAAATGCAAGTAAATTGATCATGTATCAGCTATGAAAAAAACTGATTTGTGCCTGTGTGTGTGTGCTTATGCGGTAAGGGAACGCGATGATAAGGTTAAATTTTTATAAACTGTCAGGTATGTAGTTTGCTTGAATTCTAACAATCAATTTTACCCCTTTACTCATACAATTTAAACTTCCCCAGTGGCTCAGATGGTAAAGTGTCTGCCTACAATGCAGGAGACCCAGGTTCAATCCCTGGGTCGGGAAGATACCCTGGAGAAGGAAATGGCAACCCACTCCAGTACTCTTGCCTGGAAAATCCCATGGACAGAGGAGCCTGGTGGGCTATAGTCTGGTGTCACAAAGAGTTGGACACGTCCGAATGACTTCACTTTCACTCATACAATTAATATTTAGAATTTGTTTTTTGTTTTTACATTATATTTTTAAAATTAATTTTTATTGGAGTATAGTTGCTTTACAATGTTGTGTTAGTTTCTGCTGTACAGCAAAGTGAGTCAGCTATACACAGACATATAGCCCCTGTTTTTTTGAATTCTTTCCCATTTAGGTCACCACAGTACACTGTATTTTGTATCTAGTTTATATTTTTAATATTTTTCAGATATCACTTTTGTAGATATGAACCTTTTACACTAAGACTCCTAAAGCTTTAGGTTTAACTTCTTTTTATTTCCCTATTCTTATTCACTCTGCTGTCCTTATTTGCTAGTCTAGGCTGGGCCTATAAGAGCAAGGTCAACTCGGATTGAAAGCCCTCTCTCTCTAAATTGGCTTTCCTAATTAATGATGGTCAGTGTGTTGGGCCAGCAGCTCCAAAACCTCTCAGGCAACATGTTGTTTATATGGGTCACAGTAAATGAAGTGAATGCACTAAATATTTTGGTTCTATTCAGCACACTTTTAGTCCATGAAAAGTATTATCTGCTCCTATATTGTTGTATTATGGGAAGTCTTAAGGAAAAAATAATGGTATTTTTAATTTAATGGTACAATTACAGTTTGATGATGGATTTAAGTCATAAATTGAACTAGAAAAAAAAAAGTATGGAAGTGAGAAGGACAAGCAGAAGAAATTCGTAATGGTTGCCTGAAATTGAGGCTATGGAATTCACATTTCCTGATGGGAGCCAGAGGAAGAATGGTAGAATTAGCCCGTGATACAGACAGAACACTTCAGACAAAACAAAGGGCTGCTACGAGACTCCCAGATGGTCTTCCTTTATCTCCTCTTTAAAAGTTGGTATTCATTCATTCCTTCATTCATGCACTCAATAAATATTGCTTGATTGATTCTATGCCAGGCATTGGACATACACAATCCTATTTTCTGAGAGTTGAGTTCTCACTAGTTCTCTTTTCACTCCATTGCTTGCTTCCTTGGTGGTTCAGACGGTAAAGAATTGGTCTGCAATACAGAGGACACCAGTTCGATCCTCAATACAGAGGACATCAGTTCGATCCTCAATACAGAGGACACCAGTTCGATCCTCCCAGTTCGATCCTCAATACAGAGGACACCAGTTCAATCCTTGGGTCAGGAAGATTCCCTGGAGAAGGGAAAGTTACCTACTGTAGTATTACTGCCTGGAGAATCCCATGGAGAGAAGAGCCTGGTGGGCTACAGTCCATGGGGTCCCAGAGTCAGACATGACTTAGCCGCTAACACTTTTACTTTTTTCACTTTCTTCTTCCTTTCAGATCTCAATTTGCTTACAAGCTGACTTTAGAATTTGTGCTTCTAGCCGTTTCTCCTCCGTCATAGAGATCAATATTTTCCAGGCCTTTCTGGATAACTTCCCTTAAGTCTCTCCTAGTCTTTAATTCTTCCTTCTTTCATTGATACGTTCACCAAATATTCACTGATCACCTACAACGTGCCAGGCAGAAAGCTGAATATGATGAATATAGACACTACAACTCAGTGTTTAAGACTAAACTTATCCCTGCCTTCTCTAAGCTTGCTCTTCTTAGTTTCTTCTTTTGAGCAAAAAGGCATTAGTTCAGTTTAGCCAATCAAGCCAGACTGTCTCTTACCTCCTACTGTCCAGCATGACAAATGAAGTTTAAATTCTACTTATGAAATGAGTTTTAACTTTGCCATTCTTTCATTGTTTTCATAGCCCTTGCAGTAAATCAGGCTCTAATTATCCCCTGCCTGGGTTACGTAATAAATGGTTATCCTGTCTCCAGTATCTCCTTTTCTAATTCACTCTAAATTAACTTTTAAAACACAGATTTAATTATGTTATTTCCCCACTCAAAGATTTTTGGTGACTCCCCACTGACTACAGAATAAGATCTAAATGGTTTTCACCTGACCCTTTACACCGGCTCTCAACCCACTTTTCAGCAGTTCCCAACTCTTTGCAATTTCCTAAGTTTAAAATGTTTCATTATGTTCTGCTTTCGTTATGCTGTCCTCTCTCTGCCTGGAATCATAACTCATATTTGTGCATCATTTTCCAGTTTACAAGGGACTTTTTCCCAAGCACCTTCCATTAGGTAGGTGGGATCATATCCCAGAATTTAAAACCAAAAGAGCCTGGGCTCTGAAGATGTAAATAATTTGATGAGGGCTTCATGATTAGTAAGAGAGCCCAGATACTAAATGTCAAGGGGACCCAGCACCAAAAAGCAAACTAGATTGAGGTGCAGCATTTTTGCTGAATAAAATGAATTTGAGACCTAGGTTGCCCTTGGTATTTGGTGTCATATATTTTATCTAAGAGCTTCATTTACACAGAAAGCCAGTTCTTCCTTTCTGCTTTCTCCCTTCTGTCCTTTCTTTCTCTGGCTGCTTTGGGTCTTAGCTGTGGTACAGGGGCTCAGCAGTTGTGTTCAGGCTTAGCTGCTCCAGGGCATGTAAAATCTTCTTGGACCAGGGATTGAACCCGTGTCCCCTGCAATAGTAGGTAGATTCTTATCCACTGGACCACCACGGAAGTCCCAGAAAGCCAATTCTTAAATGCCATACATCTTTGGATTTATTATACTCTGACAGAATTTAAAAACAATTTTAACTATAATTTTATAGTCACTATGGTAAAGCTCTATCCTATTTTCAATCTTTGTGTATCTTTATAGTGATATAAATAAACTCACAAGATTGGTACAGCCTAGCTTTCAGGAACATTTTGTAAAAATAGCACCTGCTAGTTTCATCAAAATGTATAACATACTGTGCTACAATTGGATGGGGTTGCAAAGAGTCAGACATGACTGAGAAAGTACCTGTTTTATGCCACTATGGTAGTCCCTTAATAAACAGTCCATACCAAAGAATACATTTTAAAAGCTTGCCACAATATTTGAATGTGAACTATCAGATATGAGTCTAACCCAGAAGTCCACTATTCAAAGACCTGAATGAACTGGAATTTCTCTCATCATTAACAATGATAAGTACCTTGAAGCCTCACCATATAACATTTTATGTATTTCTCAAACAGCTTGAAGTGACTTTTATTCAAATTGATCACTGTAGGAATAAGATGTAAAGGTAAAACGGCTTTGTTGACTGTCTATTGATTTCCAGGGCTCCTTAAGCTGCTATTGTAGTTTAGGTACCACTCAGTCATTTCTTCAATAATTATTAATGTACTTGACACAGTGGCTATAAAGATACGTAAGGGACAGATGCTTTCAGTCTAGGAAGATAGACTAGACTAGGTATTTATTTATTTTTGTTTCATATTTGTACCTTTAATTTTGTATAAAATATGTTGATACAAATAATTCTTTTAAAAGTGCAATATATTTTACTTTTATAGATATTATTGACTTTGTTGCTTTTAGAAGAAACTTCACATTAAAATAAGTATATTTGGGAAATGTTAGAAAACGTGAAACACACACACACACACTCTATAGCTTAGTCTCATGACTGGGTTTTCTCTTCTTTTTTTCCAGTTTATTTTATTTTATATTGGAGTATAGTTGACTTACAATGTTGTATTAGTTTCAGATATACAGCAAAGAGATTCATTTATACATGTACATATATCTATTCTTTTAAAAATTCATTTTCCATTTAGGTTATTATAGAATATTGAGGAGAGTTTCCTGTACTATGCAGTAGATCTTTGTTGACCATGTATTTTATATACATGTAGTAGTGTGTATGGAGAAGGCGATGGCACCCCACTCCAGTACTCTTGCCTGGAAAATCCCATGGATGGAAGAGCCTGGTAGGCTGCAGTCCATGGGGTCGCTAAGAGTCGGGCATGACTGAGTGACTTCACTTTCGCTTTTCACTTCCATGCATTGGAGAAGGAAATGGCAACCCACTCCAGTGTTCTTGCCTGGAGAATCCCAGGGACAGAGGAGCCTAGTGGGCTGCCATCTATGGGGTCTCACAGAGTTGGACACAACTGAAGTGACTTAGCAGCAGCAGCAGCAGTAGTGTATATCAGTTCAGTTCAGTTCAGTCGCTCAGTCATGTCCGACTCTTTGTGACCCCATGAATTGCAGCACACCAGGCCTCCCTGTCCATCACCAACTCCCGGAGTTCACTCAGACTCACGTCCATCAAGTCAGTGATGCCATCCAGCCATCTCATCCTCTGTCGTCCCCTTCTCCTCCTGCCTCCAATCCCTCCCAGCATCAGAGTCTTTTCCAATGAGTCAACTCTTCGCATGAGGTGGCCAAAGTACTGGAGTTTCAGCTTCAGCATCATTCCTTCCAAAGAAATCCCAGGGCTGATCTCCTTCAGAATGGACTGGTTGGATCTCCTTGCAGTCCAAGGGACTCTCAAGAGTCTTCTCCAACACCATAGTTCAAAAGCATCAATTCTTCGGCGCTCAGCTTTCTTCATAGTCCAACTCTCACATCCATACATGACCACAGGAAAAACCATAGCCTTGACTAGACGGACCTTTGTTGGCAAAGTAATCTCTGCTTTTGAATATACTATCTAGGTTGGTCATAACTTTTCCTCCAGGGAGTAAGCGTCTTTTAATTTCATGGCTGCAATCACCATCTGCAGTGATTTTGGAGCCCCCCAAAATAAAGTCTGACACCATTTCCACTGTTTCCCCATCTATCTGCCATGAAGTGATGGGACCGGATGCCATGATCTTCATTTTCTGAATGTTGAGCTATCCTAAACTCCTAATTTAACTGCCCTACCCCCCCACACTCCAGAAGGCAGACATTTAAGCAATTATAACACAAACAAACAAAAAGCTTTTGGAAGGTAGGTCTGGGCAGGGTACTGTGACAACACAGAGGAGAAGCCAATCATTTGTTAGAGGGGGGTCAGAAGTTACCTTGGCACTGGGTCAGAAGGACACTTATGGCCATGTGGGTGTAACAATATGTGCTCTTGTAGTAATCTTTGTTGTTTAGTCGCTCAGGCATGTCCGACTCTTTGTGAGTCCATGGACTTCAGCATGCCAGGATTCCCTGTCTTGCACCATCTCCTGGAGCTTGCTCAAACTCGTGTCCATTGAGACGATGATGCCATCCAACCATCTCATCTTCTGTCCCCCTTCTCCTCTTGCCCTCAGGGTCTTTTCCAATGAGTCAGCTCTTCACATCAGGTGACCAAAGTATTACCTAATTTTATCTTGACCTAGCACATTATATAGAACTGATTCCCGTATGTTTTCTGTGAAAACTGTGGCGACATTAATAAGGGCGATGTCCTATTTGTATCCTAAATTCCAAGCACAAAGCTTGAAACAAAGCAAGTGTTGCATAAAGTGAAAGTTGCTCAGTCGTGTCCAACTCTTTGTGACCCCATGGGCTATAGAGTCCATGAAATTCTCCAGGCCAGAATACTGGAGTGGGTATCCTTTCCCTTCTCCAGGGGATCTTCCCAACCCAGGGATCAAACCCAGGTCTCCTGCATTGCAGGCGGATTCTTTACCAGCTGAGCCACAAGGGAAACCCAAGTGTTGCATAACTTACATGGAATTAGAACCAATAGCATTCTGTATAAGCAATGACCCCATGTCAGAAGGGCTGCATCTCAGTGTCCTGAGTGTAGTTTGGAGAAGCTGGAGGAAAGGAGAGGGATGGGAGAATGAACATATAGTGAATCCAAGGAGGCAGGCTTTAGAAGCCCTGCTGGGTTGAAGCTCACCTACAGGGAATCTTGTTTTGGGAATTTGCTGAAGGTTTTGTGCTAGGGATCCACAACGTGAATGGAGATTAAGAAATAGATTAAAGTGGATACAGAAGATAAAAGTGACAACACGCTGGTAAGATGAAGAAGGGATTGGAGGAGAGGGACACTTAGGGATGTCCCTTAGGTCCCCAGGTTGGGGAGATGCAGATGTCATTCACTGCAATGGAGAACAATGAAGGCAATGGGTGTGAAGGCAAGATAACAATTTAAAGGCTAAGTGGAGATGTTCAGGAAGCACTTGGAAATACAGTTATTGGTTGCAATAGAGAAGTCTGGGAAGGAAATGCAGATTAGGGTTAGGGGTAGGGTCAAGGTCAGGGTTAATGGTCTATCATGAGCTGTTATGGATGCTGTGCTGCAGGAAAGGTGTTCAGGATGAGAAGAGGGCTCAGGATGACAGTCTGGTAAACACGAGTGCTTACAGAGTAACTAGAAAAAGCGGCATCCAGGATTACCTGAGAAAGCACTTTTTTTTTTTTGCAAAGTTCCATTTTTGGAGTCAGAAGATGACTTAACCAGATGGATACAGTTTTCATTTGAGATGAAGGGCATATTAGAGGCACTAGAAAAGTGGTACCGATGAACCTATTTGCAGGGCAGGGAGAGGGACGCAGACATAAGCAGACGTGTGGACGCGGAGAGGAGCGGGGACAGGGGGCTGAATTGGGAGGTTGGTATCGACACATATACACTACAGTGTGTTAGCTAGATAGCTGAGGGGGAGCTGCTGTACAGCAGAGTGCTCAGCTTGGGGCTCAGTGATGACCTCGAGGGGTGGGATGGGGGGAGGCAGGGAGGTCGAAGAGGGAGGGGATACATGTACACACATAGCTGATTCACTTTGCTGTACAGCAGAAACTAACACACCACTGCAAAGCCATGTTTAATTCGATCAAAAATTATATTAAAATGAAATTAATTTTTAAATTAAATTAAAGAAAAATCCTGTCAGGAGGAAACCTGGGCATTTCTTAGTATAGCTGTCCCCTGAGCAACGCGGAGTGTTAATCCAAGAGTAATTTACAGTTGGCCCTTTGTACCAAGATTACTCCACATCCAGGAGTTCAACCAAACACCAAGGTGTAGTACTGTAATATTAGTATTTACTACTGAAAAATATCTGTGTATAAGTGTTTCCATACAGTTTGAACGCACATTGGTCAAGGATCAACTGTAAGTGTGCAGAGTAACACACTCCTTGGGAAGTTTTCAAGAGGCAAAGGGATGTCCCAGGCGTCTGCCAACCCTGATGCCCTGTTACCACAGATCATATGAACCTGCACAGGTAAGAGGTCAGAAGCAAGCCATGCATTTAAGGGATAAAAGAGAGGGGGGAAATGGCTTTCAAACTAGATTTATATTGGAGTTAATAATACTCATTAAAAGTGATGTGTTATTGACATCTATATTCCCTGAGCATCGCTTAGGGCTTGATGTCCACGAAATTTACAATTTTGCCTGCTTTTCAATGAGTTGGCTCTTGCCCACCTGATGCGAAGAGCCAACTCATTGGAAAAGACCCTGATGCTGGGAAAGATTGAAGACAGGAGGAGAAGGGGATGACAGAGGATGAGATGGTTGGATGGCATCACTGACTTACTGGATGTGAGTTAGAGCAAATTCTGGGAGATGGTGAAGGACAGGGAAGTCTGGCATGCTGCAGTCCACGGGGTTACAAAGAGTCAGACATGCCTTAGTGACTGAACAATAATTCACTTCAATAAAGGCTCCTCGTCTCCTACCCGAGCACATTTGTTTTAAATGAATTATTAATCAAAGTCCACTTTTTGGCATGACTGGTCTTCCTCAGTTGCCAACCTGAACATCTCTGTGTGATGATAATGTTAAAACACCTAATGCCCCAGTGGAGACAAGTTTGGGGACATCTTCTCCAGAGGTTCCTTTCTGCCTTCAGATCTCAAAAACAGTGAACCTACTCGCCTGATTCACCCACTTTAAACCTGCAAATACCCATCTGACCTTGAAAAACAGATAGTGTGACTCTCACACAGGACCCTCCTGGCAAGGCATTTTCTTTCATCATTTAATGCCCGTCAGAGGCCCCAGCTCAAATCAATGTCATCCCGCAGATATGTAGCACCTTTTCATTATCAGCAACGAGCCTCAAGTCTAACGCAACATGGACAACAAAGACGAAAAAGAGAGAGAAATGTAACTAAAAGGAACTTGGGAAAAGGGAGAGGAGCAGTATAATAAATGGGTAGACGTGCACAGAGCCCAACAGGGACCTACACCGTTGAAGACAGTGGTCTCAGTTCCCATCTCAGACACACATTGCCTTCTGCCAATGGTGAGCCAAACCATGAATTTTCACGTCGTCACATAATGTGTGCAAAGCACAAGACTGTACCATGGAGACTGTCTTCAACATGGCAAAGAGAATCACAGGGAAGACAAGATATCCATCTTCAAAAAGTTAAACAAATCCTCACGGTCGTTCTTACTATGGGGGATGGACTTAGGATAATACTGGCTTCAGGCTTGGCCTGTACCTGGTGGGCAGGTTTGGGGGGCATCTTGTCACTGTCTCCTTGTTACCGGCCTCCACTTCAGTTTATTTACTTGATAGTGGGCCAGTTTGGCTCAGAAGAAAATATAATATAGCTCAGGTTTTAAGGAACTCTGGTAAGCCAAACTAGGTATTACAGTTACAAAGAACTGAAAAAATGTATCTGTATTTTGACATTGTCAGTTGAAGAGCTTGTGTCTACTTAAAGGTGGCTTCATGAATGCTGAGCATCTTCTGACTGCCCTGCAGATGCACTCTCCACGTCTGGGGACCCTCTTGGTTCTTTCAAGTGCTGATGCCCCTGACCACATCTCAGGGCTCCCTTCCTCCGGCTTCTGGCTGGATTTGGTTTCAGAAGACTGAGGGAGGAAGAAGACAAAGGTCAGGGTATTTCTTCCCCTAGCTTCCTTCTTCTGGGTCAGTGTGGGCTACCTTCCTTGTTGGAACGAAGCTTCTACTGAGGTCATTTCAACATCGCTCTCTGTCTCTGTTTCTGGAAACTTCTCCCTCCCTTGCCTTTCAGCCCTAAGGCTGGTGTCAGCGTCCCACTGTCTTAGCACTGGCAAACAAGGAAAGGGGGTACACTACTCCTTGAGATGCTCTCGGCCCTTGCCTACATCTCTCTAAGTAGCTCTTATAATTAAACATCTTCTGTTTCCTGGCAGTCACCAAATATGCTTTAGCTTTAATAATGGCACCTGTGAGTTCTCACCTCTGCATTGTTTGCAAACAAGGAATTCATTATTTTCCATTCAAAATGGCTTGAGTGAATGAAAAGCTTCTGACATATACTTTTCTAAATAATCCAGTTGAAAAAAAAATGCCATGTTAAAAAGAGTTCGAATAACGTCAGTTCCAGGTCAGAGAACTCCTAATAAGGTTTCATGGAACATGGCTTAATAGAAAGAGCACTAAACTAAATTAGGTCAGAATCCATGAGTCTGAGTCACAGATTCATCAATTATTGCGTGACCTTGACAAATAACTTAACTGCTCTGAACTTTAGTTTTCTCGTATATCAACCAGTGATAATAATGCTTGTCCTGTTTATCACACAGGGTTATTGTGGGGAATCCGATGAATGACAGATGTAAAAATGCTTTCCAATTGTGAGGACTAGATAGGGATATAACCCAGAATGTTTCTGAGGATAAAATTTATCCAATAAAAAAATTTATTCGATAAAGAAACACATAAAGTTCCATTATGTTAGAAAGTCCACAATACCTGTCCATTTTTATCCTTAAAATCACAGTGACAAGATAAAAGCACTTTATCCAGTTTAAGAGGCAGGTTCTGAAGCTAACTGTTTGGCCCCTAGTTTGACCCCATCATGAGTAAGCTTGGACATACTCCTCGCATATAAGTTAAATAAGCAGGGTGACAATATACAGCCTTGACGTACTCCTTTTTGTATTTGGAACCAGTCTGTTGTTCCATGTCCAGTTCTAACTGTTGCTTCCTGACCTGCATACAGATTTCTCAAGAGGCAGGTCAGGTGGTCTGGTATTGCCATCTCTTGAAGAATTTTCCACAGTTTATTGTGATCCACACAGTCAAAGGCTTTGGCATAGTCAATAAAGCAGAAGGAGATGTTTTTCTGGAACTCTCTTGCTTTTTCGATGATCCAGCAGATGTTGGCAATTTGATCTCTGGTTCTTCTGCCTTTTCTAAAACCAACTGGAACATTTGGAAGTTCACTGTTCACGTATTGCTGAAGCCTGGCTTGGAGAATTTTGAGCATTACTTTACCAGCGTGTGAGATGAGTGCACATCATGAGAAATGCTGGGTTGGAAGAAGCACGAGCTGGAATCAAGATTGCCTGGAGAAATATCAATAACCTCAGATATGCAGATGATATCACCCTATGGCAGAGAGTGAAGAAGAACTAAGGAGCCTCTTGATGAAAGTGAAAGAGGAGAGTGAAAGGGTTGGCTTAAAGCTCAACATTTAGAAAACTAAGATCATGGGATCCAGTCCCATCAATTGATGACAAATAGATGGGGAAACAGTGGAAACAGTGGCTGACTTTGTTCTTTTGGGCTCCAAAATCACTGCAGATGGTGACTGCAGCCATGAAATTAGAAGATGTTTACGCCTTGGAAGGAAAGTTATGACCAACCTAGACAGCATAATAAAAAGTAGAGACATTACTTTGCCAACAAAGGTCCATCTAGTCAAGGTTATGGTTTTTCCAGTGGTCATGTATGGATGTGACAGTTGGACTGTGAAGAAAGCTGAGTGCCAAAGAATTGATGCTTTTGAACTGTGGTATTGGAGAAGACTCTTGAGAGTCCCTTGGACTGCAAGGAGATCCAACCAGTCCATCCTAAGGGAGATCAGCCCTGGGTGTTGATTGGAAGGACTGATGTTGAAGCTTAAACTCCAATACTTTGGCCACCTGATGTGAAGGGCTGGCTCATTTGCAAAGATCTGGATGCTGGGAAAGATTGAGGGCAGGAGGAGAAGGGGACGACAGCGGATGAGATGGTTGGATGGCACCACTGACTCAATGGACATGAGTTTGGGTAAACTCCAGGAGTTGGTGATGGACAGGGAGGCCTGGCATGCTGTGGTTTATGGGGTCACAAAGAGTCGGACACAACTGAGCGACTGAACTGAACTGAACTGAACTGAATACTCCTCAGCTTGGTTGTATCATCAGTAAAATGGGATATAATGATCTCAGCCTCACATTGCTACTACAAGTATTGAATAAGATCATCGTGAGAGCATGGAGCACAGTGTCTCCTCAGAGAATTTCTTCATCTATGTTAGCTTCAGCCACGAGATGGAGAGAGAGTCCCTCAGTAGAGACACGATGAGACAAGGTGCAGTATCCACCTTCTGAAGTCAAAACTTCATGTCTTGGAATATTATCTCATATATTTATTAACTGTAACTTTGAACAAGTTATTTAGCCTAAGCTCTAGGTTTGTATACATGTATACACACATATATATGTATATATATATATTCAATGGATAATTATATCTGCCTTAAAATGGAAACTTGTGAACCCCAAATAATAGATATGTAATGTGCTTTGGAGATTAGCCCTGGGATTTCTTCGGAAGGAATGATGCTAAAGCTGAAACTCCAGTACTTTGGCCACCTCATGCGAAGAGTTGACTCATTGGAAAAGACTCTGATGCTGGGAGGGATTGGGGGCAGGAGGAGAAGGGGATGACAGAGGATGAGATGGTTGGCTGGCATCACTGATTTGATGGATGTGAGTTTGAGTGAACTCTGGGAGTTAGTGATGGAAAGGGAAGCCTGGCGTGCTGCGATTCATGGGGTCACAAAGAGTCGGACACGACTGAGTGACTGAACTGAACTGAATGTGCTTAACTGGTGGCTCAGACAGTAAAGAATTTGCCCACAAAAAGGAGACTTGGGTTCAATCCCTGGTTGGGAAGATACTGCTGGAGAAGGGAATGGCTACCCACTCCAGTATTCTTGCCTGGAGAATTCCATGGATAGAGTAGCCTGTCAGGCCACAGTCCATGGGATTGCAAAGAGTTGGACGTGACTGAGTGACTTACACACACAATGTGCTTAACACAGTGCTGGACACATAATAAAATGCTCAATTAAAACTGTACCATTTTGGTGTTGCTAAACTCAAAACCCCTCCTCCTTGTCTTTTTAGCTCTTACTTCTTTAGGATGAATAGTCTGCAAAGAGGCTGGTTTACATAATAGGTATTTGCAAGTTCAAAGATAAGCAGAGAAACCTAACTACACATATTTAAGGGCTGGGCATGTCTTTGAAAGGCTGATATCTTGGCACAAGCAGTATATGACCTCCTGGAGAAGGGAATGGCTACCCACTCCAGTAATGAGCCAATGTGTAGCCACTTTTGGTACTTGCCTGTGGCCGTGGAAAATGAGAGTTAATCCCCTGATTCAGCATTTGCCCAGGGTCTCTGGGGTGTACCTGTGAACCCGGGTGCGGGGTGGGTGTGTGGAGGTAATTAAGAAGGCAAATATATTATCTGCCTGTACCATGTTGCTGCCTGAGAAAGTGTTTCATTTATTTTCAGAACACAGTCTGTCTTGAAGTTAAAAATGAAGGTGACAAAATATTCCCTTTGGGAGTGTATGGCTTGCGACTTAAGAGTGTGATCTCTGGAGTTCAAACTTTGGCTTTGTTTTTTACTCATGGTGTTGGACAAATTATTTTACCTGTTTATTCCATGGTTCCTCCTCTATAAAATAGGAGTTCATAGTAGAACTTGCATCATTAGATTGATTGTTGAGAGGACTAAATGAGCTAATACATGTATAAATCTCAGGACAATAAATATTAGTTATGCTTACCAAGATAAGTATTGTTTTATTACAACGTGGTGTGGTTTGTGAATAAAATAGAAATGTCCTTAGATCAGAGTGCAAGAGCTAGCAAATTATGATTTGCAGGTCATATCCACCCCTCCACCTTTTAATTTTTTTTCCTGTAAACCTCATTGGAAACCAAGTGAAAAAAATTATTTGTTTGGCTCTGCTGGTCTTAGCGCAGCATGCAGGCTCTTGGGTCTTTGATGTAGCATATGGCACCTAGTTTCCTGACCAGGGGTTGAACCCTGGACCCCTGCATTGAGGCTTGACCACTGGATGACCAGGAAGTCCCTCTCCACTTGTTTTTATAAATGAAATTTTATTGGAACACACTTGCAGTTATTCATTTACTTACTGCCTATGGCTGCCTTCCTGCTACGTTGGTAGCTGAGTATACCTGTGATGGAGATCTTATGGCTACAGGCCCTGAATATTTACTATCTGGCTCTTGATGGAAAAATTTTGCTGACTCCTGGATAGACAGCTACTACGAACATATTCTTCTCAAAGGGAAAAGTTGGCATAGAAATTATTTATTCTGGGGAAATATGTTTATATTCACGCATTTGCACTCTGTCAAGTGACATACTGTTCACTGCAAACAAGGGCAGCTCAGAAGACCTTGGAAGGTCCGCTTTGTGCTCTCCCTGCCCAACCCCCCCAGATCTGCTTAAGGAAGCAACGTGCATGAGGGGATGCTACTAACCTACTTTCAGCAGAATAAATATCCTGTTATTTTCCAGTAATGTTAATGAGCGTTCATGCTTCCAGCCGCAATTAGGGAATTGAACTCTCTCTCATCCTTGACTTTTCTCCGACCATGATAGAATCAGGCATTGGCTATCATTTCTATAAATAACTGAACTTTATTTGGTAAAAGGAACAAAGTTACTTCTTAAAAAAAAAAAGATATGTATTTCATGTTTCTGTTCCTTCTTTTTTTTTTTTAACAAAAAAGAATACTTCAACATATAATAAATGCTAGAGAGGATGTGGAGAAAAAGGAACCCCCTCCACCACTGGTGCGAATATAAATTGGTGCAGCCACTATGGAGAACAGTATGGAGGTTCCTTAAAAAACTAAAAGTAGAGTTACTCTATAATCCAGCAATCCCACTCCTGGGCATATATCCAGAGAAAACTCAAATTCAAAACGATACATGTACCCCCACTGTTCATAGCAGCACTATCTACAATAGCCAAGACATGGAAGAAACCCAAAAGTTCACTGATAAATGAATGGATAAAGAGGATGGGGTATATATACATAATGAAATATTGCTTAGCCATAAAAAGGAAGGCAATACTTTCATTTGCAGCAATTTGGATGGACCTGGAGAGTATCATTCTAAATGAAGTAAGCCAGTCGAAGACAAATATCATATGATGTTGCTTATATGTGGAATCTAAACAAATGATCCAAACGAACTTATTTACAAAATAGAAATAGACTCACAGACATAGCAAACAAACTTATGACTAACAAAGGGGGCAAGGAGAAGGGATAAATTAAGAGTTTCGGATTAGAATATACAGACTACTATATATAAAATAGATTACTAACAAGGAAATACTGTATAGCACAGGGCACTATACTCAGTATCTTGTAATAACCTATAGTGGAAAATAATCTAGAAAAGAATATATAGATATATGTATAACTGAATCACTTTGCTGTGTACTTGAAACTAACACAGCATTATAAATCAACTATGTCAGTCACTAAGTCGTGTCTGACTCAGAGACCCCATGGACTGTAGCATGTCAGGCTTTCCTATCCTTCACTATCTCCTGGAGTTTGCTCAAACTCATGTCCATTGAGTTGGTGATGCTATCCAACCATCTCATCCTCTATAGACACCTTCTCCTCCTACCCTCAATCTTTCCCAGCATCAGGGTCTTTTCCAGTAAGTCAGTTCCTCACATATTTTAATAAAAATGTAAAAAAACAGACGAAAACATTTCTCCTAGGGAACAGAAATCATTAACAAATGTTTCATGTTCAAAAGGATGTTGATCTCAGAAGAGGTAATATGGTTAATTTCACAGAAAAAAAGGCAAAATAAAAAGTTTCAGTTAAAAGAAAATAATAAAATGGAATGTGGAAAATTTTTAAATTTTCCAGAGGTTAAGAAAGGTTATTCCCTCCAGTGAAAGTACTGGATAGTGCCACACTTCTGGCTTCATCTCTTTTTTTTTCTGGCTTCATCTTGTACCCATGTCCACTCAAGCTTTTCAGTTCAGAGCTGAAACCAGCTGGAACAAGGCATGGAAGATGAATGCCCAATGCTGAGATTAGCAAGTGAACTGGATGTTAAAGATACATATAAATTATGAGGACTATTGTTGATTACTTTCTGAATTAGATCAAGAAATCTATTTACATATATTTGTAACAAACACAATATAGGATATCAAACCTTGCAAATTGACTAATAAGATTGAAAGCAAATAACCATTACACGTCTCCTTAATTCATCTGCACATGTATCTTTTGGTTATCATGCAGGTGGGGAAAATGATTTGGGTTTTTGACAATAATAAAGACAAAAAAGGATGCCTTATCATTTTGTTTTTTAAATGCAAGCTGTAACATGGAAGAAGTAATTTAATCCTAGGAAATTTTATGCACACACAAGAACAGATACTGATATTTGGTAAAGTTAATGATTTCAGTAATGAAAAACTTCAAGCAAATTTATGAATGAACAGGAAACAAAGATCTGAGATTTACCAATGCAGCCAGGCTGAGGAATACCTCACTGTCATTAGTACAAGATAAATCAGACGACCACGCTGAGAGAGAAAAATGCACAGCCTTCCTCTCTTTGGGAAACTGTATGTTGACACACAGGCCTTATAATTATAATTTTTGCAAGTGAAGGAATTACAAGACTCCAGGAAGTATAAATCACCTCTTTCTAAAATAACTTTCACCCCGAAATAACCCAATATGTATCATATTTTTTCTTCAATCTTCAATTAACAACAAAGGGGGCAGTGGAAATCTCAAGAAACAAACATACATATTTAGGATATTAATATATTCTGCTTGGGCAGAGAATATTCCATTTTATTCTGTATAAAATGCATAAGTCTAGTCTTGCTTCACCTTTAACTCTTTTTACAGTTTGCACTCGGTCATTACTACTGTAATGAGAAAGAGAAAAGGGTACAGGCTCCGGAGCTTTATTTGGGTACACACTTTGGCTCTGCCATTTACCATCTGCGTGACCTTGAGCAAATGGCTTAATGTCTCTGTACCTCCATTTCTTCTTGTGAAGTAGAAATAATCACAGCGCCTAAAACCATAAAGTGCTGTTGTGAGACTCAAACAAATAATGCAAGTGAAGTGCCTAGAATGTGTGCCTTGCACACAGCAAGTGTTTAACAGTTCTTTGTTTTCTTATGTGTTCTCCTGATATGTGTCACTTGTCAACCACAGTGAGTGAATTGTGTCTCCCCAAAAGATATGCTTAAATTCTAACCTTATTTGGAAATGGAGTTTTGGCAGATGTTATCAAATTAAGATGAGGTCATACCAGATTAGGGTGAACCCTAAAGCCAGTGACAGATGTCTTTATAAGAGAAAGGAGAGGAAGATTTAGACACAGACACAGAGGAGTGGCATGGGGGAGAAGGCCAGGTAAAGACCAAGCACAGACCGAAGTGGTGAAGCTGCAAACCAAAGGATACCAAGGACGGCAAGGAGCCACCAGAAACTGTGAAAACGCGAGGAAGCATTTTCCCCTAGCATGTCTGGACACTTAGATTTTGGACTTCTCGTCTCCAGACCTGTGAGAGAATGTGTTTATTGTTTTAAGCCATCCAGTTTTGGGTACTTTGTTAACAGCAGCCCCAGGAAATGAATACAGCAGGTAACCTCTATGAAAAAGCAGGGACTCGTAGGAGAGAATAAGGTGAAGTCATGGCACCTAGAAGAGAACCCACAGGTGGCTCATGGCGTGTTCTTTGAATTGAGTTATTTCATGGAGTCACCTCTTTTTAACCTTGCTTAGAGGGGAACAGCTTTGGGCCAGTAGAGCTGGGGTGGCAGACAGCTCTCCTAAGTGACGGTGACCACATCATACAACTTTATCCAGAGCTGTGCTGTTGATACAGAAGCCATTCGTCACAAAGGGCTATCTAAATTTAAATTCATCAAAATGAAATAAAATTAGAAATCCAGTTTCTCAGTGGTATCAGCCACGGTTAAATGCTCCATAGCCACATAGGGCTCCTGGCTGCCATACTGGATTGTGCAGTTACTGAACATTTCCATCACTGCATACACTTGCATTACACAACACTAGATGACATTAGCACTGTATATAGGATTTATTTAGGAGGCAAATACAACAAGCAGACAGGTTGTGTAGAAAAAGGAAAGTGTCATACTCTTGTAATAGAGGTAGGCAACCCCATCATTTATGAAGGACAAAAGGAAAAGTGAAGATGGTAGAATTGATACTCGGCCAACTGCTCACAGGATCTCTCTCTTGTTGAATGGCCTATTGTTTTCTTCTTAAAGTCACCTGCTGCTGCTGCTGCTGCTGCTGCTAAGTCGCTTCAGTCATGTCCGACTCTGTGCTACCCCATAGACGGCAGCCCACCAGGCTCCCCCGTCCCTGGGATTCTCCAGGCAAGAACACATCCCTGCTTTTCTGTAATTTGGACGAAGGATATTTTATTCAATTTTTGTAGACTGAAAATTAGTACCATCGAAAACTAGCCTATATCCAATGCCAAACATCACTATAGAAGAGTATGGCTAACTTTACCTGCATCTGGTTGAGACACACCTCACACGGAATTGGTTAATTTTTTGGTCCCTCAATACTGTGAAGGAGGTAAATGCTACAAAGCGACAATGAGAACAAGATATACGTGAGCTACACAATCTCTCTCCTCCTCTTCAGATCTAATCATACAGATGAATAAATTGCTATAAAAATACCAAAAATAAAACTAAAAACAATGACTGAATCACTTTTTTAAAATCTCATGTACTCCGTGTTCAGGTAGCAAGAAATTTAATTCCAGTCCAACCAGTCTCCTGTGATTTTTTTTTTCCCTTTCATCTAAGATATTTTTAATGCTCAGAGGCGTTATAATAGAAAAGCATGTATTTTTGCCTGGTTTATACCCATCATCCTTACCATTACAACAAGACAAAAGCATTAAAGTAAAATTAATCATGTCAAAAGATTTTAGCAAAAACAAGTGAGACCATGCATAAAGCATCGCTTTGTCTAGTGTGAAGTCACGCTCTGATTAAAAACATATAATGAAAGTGAAAGTGATACATCATTGCCTTAGCAGTAGGATTTTCTGAAAGTGCTTTGCAGTTCTCAACATAAAAATGTGGCAAGATTTTTGTCTTTGAAACTCACAATGATTATTGTTCTAGCTAAATAACTGGAATTCAATCTTAAAATCTTTTCTTTAAAGAAATTAAGACTTAATGACCAAAGTATGGCCTGTCAGTAGGATTAATAGTACACACTGAAAGGAGTAGTAGTGTGCCTTGACATCCAGACACAGAGATCACAAAGTATCTGCTCAATATTCCTCTTTTACAAAGCCATCTTTAATGCCAGCTAATATGGTCAGGCCTTTAAGATATCTTCTGTGAAGCACAACTGTTTGCTTCATCAAAAGCAATCTCACTAATAAGTATTAAAGCATGGTCACAGAGTGATCATTCCCCCGTAATGGAGTCGTTTTATATATGCTACACAAACCCAAAAATTCTAACTGACCAGATACTCCCAAAATATAGATTTAGCTCCTTGATGCCACCAGGGTTATGTTGTGAGTCTGAAAAGGAACAGTGTGCTTATTTGCACTTTCCTTAGTTACTCGTTTATTCTGACAGTTACTTGCATATAATAACACTCCGCCCAGGTTTCTTTTCATTGTTTTGTTGTAAGTTTAAAAGTCATTTCAATTCCTTTTTATCATCTCTATTGATGATAAAAATAAAAACCATTCTGTCCTATGGGAATTATGTGTATCTCTATGATTTATATTTATATCTGTTTTGTATAAACTATATAGATGTATATTAGTTAGCATATAATAAACACAAGAAATAGTAAAAATTACATAAACTCAGACATACTTAAACTATTTGTGGGAAGTCAAAATTAGAAAAATTCCCTTTCAAATGTCTTATACTAATATTTGGAGTGCACTTTAAATTTTTTCCTATAATATACAGGTTTGTAATCTTCTATGAATGAAGATCTGTCCCAACAATAAAAGTCACATTGATGCAGGAAGAGATAGAAAGATGCATGGAGCAGCTGTGACTTCTGACAGATAACTGCTCATAGGAGAAATGAGAATACTTTGCTTGAAGAAGATGGAACCAAATATTTGTTGAACATAAGGATGCACTATTGTAACTATTCAGGCTAGTAAACAAATTTTTGGTTATTCTTTATTTGAGAGCTTGGGAGGATTTCATTTCTCCACCTACTTTGAAGTTAGGCGTGGCCAGGTGATTTGTTTTTGCCAATAAAATGTGTTAACTCTTAAAGAGTCAGTGTGACTTAAGAAGCTTAAGGAGTCAGTATGAAATTTTTCTCTCCCCTGCCTTGGCAACCATAATAAGCCAAATAGTAGTGGAATTTCCATCAATATGAGTACCGGAATAAGAAGAAATGGAACAGAGACCTAGGTAACTTATTGCAGACATGTGATATGAAAAGAAAGAAATCTTTACTTATAGAAGCCCCTAGGGTTTAGGGATCGTTATTACTGTCTAACTTAGCCTAGCCTCTAAAAGATACATGCATTGGTACTAAGAGGACCCAGGAGCTAACGACAAGGAAACTGACCCTGGAAGGTGGAAAGATGGAAATGCATGTTATGGTATGGAAAACCACTTTGTGGACCCTCAGAGCCAGTGCTCTGGGACAACCCAGAGGGATGGGGTGGGGAGGGGGGTGGGTGGGGGCTTAGGATGCAGGGACACGAGTGCACCTATGGCTGATTCATGTTGATGCACAGCAAAAACCACCACAATATTGTAGAGTAATTATCCTCCAGTTAAAATGAATTAATTAATTTTAAATATTTTAATAAAAATATAACATATCAAAAAAATTGTTGTTTGCTATTACTTGGGTGGCTCATGTGTTACTTAATAAACAGCCACCTCCAAAAGAAGAGGTTAAAAAACAGATATGAGAGATATCAAAAATGTTGATAGTGTGTATTGGTTGTTGTTGGCTGCACTTGGCTAGATCTACAAAGAAGAGATGTTCTCACAAAAAAACTCTGCATATTTATAAGTAGGATTGAAAGAAATAGTCTCGAAAACCAGGAGTGTGCAACATTAGAAGAAGCAATGCTTTTCAGATCCATCTGGGAAAAGGTGAAATTGGAAAGAATTTTGAGCAAAAGACATAAATTCAAACTCAGCTTCTATCAGTAGAGGAATGGATAAGGAAGATGTGGTACATATATACAACAGAGTACCACTCAGCCATGGAAAAAAGAGAACAAAATAATGCCATTTGCAGCAACCAGATGGATCTAGAGATTGCCATACTGAGACATGTAAGTCAGACAGAGAAAAACAAATATCATATGATATCATTTATATATGGAATCTAAAAAAAAGGTACAAATGAACTTATCTACAAAATATAAATAGAGTTACAGATATAGAAAACAAATTTGTGGTTACCAGAGGGTAAGGGGAGGAGGTACAAACTGAGAGACTGACATATACATAGTACTATAGATAAAACAGCTAACTAAAAAGAACCTACAGTTTAGCACAGGGAACTCTGTAATGGCCTCCATGGGAAAAGAATCTAAAAAAGAGTAGATATAGGTATATGTATAACTGACATGCTTTACTGTACCCCAACTATACTCCAATAAAAAATTTAAAAAGCTCAGTTACTGACAAAAAATTAAAAGTATGGCTTTAGAGTTCAGAGTTTCTGAGCCCAAGCCACCCATTTTCTTTGCTTGGCCTTGCTATAAACCTTCCTCTGCTCCAAACTAAAAAAAAAAAAAAAAAAAAAAAAAAGGTGTGGCTTTCACTGTAATTTTACTACTTTAGAGTATCTTAGAAGAAAGTTTCAATGAAGGGTAAGACATCCAGTAAACTCTTCTAACAGGGAAAAGAGTAAAAAGGGAACTTCCTCAGTAAAGCCAGGTAGATATCCAAATATATAGAGTATTAGGAAGAGGAAAGAAAGAGAGAGATGAGAGAGAGAAATGGGGATAAGGAAAAAAAGGAAAAAGCAATATAAGAAGTATATCAGAAAAGTGCATATGGTCATTGGCCATGGAGTAGATGGAAATATAAGAAGACAGCTGAGTTTATTTAGAGGATGAATTACCCAAAGACTCACCAGTTTGGACTACAAGAGGCTGTGACCATTACTGACTTAAAATAACCATCATCTGCTACATCTCTTAAACATGAAATGTACTTAGAAAATTCTTCCACTCCTAGGAAGTGTACAACCCTCAGGCTGACTTCAGATAAGAAAGAATCTCCCGTACCGTGGAGCCATGGCTATGGAGAACAAAGGATGGTGAGCAGAATTAGGGAGGGCTCTCATCAAGGAACATACCTTTGGATAGTCACCTTTCCAAATGCCTATTTGGTGGGGTTGCTAAAATGCTATGCTCTTTCTAAATTAAAGAGTTGTGCTCAACTTGTGCCTAATCCATCACTGTGCATTATGTGCGAGGGAGCCAGAAAATTTGTCTCTTTATTTGGTTTCCAGATCAAGTGAAAGTATGAAAGTGTTAGTCGCTCAGTCAGGTCCGAGTCCTTGTGACCCCATGGACTATAAACCGCCAGGCTCCTCTGTTCATGGGATTCTCCAGACAAGAATACTGGCATGGGTTTCCGTTCCCTTCTCCAGGGAATCTTTCTGACCCAGGGATTGAACCCAGGTTTCCTGCTTTGCAGGCGGATTCTTTACCATTTGAGCCACCAGGGAAGGTCAAAAGGTGTCTCAAATAAACCCTGTGACTGAGCTGAAGTGACAAATGTCATTTTTAATTGCCAGTGCAAGATGTTTGCAGCTCATTCTTGCCCCTGCTGCACTGATGGTTGTTACATGTTAAGATGGAGCCCTGTAAGCCTGGATCCCTGAATAACGCCCTCTGCCAACATGTGCTGGCATGTAGCATGAGAGAGAAATAACTCTTTTGTTGATTTAAGATTTTAGGGTTGTTTGTTTCCACAGCATAATCTAGTCTGTCCTGATTGACACACAGATCTTCAGGCTAGAAATAGAAATTTCATTCTGAATCAAAAGTGTGTCTTCTTCAAATGGCCAACAAACATATGAAAAGATGTTCACAAACCACTAATTATCAAAGAAATGCAAATCAAAACTACATCACACTGTTCAGAATGGCCATGATTAAGACGTCTACAAAGAATAAACACTGGGGAGAACATGAAGAAAAGAGAAATTTCCTACACTGTTGGTGAGAATTTGGTTGCTGCAGTCACTATGGAAAACAGCGTGGAGACTCCTAAAACTAAAAGTAGAGTTTCCATATGGTTCAGCAATCCCACTCTGAACATATACCCAGAAAAACTATAATTAAAAAAGACATGTGCACCTCTATGTTCATACCAGTACTATTTACAATAGCCAAGACATGGAATCAACTTAAATGTCCATCAACAGATGACTGAAGAAAGATGGAATATACAATGGAATATTACTTAGCCATTAAAAGGAATGAAATAATGTCATTTGCAGCAATGTGGATGGACCTAGAAATTATACAAAGTGAAGTTAAGTCAGAAAGAGAAAGCAAATACCATGATATCACTTATATGCGGAATCTAAAATATGACACACATTAACATTTACCAAACAGAAATCAGACTCAACAAAAGTACAGAAAGTAGAGAACTGACTTATGGTTGCTAAGGAGGAGGAGAGTGGTGGGTTGGGGATGGAGGAGGATTGTGAGTTTGTAGTTAGCAGATGCAAACTATTATAAATAGGATGGCCAAAAAGCAAAGTCCTAGCCCAGGGAACTATATTCAATATCCCATAATAAACCATAATGGAAAATGATATACATATATATTATATATACCATTTAACAAAGTCACTTTGCTATGCAGCAGAAATTAACATTGTAAATCAACTATACTTCAAAAAAATTAAGAAAGATATGTAATTAGATTAAAAAATAAAAGAAAATGTATAACTGTTACAAAAAGAAAAAAAAAAAGCATGTCTCCTTTCTCAAATCTTGGATCATAAGAGCAGAAGATTCACTTCTGTCTAGTTGTAAAACAATACAAAATGGAGTCAAATAGAATAAAAATGTATCAGGGGACAACTATATTCCAGATACTGAGCCCAGAGCTTATATTATTTTTATTTAACTCTCTTAACAATAAATCTAAGAAGTGAGTATAATTATATCTACATTGTGGGTGACAACGATCAGAGAGGAAGCAGGGGGTGTATTTCTATTTAGATCTGTCTGTCCTGAAAGATGTGGCTCTGTGTGCGCACACGTGTATGTGCATGTGTACGCGTGTATGTGCGTGTGTGTGTGTATGTGAGTGTGTGGTTTCATTTTTGATACTGCTACCAAGACAGATTTAAGCGGTCAAGAAATCTTTCTTCATAGAATTATGGCTTGTCAGTAACCTTACATGCAAATTTCATCACTTGCACCTCCTAATTTGCAGATTAGTCCACAAACTAATATTATATTCTTGACCTCTAGGAGTAGGGGATTCATTCAATTAACCTGCAACATTTCTACTCTCTGAACATGGAACTAATCCCAGTGCCTCAGATCCATTTGGACTTTCATGGGTGCGATGGGTCAGCACAGGTTAAATCCCATTCACCTATTGGTGAGATAGATCGGTGTGGGCAGGAGGCAGCTCCGCGTGATGAAAACTCAGAGACCAGTGTTCTGTTCCTCATCCTACCACCAAATCATATGTGACTCTGGGTGCAACACCTCTGCTCCGTCAGTCATTTAAAGTGAAAGCCAACGTGAACGTGCTGTAGAAAGTCCCTACAGGATCCGGTTTCTGCTAATCTCTTTAGCCCCACGACATGTGTTTCTTTCTCTCACTCTGAGTTTAGCCAAGCACCTTCTTTCTGCAAGGTCTTAAGTGTTTTAGTGGCTAACTTGTGTCTGACTTTTTGTGACTCCATGGACTGTACCCTGCCAGGCTCCTCTGTCTAAGGGATTTTCTTAACTAACCTGAGGGAATCGTCTCTCACATCACCTGGGCAGCTGGCTACCAAATTCTCACCAACAGTGTAGGAAATTTCTCTTTTCTTCATGTTCTCCCCAGTGTTTATTCTTTGTAGACGTCTTAATCATGGCCATTCTGACCAGTGTGATGTAGTTTTGATTTGCATTTCTCTGGTAATTAGTGGTTTTTGAACATCTTTTCATATGTCTACTGGCCATTTGAAGAAGACACACTTTTGATTCAGAATGAAATTTCTTCTGTTCTCAGCTCACGTGTCACCTTCTTTGGTGATATCATTCATGACTCCCACACTAGATCTGATCTCTCCATTCCATGATCTTATATATTTTATACCTTTCCTTCAGAGCACCATCACATTTGCTTATTATATACTGCTATCTGAGATTATTTATCTAGTTTACTTTTTGTTTTATATTGTGACAATGTTGTGATAGTTTCAGGTGAATAGCAAAATGACTCAGCCATACATATACATGTATCCATTCTCCTCCAAACCCCCCTCCCATCCAGGCAGCCACATAACATTGAGCAGAGTTCCCTATGCTATACAGTATGCCCTTGTTGGTTATCCATTTTAAATATAGCAGTGTGTACCTGTCGATCTCCAGCACCCTAATGGGATTATTTATTAATGCTGATTCCTCCAGTAAACTCTAGGTTTGGTGAAGACATGATGCTATTTGCTTCGACTCAGCATTGTTTTTTCTGCATGTAGAGCGATACCTGCTACACAGAAGGTATCAACTATATTTGCTGAATGAATGAAATTAATGTGCAAAATGAGAGGGTTGAGTGAGAAGATCATTTAATTTTTCAGGGCTCACATTCAGTGGTTTGCTAGACTTTGTCTGCAATTTGCCTAGGATTGACACAGAGCAAATCTGAGCAGCCTGTATCACTCATACCTCCTTCACGCCAGATTCAGTAGCAAATACCACAGCTGGTGTGTAAAGAATGCATCATCAGAATTATTGGTACCCATTCTGTCCTCTGGAGAAAAAGCAATTGCTATCTTCAAGGGAGGTATATATAAACCGGAAATAAAGCCAACTGGTTTTTCTAGGCACCCAACTTACTTGAAATACAGTATTTGGAGTGACCACGACACATATTTTTTTTTAAAAAATCTATGAAAAATCCACTAATGCACTGGTGCATGAATACACGGTAGCAAATAATTCAAGATATATAGCAATGTGCAGCCATGGATCCCAAATTAGAATTGAGCTCATTGAAGATAAAATTAGATGCTAACATATTTTAAAAGTCCAAACAGAACTCTCTCCTTTTTCTTTGTCCAAAGTCCTGGAAACCGTTACTCAATGAACTGAAATTCAAAATTCCAAGCTACTAGAGAACAACTACCATGCTACTTTTTTTAAAGTAGCACTTTAAATCACTGTGTTTAGATCACTGTGTTTTTACTAACAACAAAAACAAAAATGAGAGGTGTATCTCTCCTCTTGGTTCTTATTCTTGAGCCTATCTTAGCAATTCCTTGAAATGGTTCTGTATAATATGGTTCTTGGTTAACTCTCCAGTCCCACCACATACTTCCTCGACCTCAGGCTCTCCTATAGATACACAAATTCATTTCAGTTTCTAGAAGGCACCAACTCTCTCTTGCCTTTTGGCACTCCCGGTATGGGGCCCTCTTATTAAAATACTTTATCATTCATCTCTTGTTAAAAATATTTGTTTATTCATTTATTTACTTGGTCTTAGTGCAGTACTGGCTCTTTAGTCACAGCATGCAGGATCTTTTTAGTTGTCACATATGGGGTCTAGTTCCCTGACTTGGGATTGAACCCAAGCCCTCTGCACTGAGAGCTCTGAGTCTTAGCCACTGGACCACCAGGGAAGTCCCGATCACCCACCTCTTTGCATCAATAATTCCTACTCATTTTTCTCAGTTTTACAGAAGGTCACTTTTATGGAAGCCTTCCTAACCTCCCATGTTTAGATGAAGGGTACTTTCTGGGCTCCCATGTAAGCCCAGCTTCTCCTGTTTATTCCTCAGCACAGTCTTGCTTTCATTGCCTCCTTGGGTTCTTGAGAGGAGATTTGATCACCTTCTACCTTACCACCTAGCACAGACTGGGTATTCAATAATTGCTTGCTTCATAAAGGAATAAGGTCTGCAGTTAAGTTTAGATGCTTCCCAGGCATTTAGAGTAGTTCTGGAAGTACCTAGTTCTTTTCCGAGGTTCTCTTGCAATGCAAAATGCACTATCCGCAGACTCTACCTAGCTGTCTAGAAATTAAGCTAAACAAGTTGTGGGTTTTGGTTATGGGTAATAAAGATAACACTAATAAAGGAAACATAAAGGTATAGAACCCTCAATTAAATTTACTTTTTATTTCTTTCAAAGCAAATCATCATAAGAAGTGATTATTTTGCACTAACTAGCCATCTCCACCTCTCTAATATATCCTCAAAGAACAGAAATGAACTGAAATCAAGAAACAGAAGCCCAAGAAAGGAGTCCGATTAAATTGTCAATGTGCAGGTTTATTATTCCCTGAATAACCAGCAATTAAACCATTCTCCGTTGCTCAAATATTGGCTAAATATCAAATCTACATTTATCTTTTGGAATTGAAGTTCAATGTCTGACGCAAGATGTGTTTTCTCAGTATTCTTTCTTCAACGTTTATGGAAAATATGTTTTTGGTTTTTTTTTTTAAATCAAGCGTCCACCAGCCTCTCATCTCTGCAACTCTCCTAAAAGAAATTGATGACACCCAGCCCCCAAACTATTCCTGCATGGATAGGATCAAGTTCAAGGTCCTCCACAAACCAGACAGGAAGCCCAGGAAACCTCTGTACAATGGTTCCCTTTATTTTCTATGACTGAAAAAATACAAGTTCCCAAATCCTTGCACTACCAAGTAGAGGGCAGAGTTGTAAATTGAGAGGAAGAGGAACAAAGGCGGTTCTCCCGCCTGCTAACAGAGGGATCTGAAAGCGGCCAAAAGGAGGAACACACCTTTCTAACTCAGCTCTTCTGATTTTCCTTCTAACCTTACTGAAGGGAAATCATTATCAGCACGTGGAGAGGGAAATCTATATTTTGAAATCCCTTTTCCTGGAATTGCTCAAGGGAAACAATAAGAAGCCCCGAATAAGTAGAATCTCTTATTTGAAATGTCAGCAAAACAAGGTCAATTTCAGGGAAACACTTTACCCACCAGTAAAGACAATGGTCAGTGGGGACCAAAGAACTGAGAGCCCCTCGGTACCATCTCGTGAGAAGGAAGGCAAGGTGCTTCTACACGAGGACTTCGTGAAAACTTTGATATGTCAGTCATACATTACAGCAGTTCACAGCAGCCGCAGGGACCATTTTCCTTGATCTTTACAGGAAGGATTTTAGGGCCTGCAAAGTGCAAGAGGCACACTTTTTGCATTGGCCATTTTAGTATTCATGTCTCCTGTACCGCTTCCTAATAAGTTAAGAATGAAACGGGAGACTGCGTGCAGGAGTGAGAAATGCAAGAAAAGCAGTACTGTAAAATAAAATGAACAAAAGTGCATTTCAACCTCCCTTTCATTATTAACAGTCAAGAGAAACAACAATGCCAATTTTCTTTTTACTACTTAACATTTCACACTTACAAAAGGACTTAACCTTCATTTTTACAGGGTATTTCTTAGTATGTTGCTGATAGAGGCTGGGGAGCTCTGTTACAATTCGTAATGTTAATTTTGTAATGTTATATAAGTGATTTTTTTTTTCCCAAAGAGAAAGATAAAAATGAAAGCTGTGTTAGCATGTTACCAAAACAATCTTTTTTTGAGAAAGATAAAAATGAAGGCTGTGTTAGCATGTTACCAAAACAGTCTTTGCAGGGAGAATAAGTGTTCCCTTTGCTGTTTGGGTAGATCAAGCCACTGGTTAGCTAAACTATTGAATTTTGTTTTCTTTATGTTAGGTAGAACCACCTTTTCACTTCCACTGACCTCCACCATATTCAATTTATTGTTATTTGTGGACCCCTTCAGATAGTGTTTCTAAAACATAAATAACACAGCAGAATAAGAGGTAAAGAAAGCTGTGACTGACTTTCCTCTTAATTCTTCTTTTTCTTCTTATTATATACGTGTAAGGGGTATGACTCCCATAAGTGCGCATCTGTGCACCCACCTGGGGATGACATCCTTCTAAAAAAAACCATGTCTATGAGACAGGCTAGAAATGCTCAAGTCAAGTGGGCAAAGGATTCTACGATTCACAGGCTCTAGGTAATCTCAGATTTTAGGTTTCCGCTGGTTAACTTATTTGTTAGTTCTTATGAAGAAAATCATTCAATACATAAGCAGACTCCATACCAGGAACTGTCTGCAAGCATTAACTGGCATCTTCAACTCCCTGCCAACTGGCTTAGCAGTTCTTTGGGGTAAAAAAAAATGACCATGAGCAGTTCTGCAATCCCTAATATGTCATTAGATTTGGGGAGAATTTGGACACCTTCTTATACAGTAAAAAAACACTTTTTCACTTATTACTGGGGACTTCCCTGGCGGCTCAGCTGCAATGCAGGAAATGCAGGTTCGATCCCTGGATCAGGAAGATCCCCTGGAGGAGGAAATAGCAACCCATTCCAGTATTCTTACCTGGAGAAGTCCATGAAATGAGAGCCTGGAGGGCTACAGTCCCATGGGGTTAGATGGCCCCAACAGTGTGGAAATTGATCAGTTAACTGACATATTTAGCCAAATAAGATGCCTTAATTAAAAATTACAAACCAGCAGCAGAAATCATCCGAATAGACTGTCTATATTTCTCCCATAAACCTGAAAAATATGCTTTCACATGGGACTGTGTAGTCACAGCCCAGAAGGTAATAAACTTGATTTCTTAAAGTGCAAGCCCAGTGAAATGAAGAGTATCAGTAGAGTAGACATTTATTTCAAAGTTATGAGCCTTCCTGAGTATAGCAAAAAAGATCCAAGAGTTTTGAACATGTTTCTATTAGAACTTTTCTATACATTAACGTCTTTATTTCCTTCCAATTTCAAATCTGATGGAGTCAACAGAACCCATTTGTCTTTTACAGTTTAGTCTGAAGATGTCTACGTTCAACGCATGAAAACTAGAGAAAATGGTCTCCCTACTTCAAAGTGGTGGGTTTAGTACTGGATCTGTTACGATGCAATTTGTCTCTCCTCCGCTTGGAGAGCTTGAGTTGACTGATACCTCGAAAGTACAAAGGTACATACAGCCCTTGCGCCAATATTGGTAGCAGTGTTACAACAATAGCAATAACATTTGCAATTTTTTGAGTTCCTGCTGTGTGCTTGATGATTTACTAACACAATTTCATTTTAAATATACTCAAAGGATGCTGACAGAATGAATAAGCCATTATTCAAGACATTTACATGACTTGCTCAAGGTCACAGACATGGGTTCACACCTAGGGATGACCAACTCAAGTTCATGCCTTCTTACTGCACCTCACTAAGTAAAGAGTTAATCAGGCAATATGAGGAACTGAAGTAGGGTGACCCTATGTTCTAGTCCTACCTGTTGTCCGAGAAGAATGAACAGATCCCCATTTCAGACTCTAGGCTTCCCATGTTGGACAATAAACTGGATGAGCACGCTCTTTCTGAACAAGGCTTGAAACAGACATAAGACTTTTCATAAGTTGTTCATAATGTTTTAATGAATCTTTTTGCCTTTAATGAAGGCCTTCAAACTACTAGATAGTTGGACCCTGCCTGATGTACCTCGGAAAAGAGATGTATTTGTGAGTGAATATCATTTATTGTTTGGGTCTAATATCTCCCTGTCCCCTGGCCTCTGTTTCTGTCCTCTTTCTTCAAGAATCTGCCTTGTCCTTCCTCTTCCCTCTCGCCTCCTCTGGGTATCCCCCTCTCACTCTGTGTAGACCTTCTCTGTTGATCAGGTATCAGAAAATTGATTCTTTGGTTTTACTGTAGCTTGACTTTCTGATGCATCTTGAAAAACACAGCTTGGTCACTCATTGTGGTTGTTCAAGTCATGTCTAACTCTTTGCTACCCCATGAACTGCAGCAAGCCAGGCTTCCCTGTCCTTCACTATCTCCCAAGTCTGCTCACACTCATGTCCATTGAGTTGATAATGCCATTCAGCCATCCCTGGTCACCCCCTTCTCCTCCTGCCCTCAATCTTTCCCAGCATCAGGCTCACTCATTCAGATGTTTCAGCTACTCTGAACAGTATTTTGTCAAAAAGAGAATGAATATCATTTGAGGGTATCTCTAACTTACTTTTGTTTTTTCTTTCCTAATCTGGCAGCTCCCCTCTACTACCTCATTACGTAACAACCAGAGTGTGTAGGTGTCCAGGGAGCCTTCCCATTGCAGTTTCTGGACAATGCTACTACTGCAGGTCTGCAGGTTTGCGGGAGTAAGCCAGCTGTGAAATGTGTTATTCCAAGCAGCACCTCACATGCCTCTACTCCTCTCCTGCATTTATGGGCAAACTGTTGTCCTCTTTCTATTATTTTAAAGGGCTTTCCGTAAGAGGAGAGGAAACGACTTTTTAAAAAATCTGCTAAAATATATAACTGCTTCAAAAGACACATTCAACAAGGAAATCTAACTTTCACTTTGGCGGGTTTTAAATGTATGGCTTTGATTTATGGATCAAAATTGCTCATTTATTATTTTATCTATACAGCTCTGGGCAATTTTGACAGTTAAAATTTAGTTTTATTGACCAGTGCAGCCACTGTGCCCACGAGGGGACTGGTGCACACAGCCTGCTGCACTCAAGAAACGATGATTTTTGATTCCATGACCGAGTCAGATTGGGAATCATAACCGATGTAACAATAAGTTCCAAATCTCAGTGCCCAAGGCAAGAGGTTTGCTGTAAAACACAATCACCCTTTAAGGAAGGGAGGAGAAGAATCTTGGGTGGAAGTCTGCAAGCACACTTTAATGCAGTCGGGTTAGGACTGGGGTATCTCTGTCCATTCGAACAGTGGACATGGGAGCAGTGGAGCAGGGGAAGGGGGTGGTTTTCTAAAGACTGGGGACCACAGCCTAAAGGTTAATGAGCAAAGATGCCTCTAAAGCAAACCGAATGTTAATTACCCAGACAATGAACTCAGTAACCATTTGGACCTGAGGAAATTTACTAGCTGATTGGTGTTCAACAAGCTTTCCCTTTTCAAAGAGCAAAACCATAACTGAAGAATTTTTCCTGAAAGAAACACAAGCAGACACACCAACTTGGTGCAGTGATTTTAGGCCAGTTTTTCACTTAAGCCTCTTCCCATTACCCAATTGGCCACCTCTGCAATGTTAATTTAGTCTTTCATTCTAGACCTCTCATGATACATTCACAGACTTCCAAAGGGTAACAAATCAATAAAATGTCTAATTTGATTAACCATGTTTTCGAATTCATCGAGATAGCTCTACGTTGAAATAAATAGGTGGGTAAATAAAGAAAGAAAGGCACTCACTTGTGAGGATTTTCCAGGTCTTCTTTTCATCATCGTAGTACTGAACCAGATTGCTGGGAAGCCGGTCCGGCCCAGGAGGCAATCCACCGACCAATAACAGCATTTTCTTGTTAGAGCGAATTCTTTACCCAAAACAAAAGAGGAGATGAATAACCACATTATTATAGAGCCTTTTTAGTGGCAACAAAATCATAACCATCAAAAGAATGTTCCCTGCCTGCAGATTTCTATTTCATTCTTTTTTCTGTTTCTTTTCCCATTCATTCTCAACAAAAAAATTTTTTTTTGAACCAAGCAAAGAAATGATCAGAAGCATGGCATATCCCCATACTCAAGGAATAATAAGCTCCTTTTATGCAATTTGTTAGAGGTTCATTCTAGAACGACCTTTTTCTTATATTATCCCTTTAAATCATCACTCTTTACAGCTGAGTACACATGAAATGCTCTGGAGTTATACTAAGGTTAAGCATTAAAGTTGCATGTCAAAAATCGTATTAGTCAAAATCATTATTATAAACCATTCTCCACTCAAAGAACCTTGAAAAAATTAAGGTTATGCGGAGAGTTTGTGAGCCAACTCTTTAATCACGCGGCAAACTTCAAATACCAGTTTGGTACAATTAGTAGCACAGGGGCTAACTGGGGTGGGTTCACCAGCGCCAACAGGACTTTTTGTTTAATTTAGCTGAGACTTCTGCCTTCATGCTCTTCCCAGCTCTTCCTCTCCCTTCCCCCATCCCCGGGCACCACTGGCAACACAGCAGCACCAATTGGTAAAAATGAGACTGTGAGGTTGTTCTGAGCCTCCCCAGAGCGGAGCCCTGCCAATGCTTGCCACTGATCCAGCGGCATGAACTTGCTCAACTGTGCAAAGTCACTCTAATTCCCTCCCTCTGTTTTTCTACCTTCTCCCCCCAGGGGGCAACCACTGAAAGGAGTGACTACCCACCCATCAAGAGCTGGCAATTCGCTGCTATTAACCGTGACTGTGATTCCCAGGCTGCCTGGCAGTTCCTGAGAACAGGCCTGCAACATCTCATATGCAGTAAAAGCTATAAGATGCACCCTGCCCTGCACACTTGACCTGATCGATGTACGATCCTGGGAACAGTAATGGATTGAGCTCACTTGCGATTGGAGGGAGAAGGGGAGGCCCAGACCCCCACAAGGGCCCTGCTGATTTAACGGTCGCTTTACATATAATTGAACTTCTCATTTACCTGAAAGGCTGAAGGTGGTGGTGGAAGAAATGTAACAACCATGATGGAGGGAGTAAGTCAATAAATGTAAACGGGTTCCTCTTAAATATGATCACCACCCACTGCGTGGCTCCGAATCTATGCTTACATGTTCATCACGGTTGTTCTGATTCAAGGATGCTTGGCGAAGTATGCCCTTGTGGAGAAGTGCTGTTTGTTGGTTAAGAACCTAACATTCAGAGAGTTAACTTAATAGTTAATGACATTTCCATGGGAAGGAAGGGAACAAGAGAATTCCTTTAATGAAACGCTGGTGCCATTGAATGCTTCATGTATGGCTCATCAGAAAAAAACACTTTCTGGAGAAACTCGTATTAGGGACTCATGCCTAGGGGCAGCTGTATTTGTAGAATATTTAATGTGATATCAGCTTATGATATTAATTTTGTCACAAACAAAAATAAACTCAACTATTTTGATGTTGAAGTACTTTGGAACTATACTCATATATCTTATAGATCAGCAGTGAAAGTGAAAGCCATTCAGTTGTGTCCAGGACTCTTTGCAACCCCAGGTACTATACAGTCCATGGAATTCTCCAGGCCAGAACACTGGAATGGGTAGCCGTTCCCTTCCCCAGGGGATCTTTCCAACCCAGGGATTGAACCCAGGGCTCCCACAATGCAGGCGGATTCTTTACCAACTGAGCCACAAGAGAAGGCCATCATACAGGCTATACCTATATGAAGGTGATCATATAGATCAGTAGTTGGAAAACAAAAACAATAGCAAAAAGCTCCATATTTTGAGGATTTCAGTCATTAGGGAAGTTTGTTGAAAAGGGTTAAGGAAACTCAGTGCAGTACATATCTCTCTTTTACTTGCAAATAATACATAATTCACGTGCCATATCATCTCCAAAATGTCTGGTTACAGAACTAATATAAGACTATTTTTTGTTGTTGTTCTGTAGTTTTAGCCGGAATAATCAACCACTCTGTGAGTACAAGATGACAGCAACTGTATTTTTAGACTGTGATCTGACACATGGACACGCTCTAGACTGAAAGTAGGCGTGCTTGTGCTTTGCTGCTTAGTCATGGCCGACTGTTTGAGACTCCACGGACTGTAGACCGTCAGGCTCCGTGGTCCGGGAGGATTTTCCAGGCAAGAATACTGGAGTGGGTTGCCATGCCCTCCTCCAGGGGATCTTCCCAACCCAGGGATCAAACCTAGGTCTCCCGCATTGCAGGCGGATTCTTCACCGTCTAAGTCTGCAAGGAAGCCCAAAAGTGGGGGTAGATGGACCAATGCCTACCCATTAGACATTGAGGCAAGGATTCACTGGAATGGTATGACCAAAGTCAATTACCAAATGGTAATTTGGTCTCTGCTTTAATATTTAAATAAATGTACAGCTTTAAAAAATGTGTTTCAGGAGTGACAAAGGGAGATAAATGCATGGGTCAAATGATGCTCAAGTAAGGGTGTTTCATTCACTGTTAAGGCCAGTTTCCCTAGACCAGTCCCACTGGTGATTTTCAATACCTCCTGAAATGGACCATCTCTCCAGATGAGGAGAGGATCAAGGGTCTTTGTCATTTCTGCTGAAAGAGCCAAAGAAGATGCCCAAAGAAGATGTCCAAAGAAGATGAAGAGTCTTTGTCCTTTCTGTCCCCTACAAACTGGACAGGGATTATCAATACATAAGCCACTGATCAGCTGGCAGATGGTAACAACTTCCATCTTGCCAGCAAAGACACGACTCAAAGGGTTAGCTGGCAAAGCAGCTAGGAGAGACTCCACATCAACTAGGACATGTCTCTGAACCAGCCAGGCCTCCTGAAGAATTACATGGAAGGAAAGGAAATCCCTCATTGGCTGCATGTTTTCTGTAAGAGAACAGTGCTCTGAGGTCATTACAATGACCTCCCTGGTGAGTGAAGACATATTCTAAAGCTTTTGGATTATTACATTTATATCATCATTCATTCAATTTATGGCATTCTTACTTGGACTATTTTGTTCCTAAAGCTTACTCCATGTTCCAACCTGATATTAATACTATTTAATTATAAATAAAGTTTAATACTCTACCTTGTGAAGGTGAGTCGTACAGAAAGCAAAAGCATGTGAGAAGCAGCACGGCACAGAACACATGAAACAACAAAATGCATTTGCGTGGTTTTCTTGGCCTTTTCTCCATCGATTCTCAGAATGGCACTGTCTTAGGTATAGTTCACTCAACAGGGGAGTAAGAAAGTTCTTAGAGTCAAATAAAGTGGCAGAAACAGTGTTCAGACCTAGATCTTCTAACTACCAAGTCACTGATCTTTTTAAAATTCGAATCACTTAAAAATTTTTTATTTTAACATAAATTCTGGTTAAGACCCAGGTGACCTGGATTCCAGGGCTAATTCTGTGATTTAGCAGAGCGACTTTGTATAAATTACTTGGCTTCTTAGAGCCTATGTTTTCTTATTTTTAAATAGAGGAGTAATAGTTGATCTGCATGAGGATTCTATGAAACAATGAAGTGAAATGTTCTATGTAAACTCTAAGGTAAATGATTATTAAATCAATCTTTAGTATTGACAGTACAATGTGGGCTTTATTTCATTATGCCAAACCTGATTAGTTAAAAAAGAAAAGTGGTATTTTTCACTGAGATTCTTGTTGAGTTCATATATATAAATACAAGCTAATTAAGAGGATTTCACTACCTAGCTGTTAGCTTATAATTGTATGTCCTTAGAAAATTATCAGTTAAATTATAATGGCTGTCTTTGAGCCATTTCTTTGTTATAAGAAAATATATTTTGGACATGACATAAAACTGTGAACCTTTAAATAAAGAGCCAAATAGAGACCTAATAGAGATTACTCTACACTTCTTTCTTAAGAATAAAACAAATGAGAAAAACCAACACATATTTTACTTTGATATAAATGCAATGTCAACTATTCAATTACTCCTAGAAACTAATACACATGAATAATTCCTGTGGAAAAGCTCCCATTCTTTTTACAGTGTGCAATTATAATAGTGACAATCACAATAATGACAGATCATAATGAATGCATATCAGATATTGAAACCTCTGATTATCATGCCATTTATTTGATGTGTGTGAACTTCAATTTGAAAACACCATGAAAAAAGATACCTTGTGAACTAGAAAAGTAAAATTAGAAGGATCTGAATTAACTTCCTGAGGGGGCTTTCAATTATTCTCTTCTAAACAATTCCAGTAGAGCTTTACAGGTTTCACTTTAGATTAGACAAAATCTACAATAGTGCAATAGAGTTCCTTTATATGGCAACATAGTATACTTTTTAGAAGCTCTTTACATAGGAAAGTAATTTAGCCAAACTTAATCTGTTCTCTTTAAGTCTGTTAATATTTTAAAAATATTTATTTTCATTCCTCATCTTTGCACTTCCTAGACCAAAGTAATACATTTAGAAGGTAAGTAATTAGAGAAACTTAAAGAGCTGAGAATGTCATGATTAATAATACAGTTTGGATGCTTTTGGGTTCTTAGATTCCTGCTTAGAAAAATATAAGGTTAAAAAGGCAATGGAATTTGAAGGTCTCCTTTGTTCCAGCTCAGTAATCACCCAACATTTACCATGTGTCACATTTGTGCGTGTGTGTGCGTATGTATGCGTGTGTGCTCGCGCGCATAGGTACTTTGGTTCCGGGGATGAATGATTGAAGAATAACCTAAAATCTCCTGGTATAAACAAATTTTTCATCATACTGGTGTTCTAAGTATGGTAAAGTCTCATTTATTTATATTTCAGTGATTTGGAACTTTAATAATTGGGAAACAGGCCAGGTAAAGTTTTCCTTCGCAGGATACATATCAAAAGTTTTTATTAACTAGATTGCAAGAAGAGTTTTAACCCATTTAAGAAGTCAGTTGGTCTGCTGGCACTTTAGAGCCACCCACCTACATTTAGGCTAAGTTCTTTTTACGGATAACAAATCATTCTCAACTATTTATTAAAGAAAATGTTCTGCAGTATTCTGAAGAATCATTAAGTCAGAGAATTAAAAGAGATGTTTAAATTCGTCTTCTTCAGCAATTCCCAAACCTGGAAAGTCATCAGAATCACCTGAGGGGATTAAAAAAGCTCAGATTTTTGAGTTAAATTCTTAGGTCTCAATTTCCAGAGGTTATGTTTCAGTGTGATGAGGTCTTAAAAATCCATAATGTTACAGTTTTCTGGTTGATTCTGACACACAGCCAGACTTCAGGCCACTCATTTGCTGCAGTTCTCTATATAATGTAGAAATCCTTTCAATAGTTTTTTTTTTTTTTAAATAAGTAAACATTCTTATTAACTTGGAAATTTATAAGGAAATGGATCTTAGTTTTTCAAATGCACTCTACTGTGGAAAGCTATTGGACAGTTGTGTTAAATCTATTTTTTCTTCTCCTGATGCTGAGCTGAAAAGTCTTTCAGAGAAAAAGAACAAGTGCCCGGCTCTTTGTCACGGCACTTCTCCAATACTGGAAGAAAGTTGCTATGTGTCTTCTCTTTTCCACGTTGAAAATTTCCCTTTCTTTCTGAAAAAGTTTTAATTTTCTTTACTATGTTGTACACCTTCTTGAGTGTATTCTAGACAATCATTGTCCCTTTCAAAAATGTGAAGGTCAGAACTTACGCATATAACAAATACAATATGTGAGGGACATACTTGTTTTAAGGCTTTCCAAAATGACAATGGTCTTTCAGCTGGCATGGCACAGTGTTGGTTCCTGTACAGCTTCCAGCTGATTACAAATACAGATTTTTTTTAAAGCAAGACAAGCCAGGTATTTAAGTCAGTTTTTTTCCCTATCCTGTATTTCTTTTAGTTAAGTATTTTAAACATCAATGCATGACTCTTTTTAAATGCTTGTATATCCTCTACTGATTGAGACTTTGTTTCATCTGTCATTTAACAATTACTGAGTTTCTACTATGTTCCAGTTTCTATTGTGTTTTAAACACTAAAGATCATAGTGTGAACAAGAGGAATAAATTCGCTGTTCCTCGTGGTAGTTACTTCCATCCTAGCGGGGACATGTATTGGAAACATCATGATTCTCCAAGCAGGACAGCCTGGTTGTTAAGGGTGTAGGTCTCACAATTAGTGAGACATTTGGCTTCCACTATCCTGAGATGGGGCTTCCCAGGTGGTGCTAGTAAAGAGCCCAGCTGCCAATGTGGGAGACTTAAGAGAAGCAGGTTGAACCTCTGGGTTGGGAAGATTCCCTGGAGGAGGGCATGGCAACCCACTCTGGTATTCTTGCCTGGAGAATCCCATGGACAGACGAGCCTGGCGGGCTACAGTTCATAGGGCTGCAAAGAATTGAACATGACTGAAGCAACTTAGCATACACACATTCTGAAATGAGTGACCTTGGGCTAGCCTCTTTGCCCTGTTGAATCTCGTTTGTAAAATTGGATAAGAATAGATCTAAAGCATAGGTTTGTTTAATGCTCAGGGCTAAAAAAAAACCATATATATATATGTATGTATGTATGTATACACACACATATACATGTAAACCATTTATAACAGTGCTAATTAAATGCTATCACCATCACTTTTCTCTTTGTCCTCCTCCTTCCCATCATTGCCATATCATCAATGTAGCTATTCTTTTGTGTAATTTGCAGGTTGATAAGCGAGTATTCCATGTCCCCATCAAAATTTTATTACTTAAAAATAATAGCATCACATTTCCATTGTTTACATATTTTAATTATCCCAACTCATTCTCTCTGAAATGATACATAAATATTTGAAGTTTTACTCTGTAATTCCCCATATACGGTCTTTAGAAGTGTGTGTGTGTGTTTTAAACAAATATATAATGGAAAAACTAAGCAGTTTTGAAGTGGCAGTGTAGATGGGGGTAAGTATATGCATGCTCAGTCATGTCCGACTCTTTACAACCCCATGGACTGCAACCTGCCAGGCTCCTCTGTCCATGGGATTCTCCAGGCAGGAATACTGGAGTGGGTTGCCATTTCCTTCTCCAGGGGATCTTCCCGACCCAGGGATAGAACCTGTGTCTCCTGCATCTCTGGCTTTGGCAGGCGGATTCTTCACCTGTAGATAAATATTACCTGAGCCACCTGTAGGTAATAATTATTCCATCCTTCAAAAGCCAATTTTAATATTTTTAAGATTTATTTATTTTTGGCTGCATTGAGTCTTTGTTGCTGCATGCAGGCCACTCTCTAGTTGCAATGAGCAGACTTCTCAATGCGGTGGCTTCTCTTGTTGCGGAGCATGGGCTCTATGTGGACAGGCTCAATAGTTACGGCTTGAGGGCTTAGTTGCCCCGAGGCTCATGGGATCCTCCCAAATATCCTACCTGTGTCTCCAGCTTTAGCAGGCAGATTCTCAACCACTAGACCACCAAGGAAGCCCCAGGCTAAGTTAATTTTAAGGGTCAGCCAGATCTGGATTTAAGTTCTCTTTTTTACCACTTCATATATGGTAAAGGTATTACCTTAGGCTGGTATTCAACACCTTGAAGCCTCAGTTGCCTCATTTGTAAAGTGGGAATGTTTTGAGTGTTAAAGTCATCTAAGTGTAATGGTTAAAAAGAAATGGCTGTGACTCAGAAATAGAATCACCTTCTACAGCCAGTCTCCAGCAAAGGAAAAGCATTTTGTGCTGCTCTTGCCTTTAAAGATGGATGCCTCTGCACAGTGAGCAGAGACAACATTGATGCTCCCAACATAATCCAGTAGACAGAGGCTGGAGAAGACAGGAAGAAGTTTTAACTGTTCCCATGACTTTTCAACTTCAGTGAACTTTGCTAAACCTAGAATGGTTTAGGATTTTATACAAGCATTGAGTCAAGGAGGCATTTGGTATCTAGTGATACAGCAGTGATATATGGTAGTGACCTAAGAGGCAGGAAAGACTGGGAAGATGCAAACACCACTTCCACCGCACCCCGCCCCCCCCACACTGCCAGGATTCACAGAAACAGACAGGTTTTGAATTTCCACAGGCCATGGGATTGGAGGGGTTTGTAACAAATTTACCAGATTTTTAGCAGATCTGAAAAGCCACCAGATGACATCTGAGTTGCATATGGAAAATATTTATATAGTCCCATAGTAATCAGGGTTTCCCAGGTAGTGTTAGTGGTAAAGAATACTCCTGTCAATGCAGGAGGCTCAGGAGACATGGGTTCGATCTCTGGGTCAGGAAGATTCCCTGGAGTAGGAAATGACTCCACTCCAGTACTCTTATCTGGAAAATTCCATAGAGGAGCCTGGCGGGCTACAGTCCATGAGGCTACAAAGAATAGGAGATGAATGAGTGACTGAGCACCGAACACATAGTAATCAATCGATAAATGGCAACTATTATTATTATGCATCATTTATTAACCTTATAAAGCACTCATTTGAAAATGCATCTTTGGAATTTTGGCATTATCTTTTATTGCTTAGAAGCCTTTTCAGATACTATGGGTGCATTGTTTATAAGCAGTCAGAATATTTACTGCATAAGCAAGTTTAACAAAAATATAAAAAACCACTGGGCTTCCTGCAATGGTATTGGTCTAGATCTCATTCATAAATTCAACCCACTCACTCCTGGCTGCCAGCTCCTCGTTAAGGAAGTCTCCAAACCTTATGATATCCAAGTCACCAGATTTTACAGTAATCTTGACTCTTCTCTCATTTTCCTGCTATAGTAAATGTTCTAACAAGTCCAGTGCTTTATGGATTCTGGAGCTGTAACATCTATACACCGCTATATTTAAAATGAATAACCAATAAGGACTACTGTAGAGCACAGGGAACTCTGCTCAATATTCTGTGGCAACCTAATTAGGAAAAGAATTTGAAAAAGAATAGATACATGTATATGTATAACTTAATCACTTTGTTGTACATGTGAAACTAACATAACATTGTTAATCAACCAACATGAAAATATGTATCTCTTCATTTCAACCAAACTGCCAGTAACCTGATTCAGCTGGGTTGGCTTTCTCTGGAGCTGTTTTAACTGTGATGTCCTTGCTTTGTGAGCTTCTGCTCCCTTCTGATCTAACCTACATGCTCTGTCAAATGAATTTCAGCAAAGCCTGACATTAATGATCAATTACGTCAGTCCTCTTTTTTATAAATTATCAAGGAATTCCCCATCACTTATCCTCTGTAAAATACACATATCCTCCACGTTATAACCTCCCTTTTTCTTTCTTTGTCTCTATCTTTTTCTCATAGGTAAGTACCTTGCTTGAGATTCTTTTCAGGAATAAAATTGTTTCTGAGTTAAGATCTGAAAAAACATGAAAGGCAAATTTAAGGAGGAAACTGCTTAGACTCTGGGGGAAAAGTAAACAGAAGAAGATCCTGTATCAGTGGCCAGAAGGAGACTTTTTGCAAATCAGCTAGCCTTCCCTAAACTTCCAGCTAGAAAGGTACCCAAAAGTCCCCAGAGGAGAGCTGCTACCTTTTCTTAAAATTTTCCAGAGAAGTAAACTCCCCGGAGAACGTGTTCCAGCTGATCTGATGTTGTATTTAGGTTTCTTTATCATAGCTGTTCTTGGTAATTACACAGCAGCTTTCCTTAGAAGAGCCTTTAAATAGACCTGCTAATGCCTCTCTGAGGCAGGAAAACACAGAGTACCATTATCCCCATTTAACAGATGAAAGAATAGAGGAAAAGGGGCTTGGACACCTTTTCCAGTGCCTCAGGATGGGTTTTATTTCCTCCGTTTCACAGAGGAAATATCTTTAGGGCTCTCTCACACAACCCTTCTGTGATTTTCAAGTATGGCTGAAAATGCCTTCACTTCTCAACTTCTGACACTAGGTCACCCCTTTCTCCCAGCAGCTACATGGTGACTGGAGAATGTCAGCCATGTACAGTACTTTCTGTGCTTAGTCGTTCAGTCATGTCCGACTCTTTGATGCCCTGTGTATGGACTGTAGCCCGCCAGCCTCTTCTGTCCGTGGAATCTTTCAGGCAAGAACACTGGAGTGGGTTGCCATTTCCTACTCCAGGAGATCTTCGTGATGCAGGGATGAAACCTGCAATTCTTGTGTCTCCACATTAGCAGACAGATTCTTTACCACTAGCTACCTGGGAGGACTATACAGTATTTGTTGTTCTTGTTCAGTTGTTAAGTTGTGTCCAACTTTTTGCAACCCCATGGACGCCAGGCTTCCCTGTCCTTTACTATCTCCTGGAGTTCACTCAAACTCACGTCCATTGAGTCAGTGATGTTATCTAACCATCTCATCCTCCAACACTCCCTTCTCCTCTTGCCCTCAATCTTTCCCTTGCTGCTGCTGCTGCTAAGTCACTTCAGTCGTGTCTGACTCTGTGCAACCCCATAGATGGCAGCCCACCAGGCTCCTCCATCCCTGGGATTCTCCAGACGAGAATAATGGAGTGGGTTGCCATTTCCTTCTCCGATGCATGAAAGTGAAAAGTGAAAGTGAAGTCACTCAGTCGTGTCTGACTCCTAGTGACCCCATGGACTGCAGCCCACCAGGCTCCTCCATCCATGGGATTTTCCAGGTAAGAGTATTTGAGTGGGGTGCCATTGCCTTCTCCAATCTTTCCCTTAGTTTTCCTAAAATGGAAGTGACTTTAAGATTTGTTTGATCATATCATAAAGACAACACATTCTTACTGAGAAAAATTCTAAGTTTTCTTAAACACACAAAGGACTTAGTACTATACAATAGGTACTCAATAAATACTTGTAGGAATGAAGAAGTGATGAAGAAAAGAACAAACTGGTAAAAGGAGTTAAAGTCACTTGCAATCCCTAGGTTCTTATCATCCTTTTTCCCCTCATCTGTTTTAAGGTCCAGTAAGGTGGGTGTGTTGATGGGGGTGCCAAAAGGCAAAAGGGAAAGAAGAAAAGTTACATTTCTGAACCAAAACATGGAAGAGTCAGAGGGTGACATATTGGAAAATGGTTTTATTGATTAGCCCCCAAATCTAACGTGCTACCTAGGATTAGTGTTGCCTCCCAGAATGAGAGCTACCCACGACAGAGATAAGTTACTGAACTCTAGTTATTAGCACAATATAGTATCTTCATGCTCTCTGCCTTATCTGTATATTATTTACTTAATATTTTCTTTAAAACTGATCACTTTGAAATGCTTAATTCTAGTCTATTCAAGCCGTTCCCAATGATGGCTGCTCTTTACGATCACCTGGGAGAACTTTCATGAAATATGTAGGGGGGGAGCACCTCTCAGAGATTCTAATTTCATGATCCACTGTGGCACCAGCACTGGTGTTTTTAAAAAAATCTTAAGCATTCTGTATGATTCTAATATGCAACCAATATTGAGAATCATGGTTCTAGCAATTATATTTATGAATCATGGGCTTCATGGGTTGCTTTTCTCTAATACATGTTAAGATATAGTAATACCTAATGATTAAAATAAATTAAAAAATGATTTCTCATGTACCCTCTGAAATGTCTCACATCCTACTAGGGGCAGGCAGACTATAGTTAAGAACATACCATAATAAACAGAAGAAATTGGGACTTTAAAATCTGAACTTCTGAAAAACTAGTCACATTCCAACTCAGCTACTTCTTATATGTTTGACCATGAGAAGCTTGATATATTTAATGACTGGAGTTTTGCATGTTACAATTGTAATGAACTATCTTCCCATCCATTTACTTCTCACTCCTGCCCCTGTAGCACACTAGTGAATTCTTCCTCAAATCTTTACTGACACATACTGATCTCAGAATGTCACTGTTATTTTACCTAACGATTAAAATAAATTAAAAAATGGTTTCTTATGTGCCATTTGAAACGTTTCACATCCTACCAGAGGCAGGAAACTGATAATTGAGGACACATTGTAATAAACAGAAGATACCAGAACCGCATCCTCTGACTGGCAGGGTGGGGTAGTTTGCTAATGTTTTTGCCACATTTCTCCAGATACTAAAGCTGTAGACTGGTTCATGATGGCAGAGGCAGGTATGACAAAAATGTCTTAAGGTCTTCATCTGAATCCATGAAAAGTAAGTCTCCCCAAGGCTTAGTTCGTAAGCCAGATGGGTCTGTCTTTATACCATACACAGCATTTCACACTGTACTCCTGGACCTTGGCATCATGAGGGACATCAGCTTTCACCCAACTTCATATTTAATACTCAGTGTTTTCCTCCCTTCCCCCCGCCCACCCCCAGATTACAGTTTCCTTTAGTAACTAGAAACAGTTGAATATCTTCTTTGCTTGATTACCTATATAATCCCTATTTCTAATACCGAGTACTTAGTGACTTTCTTCTAAAGAGCATGAATTGCAATGGGAATAGCATCTCATTAATCCTCCCCATTCCTGGGAGGAAGTTTTGTGGCAAGTATGACCTCTGAGACTAATCTGTCTGCCTCCAAGTGAGAGGTGGGGATCTCCCTGCTCACTATCACAGATGCCACCAACACATTGGGAGGGACACCAATGTTTGTGTAACAGGAGAAAACTCTTCTTCTTGCTCAAGAGAGATGTGGTTCTGTGCAACCTGTCGCCAAGCAGTGATTCCAGCTCTTAGTGACAAAGGCAGATAAAGCATCCTTCTCATGCCAGGGACAGCCACGTAAGTAATGCCTATTTCTAACCCTCTAATGGGGCTTCCCAAGTGGCACTAATGGTAAACAATCCACCTGCCAATGTAGGTTAGATATAAGAGATGAGGGTTCGATCCCTGGGCTGGGAAGATCCCCTGGAGGAGGGTGCAACAACCCACTCCAGTATTCTTACCTGGAGAATTCTATGGACAGTGGAGCCTGGTGGGCTACAGTCCATGGGGTAGGACATGACTGATGGGACTTAGCACGCAAACCCCTGCTGCTGCTGCTGCTGCTGCTAAGTCGCTTCAGTCGTGTCCAACTCTGCGACCCCATAGATGGCAGCCCACCAGGCTCCTCCATCCCTGGGATTCTCCAGGCAAGAACACTGGAGTGGCTTGCCATTTCCTTCTCCAATGCATGAAAGTGAAAAGTGAAAGTGAAGTCATTCAGTCATGTCTGACTCCTAGTGACCTCAAGGACTGTAGCCTACCAGGTTCCACCGTCCATGGGATTTTCCAGGCAAGAGTACTGGGGTGGGTTGCCATTGCCTTCTCCACGCAAACTCCTGATAAAGGCCAATTATTACACTATGCTGCCTCTTGAGAGCCAATATCATTATTGAGACTTCTCTTTTCCATTTGGTTGCCATTTTGAAGAGAAAAGAATGACTTCCTTTTCTTCCAAGAGTTCTTTCTTGGAAGAGCTCTTTCAAGAAAAAGTACAGAAAGACCCCAAATCAGAGAATGACATTGAAAATAAAAGTTCAGGATGTTACATATTTCCTGCTGAAGTCATTTGTATCTGACAGTCCAAGACCTAACGGTAAAGATGAATGTTTTAACAAAATCACGTTTCTCCAAACGGAAGTTCAGTCATTTAGGATAAGAGGACAACGGCCTGATCCCACATCAAGGGTCTAGAGACTGATTTTATCCATTCCCCTGACTCCAGGGAGAGACTTCTCGTGGGGAAAGTAGGAGGCTGGTTCTGGGAACGCGAGCCAGCCTCCTGCCAGGCAGGCTGTTTCCGGTTGGAAAGTCACTGCAGCAGTGGCCATCCAGGGAGACGGGGAGAAAAGTTAGTTAGTAACTGAATATATGCCCCCAGGCTTCTCTCGGAATATTCACGGCAACAAAGAGGTATCCCTCTTGGAGATAAGAGATTCGCAGCTGACACCTTTCACGTGGGCCCAGAATTTATTTTTAGAGGAACAGTAATGTTATGAAGTCATCCTGGGGTTAAGAGAAATGAAGAAGGTTATCCTTACTTCGGGGTAGATAAGCAGCAAGGGACTGAGGCGGGCCTGGGGGCTGTGTGCAGTGGAGACAATGAGGTGTGGCTTGTGGGAACCAGCTTAGGGACACCCTGCGGCGGTGGGTGAAATAGGAATTTCTTATCCTTCTCTACTTTTCCTCTCCCTCCCTGCAGGGAGCGAGTTCTTTCTGTTCTTTGCTGCTTCACCGCGCCTGGAGGGGCTAAATGCTAAAGAAAACCCTAGCTCAAGGGCCCCAGCAGGGTCTAGGAGGGCCTCCAAAGGCCCCAGAGGAAAGCGCATGCGCAGAAGCCTCTGAGACCCCCGGATCGGCCAGTCCCCCACAATATCCTTCTCAATCATCAGATCTCTGGCAGAAACAAATTATTCTGGGAAAATTCGCCACATTTCTGTAGCTGCATTGTGGACTCGATACTGTGTGGCTTTGAATTAGTCTGAAAATTCTCTAGAGCAGCAAGTACCCAAATTTTATCACCAGGAAACAAATCCCCTAGAGTCTGGTTATTCCAATAACTTGCCCTATGACTTATATCCTTTTTATTCATGTCAGTGAATCAGGTTTTTTTTTTTAATGCAACAAATTTTCCTTAAACTTATCTTCTAGTAAATCACGACCCTATTTTCTTCCACCGTCTATGGAGCAAACAGGAAACAGAAGCATCTGTTTAGTCGCCTGATTTTCACATGAATGCATGCTAAGTTGCTTCATTCGTGTCTAACTCTTTGATACCCCATGGACTGTAGCCTGCCAGGCTCCTCTGTCCTTGGAAATTCTTCAGGCAAGAATATTGGAGTGGGTTGCCATGCCTTCCTCCAGGGGATCTTCCTGATCTGGGAATCAAACCCGTGTCCCTAGGTCTCCTGCATTGGCAGGCAGGTTCTTTACCACTAGCGCCAGCTGGGAAGCCAACCACTGGTAGCAAAACAGCCTGGGATGTTGCTGAAAATGCAGTCCACGCTCCAGATCAATTTAGAATCTCCAGAGTAGGACTGGGGAAGACCTGTGTTAGAATAAAGTTCTATGGTTGGTTCTTCAAAGAACTACTGATTTAGGCATGATTTTTTGGGGAGGAGGAAAGCAGGCCTACATTTTCTTTCTCTTCTAGGTTTGTATTATTGAAAGAGCTATATATATATATATATTGCTGACTTGGATAATTGCTCAGCTGCCTGGATGATTTTGCCTGTACAGATCTAGTGAAAAGTAACATTTCAATTAGTTTCTTCAACCTGTTTTATAATTCCTTCTGTCCTATTCTTGGCCCTTGTTATGGACTGAATGGTGTCTCCAAATTTATATGTTGAAGCCCTAACTCTCAGCATGGTCGTGTTTGGTGATGAGGCTTTTAGGAGCTAATTACAGGTAAATGAAGTCATAAGGGTAGGGCCCTTATCTAATAGAACGGGTGTCTTATGAGAGAGCTTCCCAGGTGGTGCAGTTGGTAAAGTCTCTGCCCGCCTGTGCAGGAGACATAAGAGATGCAGGTTTGATCCATGAGTTGGGAAGATCCCCTGGAAGAAGAAATGACAAACTGCTCCAGTATTCTTGCCTGGAAAATTCCATGGACAGAGGAGCCCGGTGGGTTATGGTCCACGGGCAAGAAGAGAAAAGAGACCCCAGAGCTTCCCTTCCCTCTGTCCTCCTCCCACTCCCCAGCTCTACACACACAGGAAAGACGATGTGAGGAGACACTGAGAAAGCAACTGTCTGCACCAGGAAGAGAGCCTTCACCTGCATGAAGCCCTGCCGGACCTTGATCTTGGACTTTCAGCCTCTAGAACTGTGAGAAAACAGATGTCAGTTGTTTAAGTTCCCTGCTGCTGCTGCTACTGCTAAGTCGCTTCAGTTGTGTCTGACTCTGTGTAACCCCATAGACGGCAGCCCACTAGGCTCCTCTGTCCCTGGGATTCTCCAGGCAAGAATACTGGAGTGGGTTGCCATTTCCTTCTCTAGTGCATGAAAGTGAAAAGTGAAAGTGAAGTCACTCAGTCGTGTCCGACTCTTAGTGACCCCATGGACTGCAGCCTACCAGGCTCCTCCGTCCATGGGTTCCATAGTCCCTGTTATTGTGCTATGGCAGCTCAAGCAGACTAATACAGTCCTCATTAACAACTGCTTGGAGGAAGGATCTGCCGAATTCCGCCACACAAGAGCTATACTTTGTAGCAGCTTACCACCCACACACTGTGTGGGGAATTTGGAATATGGGATAACACTCCTTATCTCCTCCTCTGCTTGGTGCTCAGCTACTTATGTGCATGCGTGCTAAAACACTTCAGTCATGTCCGACCACATGGACCGTAGCCTGCCAGGCTCCTCTGTCCATGGGATTTTCCAGGCAAGAATACTGGAGTGGGGTGCCACGCCCTCCTCCAGGGGATCCTCCCAACCCAGGGATCAAACCCGCATCTCTTAATTCTTCTGCATTGTCAGGTGGGTTCTTTACCAGTAGCTCCACCTGGGAAGCCCATGCTGTAAATATTAATAGTTAACCATGTTCCAACGAAGAAAAGCAGCCAGGAGGGATAAGAACAGATACAGAGAGTGGGGAGCCATGATTCCCATCAGCGTTTGTGGCACTCTAGTTAATGTCTATGAAGCCATAGACAAATTTCTTTGTGCTTTCAGAAATTTTAAATGTTTTTTATGCTCTCAGATTCTAAAGTTTCCGTGCTGTAAAAAACAACAAATAGGGGACGCATTCTCCAGAAAAATCTTTCTCAGGTGAGATCATGCTTTCTAGGTCAAAAAGACTGTTGTGTCTGGAACCTGGGCTCTCAGTTTGATGAGGCTGCTGTGAAGCTTGAGGGGCTCCTTCCTATACAGGGGGTGCCCCTTTCTTGGAATGGGTTTTTACGTGCTGCTGGTTTTGTTGGCTGCTTCCTAACTCTGGAGCAATCACAAATCTTCAGTTTATTTGAGTGCAACAAAGTGCTGTTTATTTCAGTTTGCCTTTGTCTGCTTTCTCTTTCTAAAATTTTGAGTATAAGAATGTCTGGGTGACAGCTGAAATTTGCCAGGCTTCTTGGGGTTCTGAAGGGTTTCCCTGGTGGCTAGTCAGTAGAGAATCCGCCTGAATGCAGAAGACCTGGGTTGGAAAGATCCCCTGGAGAAGGGAATGGCAACCCACTCCAGTTTGCTTCAGAAATCCCATGGACAGAAGAGCCTGATGGGCAATAGTCCATGTGGTTTCAAGAGTTGGACATGCATGACTTAGCAACTAAAGCACTACCACCACTCAGGGTTCTTAAGTGACTACTTTGAATTAGGTATCTACTCTATACTTCTGCCAAGGAAAGGACGTGTCTGCCTTCTTGACACACAAAGTGACTAATTTAGGTGACGCTCTGCTTTCCTGAGATCTGTTGGTAGTGCTACTAAAAACCATAAAGTTGTAAGTTTGATAACACACTGTCCCTTTGAATAACCAGATAAGAAATCCATGTTAAAATGTCTACTGCTTTGCACTCAGATCTATGATGGTGGTCTGGAGTCTTCTTTGTTGTGTAGTAGTCATGTAAATCTTTTAACAGAAAGCAAGAAGCTGATTGTTTGAAGAGACTGATCATCAAAATAGAAACTGTTCCATTCAGAAGCATAAACATGAAGCTTAGGAAACGATTTGCTGAACATTCTGCCATATCCATACACTCAAAGCAAGAGTTAGTGAAGTAACCTATGGGAATTGCCTGGTGGTCCAGTGGTTAGGGAGCCACTCTTCCATTGCTGTGGGCCTGGGTCTGATCCCTGATCAAGGAACTAAGATCCCACATGCCTCCAGGCATGGCCAAAAATAAATGAATGATTTTTTTTTTTTTTAAAGAGTGAGGTAACCTAACCTACTAAGAGTAGCAAAAGTAATTTCTTGTTAAGAGCAGGAGATATTTTTTGCCCCTAAGGAAAATTGCAAGGACATTGTAGCAAAGGAAGATAAAAATGGACAAGTTATTCTCCTGATAAACTTAGCTTTTCCATGTCAGAAAGTGCCTTGGTGATAGGAGGAGGGAAGCCTGAAGGTGCATGTCAGCCATGACTGAAGATTCTGGACTGTGCGGCCTCCTGCTGATCCCCACAAGGAACACTTCTGAATCCCCTTTCAAATGAGAGCATCTGTTTTTCAAAGTTTTTTTTTCTTTTTTAATTTCTTCTTCTGCAGCAGTTCTAATGAATTATCACTGTCTTGGCAGTTGAAGGATTTTACCTCATTTCCTTAAAATACTTATTGTATAACACAATAAAACACTTATTGTATAAACACAATTTATTGTATAAATTTTTTTTGAATAAGAATTCTGATCTGCCTTTTAGATAATGTAAATTAATATTTGAGTGATAAACATTTTTTCTTTGAATAAAAGATTTGCTACACCAAGGAATCTTCCTACACTTGAGGAATATAATGCCTGAATCAACACAAAGACAAAATAATCACATGAAGAAGAAAACAAACAGCATCAAAGTCAACCACAGACACTGTCCTCTGCCACACTAAACGCCCAGAATTTTACACAATAGACATATGTGCTAAATAAAAGTACTTGTAGAATTTTACACTGTACATCTGCATGCATTAGTTTTCATTTTTGTCAAACAGGACACCCAATTCCTGCAGAAGGTAGCCCCAGCTTGACCTAGGAACCATAAGAAGCCCTCCTAAAAAGTCAAAAAGACTTCATCAACTCAGTAAGAAAAAGAATATAGACCAGCTAAAAAGTGGCCAAAGGAGTTGATAAAACTTTTTTTCCCAAAAATATACAAGTGGCCTATAAGCACAAGAAAAGACTCTCAACATCATTAGCCACTAAGGAAATGCAAATCCCAGTGAGATAGCACTTCACATCAATCAGGATGGCTATAGTCAAAAAGACGGGTGTTAAGTGTGGGTGGGGATGTGGAGAAATTGGAACTGTGATGAAAAATGGTGCAGCTGCTTTGCAAAACAATCTGATGGTTCCTCTTATTCAGTGTTAACTGTGATACAATATGACCCTGCAATTCCACTCCTAGGTATATATACCTAAGATAAATGAGAAACATAAGTTCACACAAAAACTTACACATAAATGCTCACAGCAGCATTATTCATAGTAGCAAAAAATGGAAACAAATCAAATGTCCATCCACTAATGGATCAAGTGTGGTTTATCTATACAATGGAGCACTATTTAACCATAAAAAGGAATGAAGTATTGTTACATGAACTTTGAAGACATGTTACATGAGAGAAGCCAGCCCCAAAGACCACATATTGCATGATTCCATTTGCTTGAAATGTTCAGAATAAGAAAATCTACGGATTTATGGAGACAGAAAGTAGATAACTGGTTGCCTAGGGCTGCAAAAGGCAGGGCCAAGTGGGGGCCGATTGCTAACAGGTCTTTAGGGCTTCCCTTGTGGCTCAGCTGCTAAAGAATCCGCCTGCAGTGTGGGAGACCTGGGTTCAATCCCTGGCTTGGGAAGATCCCCTGGAGAAGGGAAAGGCTACCCACTCCAGGATTCTGGCCTGGAGAATTCCATGGACTCTATAGTCCATGGGGTCGCAAAGAGTCAGACGTGACTGAGCGACTTTCACTTTCATGGGGTCTTTTGGGGAGGGAGTGATAAAATGTTCTAGGTGAAAGGCTTGTCTTTGTTCTTAACCTTAGTACCCCTGAACTTGCAGTTAGTCTCAGAAGTGAAGGTGGACTTGGGGAATCCAGGACACACAAAAATAAACAATTAAAAAATAAAATTAATTGTGGTGATGGCTGCCAACACCACAAATATACTAAAAAAAATCATTGAATTGTACACTTTTTTAAATGGGTGAATTGCGCTGGATATAAATTACATCTCCGAAAAGCTGTTCAACCTGAATCTACAGAGGCTTTTCTAACTTTTTTCAGCTGCTGACATGGATATATCAAAAAGATGGACCAGACTCAGGACTGGCCTCACCTCTGCAGTCTACTCAGAGGTAGATAAAACAAACACTGTCCAGCTAAACCTCATCACTGTGAGAGCAAGCAGCACTTGGAACTCAGGCTGTGAGAATCTGGTTCTAGAATAAACATCCTGTATGGAGTTAGGAGTCCTAACAAGTGAACAGAAGGGCAAATTGATATAAACAGAATTATGTCTATAAAAATAAAAGCTATCAACGATTGTGCATTTACTGTCAGGCACCATGTCAAGTACAGTAGATGTTTTCACCCAACATTCAGGATTGCCCTGAGGAGGTGGGTATCATTATCGACATTTCATAGATAAGCCATCTGAAAACAAGTTTAGTAAACTGCCCAAGGAGAGCCAGCTTATATGTGGTCAAGGTGGGATTTAACCTGAATCTGTCTGACTTTTAGGTCTTAATTACTATGCAATAGAACTGTTTAAGATATTTGCACTATAGCATAACATTTTTATCTGTATCTCCTATTATGTCATATTCTCTTTCTCTCCATACATATATCTCCTAGCTTTACTCTGTAGTCCATGTCTACGGATGTCATTTTGGAGTGAACCCTTGTGAAAACCTTAAGACAGGGAGTTTATAGGAATTGCCACTGACAATAGCGATACTGTTGTCATAGTAACCAATCCACCAAACTGGTCCCTGCAAGGAGCCGCACACTTCTGCCTCTATAAGGCACCAATACTGGCTGAACTCCCTCACAGTATCAATGACCCTCTGTTCATGCATACAGGGTAGAAAGTGCTGAGGTCCTGGTGTACATCTTAAAGCATTAAAGTTCTTTCTTCTAAGTTTCCCTCTCTGACTCAAACATTTTCCATTCCCTCTCCTAATCCTTTCCATTTACTCAGGATGTTCCAGGGATGCTGGTTCTGAGGGGTGTGAAAAATCAGGGCCAGTCAGTATTCACAGTTTTGTTCTAAGCAGGAGTTACAAATATGACTACTTTCTTTTTGGTGAAAAAGGCACACTCCCAACCCAATAATTCTTCACTCAGTGCCAGACTCCAAATCTTTGTCCCTGGCCCAAACCTACACACAAGACCTTTAGATGATTAAAAACAAACAAACAAACAAACAAAAACACCTCTCAGGAGCCACTGTACAGAAAATTTCAAGTTGGCAGCCCAAGGTGCACACTGTGTCAGGGGTCTACACACACAAGACATCCACACGCATCCAACCATCTGCATTTTTCAACAATGCCCCTACATTTTCAAGGACTCTTTTCTTCTCTAACCTGGGTCTTTCTCTCTTCCTTCTCCTCTCCATTTCACTGGGCTCGCCTGTCTTCAGAGGCACTTGAAGGCACATAAGGCAGGGAAGTGAAACCGACTGTAATTCTTCAGTTCACTTCCCTGCAGCCTCCAGTGAGCCAGTCTCCATACGGTGGCCCAGCTGAGCTCAGAGGAAGCCCAGGTCCCTGCGCAGGTGCGACCCACCAGCCCGCTGGCAGGCGCCCTGGGAGAAGAGAGCCAGTCAGGGACACCAGAGGCCCTGCAAGCCGCAGAAAACGAAGCTTTACATCGAATACATAAGATTAAAAAGAAGAGGGCCTCTCCTCTGTGAAAGGAAGACTCTTGTAATATCTAAAAAGGCTATCATTTTCCCTTTGAGGAATTAAACATAAATTGCTGGGAGCAATCAGAAATTCTGATTTCCCAATTTTTTTCTGATGCCCTTGTGTTCACCTTTGGATCTCTCCAACTTCACTCTTAGGCTCTTACAAGTCTACTTCTGTGCTATCAGTGAAATCACAAATCTGTTCAAGAGTGTTCTTGATGGGCAAAAATGTATTCAAGTAAATCTGCTTAGTGTATCTTTTAAAATTAAAAATCAATTACAAATAGCACTTTCTGTTCATAAGTTTGTTTTTTTCCCCCATGTTCTCAGCTGATCCTTACCAAAACCCTGGGAAGTTGAACTATATAATTCTTAACCCATTTTACTCAGCTAAAGTGCAGCCAAGGTACACGCTTAGGTTTATGAATTCAAAGGTGGCAGTGTTTCCAGTATAGTGCTGTTCATTTAGTCAGTTCAAGCATAAAAGCCTGCTGATTTTTTCATATGGGACTCATCCACATAGTGGTTAATCCTTAGCAGGGCTGACAACTTCCTCTATAATCTCGACAACACTTCTTCCATAGTCTCTAGCCACTCACTCATTTTTCCAGCTCCTGGAAGGTACCAAACTCTTTGCTGCCTAGTATTCTCTCAGCTTTTAACTCCCAGCTTCCAGATCCTGCCTTCCCCCAGACCCATTACCCTGGACATCTCAATTCTCAAAGCTCATCTTTCTTTTTTTTTTGGAATGTAATTTCTTTACAATACTGTGTTGTTTCAACTGTACAGTGAAGTGCATCAGCTACATGTATACATATATCCTCTCCTTTCTGATCTCCCACCCTCACTCCGAGGTCATCACAGAGCACCGAGCTGAGCTCCCTGGGTTATACAGCAGCTTCCCACTAGCTAGCTATTTTGTACATGCGGTGGTAGTGGTATAGTTGCTCAGTTGTGTCCAACTCTTGTGAACTCGTGGATGGTAGCCCGCCAGGTGCCTCTGTCCATGGGATTTCGCAGGCAAGAATACTGGAGTGGGCTGCCATTTCCTTCTCCATTCTACACATGGTAGAGTATATATGTTAATGCTACTCTCCCAATTCATCCTAGCCTCCCGTTCCCTCCCTGCATCCACATATCCACTCTCTACATCTGCATCTCTATTCCTACTCTGGAAATAGGTTCATCTTAAACTTCTTCTGTAGAGGAAGAATTCTTTGCCAACTGTGACAAGGTTACAGCACCTTGTTATACCAGCTCTCAGAACATAGCACTTTTCTAATCGATAGCATGTATTATCAGTGTGATTAACTTGTATCATTATTTACTCTTTTTTCTTTTATGCTAACTACATGAAGTCATGACTGTGTCCATGTTCTTTACCCTATATCTCAGAGCATAGCAGACTTTGGTGTGTTATACCTGTTTGACACAAGTTTGGGGGCTACTCCACAACAGAGGTTCTTGTGAGCAGTCAACTCGATGCATCACCCCAAATTTCCACCATGGGCATGGCATGGTCATTGGCCTAGTTTAGAAAAGCTACCCAAGGTCGTGGAAGTGCCCCTGTTTCTCAAGGCTGCTGCCAGCACCAATTATCCTGGGAATTAAGATTCACGAAGAACACAGTCAGATTTTCTTCTCCTCCTGTTGGCATAACCTTGAAATCCACACTTCCGAAACTACTACAATATCTAGCATAGAACGAAGAGTTATTTATAAACATTTTAGCTAGATTACAAATATATAATTATTGAACTGGATCAAGTTATAGGAGTGAAGGTTCCATGACTGACCATTTTCTTCTTGCTGAGTTTTTTTTTCTTTCGAAGAATGAGGTTATTTTCCCTTTTAGTGGAACAGTGTAACTCTGTAAATTATATGTTCACTATGTAGTGACTTAAACGCTTCTTAATTTGTGCTTATGAGTCCCACACATATTGAGTGTGTCTACTCTCCAAACTTTAGAATTTTCTTGCTTATCCTCCCTTACTACTAGTTTCCTTTTTGTTTCTTTTTTAGATGGTTTATTTCTTAATACTTTCTTTGATTTACTGTATTTCTGTGTACTTTTGTTACTGCTGTTTTTTTTTTCTTTTACTTTCTTATGGTTTATTTTCTTTCTTTTTTTTTTTACTTTCCTATGATTTATTTTCTTTCTATCACAAATATTTGCTATTTTCATTCCCCAACTACTGTAGGTTTTCTCTAGTACCTTTCTCCTTTACTTCTAATGCTGCAAATAGTTCTAACATGGTTGTCAATTCACATTTGTGAATAAATAAGCCCTTTTGATATTTACAGCAAAATAGACATATTTACTATATGCTACAACTGAAAGTCCTTTCCCTGGTTAACTTACTCTCCTGTCCATATCAAAATCATGCTTGTTTGGTTTTTTTTTTTTAAAGAGAAATCATCATTAGTAATCCACGCATCATGAGTTATCTTGGATGTTAATGGAAAGAACACAGCATTGAATATATTTTCTGGAATTCTAAATGAAGGAAAGAAGGCACAAACACTATGGTGTAGCAATTCTTAAGATGATTTTTTTAAATTGTCAAGGATTGTTTTGTTTTTAATTAATTTATATTTTTATTGAAGGATAATTTACTTGAAACAAAATGTAAACAGAATAAAATCTCAATTAGCATAATGTTATTTTCTGTTAATGAAACATACAGGCATTTTTATAATTCTGGCTTCTACCTGTTGTATTTATCAACTGTAAATATTATTATATGGGCTTTCTAGTGTTTTCACAGAAACAAAGCTGATAGTTCTCCAGGACTCCAGTGCACACAGAGAAGGAAAATCTCTTGGTTCCAATTCAGGCTTCAAGGCTTTGTTTTGGTTTGTTTTATTTTCACAATTAGTTTTCATAGTTAAACTGTAAAGTTCTTTGGTTTTTTTTTTTAAATATTTTTTTGGATGACCATTTTAAAGTCTTTATTCAATTTGTTACAATATTGCTTCTGCTTTTTTATGGTTTGGTTTCTTGGCCATGAGGCATGTGGGATCTTAGCACCCTGACCAGGGATCAAACCTGCATCCCCTGCCTTGGAAGGCGAACTTTTAACTATTGGACCCCCAGGGAAATCACTTTTATCAATTTATTTAAAATATATCAGCTCACCTTACTTTTAGAGGCAATAATCATAGCACTAAATCTCAGCAAACTCATTATTTAGCCCTTAGTCTTAGAACTAGTCAATTGAGTATGTAGACTAGTAGGAAAGAATCTGAGCTTTCTACTCTCTTCCTCTCGCTTGGTGGTTTGAAGATAAGTTAGAAAATTGGCAGTTTTAATCACTACTGTGCTGTGGTAAAACAAAGATGTGGAGGTGCCGATTGGAAGTTGCTTTTCCTAGAAGTCATATTTACAATATTCACTCATAACAAGAGGCTATACTTCAAAGGATAACAACTGCTTCAACTCACCATTATTCAGATAATTGGACAACTTACTTATTTTCTCTGAGCCTCAATTGTCTAACGTTTTAAAAGACTGAAAGGACTAGAAAGAATGTAAGTAATATATTAAGCACACTCATGCTCAACTAGTGATAGGTACCATTATTATTGATAAACAGCAGTTGTGTGCAGGTGTGTGTGTGTAAGCATCTTTAAAATCATCTCCACTTTTATCTTCTGTTGGCTTTGTCAATTCATATGAAACTGAAACAAATCCTAAGTGTCTATGACAATTATATTTATGACCAATAGCAATTCATATTGAACTCATATTTTGGGGTCAAGGCTAGGCACTTGATCTAGTTGGGAGATAAACACATAAGCCAAATCTATATCAGCACATATGCTCTGCTAGGGGTTACCCACCTTGGAGAAGGCAAAGAGGTTCTATAGACATACACAACCCAGCTGATTCACTTAGAAATCAGAAGTCCTGACAACAATGCCCTTTGATCACAGCAGTTGGAGATACAGGTTGGCATTTAGAAAAGTAATTGTTCACGTGTTCATTTATATGACTAGATTAGTTTATTCAATATGTGCATGTCAGTCTCAGAAAGCAGTGCGTTAAATGTACTTGGCTCCTCTAATTTCCTATTAGAAATCATTAAAATACCATATCAATGACCAGTCTATGTTAGTGGGGTCTATATCCAGTATGTTTGTGAAAACAAGCAGCTCATTCACTGTTTTAATTAATCACCATTTACCTTCCTGGGATCACTGTTTAAATTCTTAAGTCTTACTATGGAAAGTTGAAATTTTAACTTGGCAGGATAGAATTATTTAGATGTGAACTCTTTCCAAACAGAAGCAAGGAGACCAGTGGGATTCTCTCTACTAGAATAAGGGTAAAGTGTTGTGTGTTCTGTTCACTGATGTAGCCCAAGTGCCTAAAATGGGTTTTGGCAAACTATGACTCACAGAGCAAACCCAGCTTGCCTCTTGTTTTTATATAGTCCCCCATGCCACCCCTAGAATGGTTGTTACATTTTCAAAGGGTTGAAAAGAATTAAAAGAAGAATAATATTTCATAACAGATGAAAATCACATGAAATGTTGATGCTCACAAATGTTTTATTGTAACACAGCCATGCTTGTTCATTTATATATTATTTTTGTGTTACCATGGCTATTTCTGTGCTATCAAGGAAGAGTGACGTAGTTGCAACAGAGTTAATATGACCCTGAAGCCAAGTATAATTACTATTTGATCTTTAACAGAAAAAAAAAAAAAAAAAGCTGACCTCTAGTCCAGAGTAATACCCCTCCTTAACTTCTTTTAAAATCAGATACATTAAAATTTAACCCTACTATATAGCACAGGAACTCTGCTCAATATTCTGGAACAACCTAATTGAAAAAAGAACTTGAAAAAGAAGAGATACGTGTATACGTATAACTGAATCACTTTGTCATACATCTGAAACTAACACAACATTGTAAATCAACTGTACTCCAACATAAAATAGAAAGTTAAAAAATAAAATAAAATTTAACCCTCACAAATGTCTTTCCAAAAGAGAAGTTTTAACTTTACATATAACTCTAAGGCCAATCAGCAGATTATATGCTAGGATAGAGAGGCTCACAGTAATAAGTAGAAACACCATCGATGAGAACACAGGCTCAAGAGCCACCGTGCTTGGCTCAGACTTTGCCTCTAACCACTTACTAGCTGTGCCTCCGTGGGCAAAATGCTTAACTGCCCTGTGCACCAGTTTTTCCATTTATAAAATAAGGCAAATGATGGTATCCATCCCTTAGGGCTACTATGAGCATTAAATAAGTTTGTGTTTGTAAAATGCTTAGAATATCATCTGGTATGAAGTAACTACTGTAACATATTTTTCACTTAATTTTTAAGGTAGAAAGTTGAGATAACTTAGAAATTAGCTAAGGTAATGAGCGAGCCCAATGTGTTCAAAATGAGGAAAAAGACAAAGGTGAGTTGAAATTTGAACATATCCATTGTGGTCAGTAAGTACTCTGAGCCAGTACAATGCACTATCTACTCTAACTGCCTTTTGATTATAGGATATAACTATTTGTCTCCCACACCTGTGACATAATTCTGTAATCAATGGTCCTGTTTGAGATAATAAACAAATTGTATTCTGAATGGCTGAATGACTTCTGATATGAAACTCTAACTACCTAGCAAGTTCTTATCTGAGGGTACCAAATTGACATAAAGGGAAGCAATGATTTAAAAGATTCATGGATACAAGATTAGTTTGCTTTGTTGAGGTTTTATTCAGGTCTTAGGAAGGGAACCAATGGAAAATATTATCCTACATTTAAACAAACACTTTCTAAGCACCAAAACCAGGAGTCAAAACTATGCCTTAAGGAATTCTAATGGCTTTTTAATCATTGCAAGTCATTTTAGCAAATAGATAATTAGTACTCCTGATGTTTAAATAGATTTTTATATCAATTTATGTGAAATCTTTAAAAAGACTGAAGAAAGTGAATTCTTGATAAAGTAACCTTTTCTCTTCTATAAAATATAATCTCTTGAAAACTATACTTCAATACAGGACTATATATGGGATTGCAACAGCTTATAATTAAATATTCAAAAATATAATTATTTTTACAAATGCTTTTCTGTTACAGGTGTTTTCCTGGAGGAGGTTCAGTGAATTTTTGCTATGTGCAATAGGAATCAAGATTAAAGAACATATTGGGAAAACGTAATACTGAGGCTTTCTTATTTTATAATTTCCATTCCTTCAACTTTCAGTAAATGTTTATTTAACTGTTACACTGTGGGAGGTGCAATGAAAATGTAAGAGATCCAGTCCAATTTGATTTACTTGGGCCAATTACTAAATTATGCATAACAACTTAAAAAATACAAATAAAAAACTTTTTGGGGTTTCTTGCACTGAACTTGCACTCTAAGTTTTTGATATTTACTTTTTAATGCACTAAATGTTGCAAGTCATGCCACTTTATTAAATCTTTGTGCTTTAGAAGCCTTTAATAATAGCTATTCTAGAAACTTTTCCAAAAACTTCTGTGTTCCATTTCTTGCAATAAAGCGAAATAAAAATAACTAATGAATAAGATTTCAAAATATTTTAATTTTTGTCCAATCATGTCCTGTGATCTTAAATTAGTTATATAGTGTATATTTGAATATAAGATAATAAGTCTCTTATTTTTTAATATCCTCAGTGCTCAGTTCGCTAAAATAAAATAGAATCTGAGTATAAATGGCTTAATAAGAAAAACTAACAACTAAGACAAAATTAAATTAATTTGCATATTTATAAAGTCTCTATGCTTGGTTTGCTTTATTTTTTAGTCTTAAAAAATTCCAAATTACTCAATAATTTAAAAAATTTAAAAAATATATAATTATTATATTAATATTCCTACATTCTATAGAAAACATGTACTCTTAAACAAGTAAATTCCTTTGAAGTTATTCTATTTGCTTGAATTTTGAACTTATTCCAATAGATTGGCCAGTTTTAATTTTTCAACTCCTTCTTTGAATTTGAGGAGCTCTTTCCTACTTAAGACTTTAGAAACTAAAGGTGGACAAAAAGTAATAAATACAATGCCCTTCCATCCAATTGCCTTCAATAAAACTGATGCAATTTCAAAAATAATTGTTTAACACATTTATCCCTCTGTTAAACTACATGTAAAGCTGAGAGAACATTTTTATATTATGCTGACACTATAATAAATGGGCTGATATCATACTATTGGTTGCAACTTACAGCATTTTTGTCTACATTAAAGCTAAGGTCTTTTGGTGATTATTCTGGCATTCTTTCTGTGAATTAAAACTAGAATAATGTAATTAGTCCCCCAAATTAAAATGCTACAGTTACTAATAATGGAACAAAGTCTAAAATTATATTACATTGAGATCAACAATAGGTTCACATGAACTGTTTTCCAGATCTGCTTTTTAAGGAAAATATAGTCTCCTTCCTGTTGCAGAAGTATCAGATTCTTGCAGCATCCATGACACTTGTAAGCATTCAGTGGTCAGACGGCACTACATATCCTTCAAATGATATGGCCCAGTGAAGCTGGACTGTGTGGTCACGGAGCCAGGCAGCCTGGTATCTCAGCCATCCACCACGACAGCCAGAAGGCCCCAGCTGGCGTGCTGAATCCAGACTAAGGTGAGAAATGGATTTTTCATTTTGAAAGTCAATTCTTCTAACACTGAAACCTAGGACGTATTTATCAGGTAAAAGTGCATTGAGGACTTTAGGCTTATTTATTGGATCAAATGTATAATTCTCATTTCCCCCAGTTACGCTTAGGAGAAGTTAAATCTTAATTTTATTTTCCTTCTGGGTTTCTGAATTTATACTAGATAGTATATTTTAAAACATATGAATACATGTGTGTTCAGGACTATAACTGAATACATAAGATATACACTAAATTAAGTATACCTGTAAGTTGTTTAAAAGTCATAAAAGTTAAAATAACAGAATATTGATCACCAATGTTCCTTGGTGTGGTGACATTTGCCCATCACATTAAATTTACCAACTTGATCTTTAGACAAATGGGAACTCTTACAAAATAAAAATACATTTCAAGTCCTAGTTGTCATTTGGACTTCTGTATTCACTATTCAAGCACAAGAGTTTGGATTCTTGCTTCTGTTATTGTCTTTCTTGTGTTATTTTCTGACACTACAGGTTATTAATTTATTTCTTACCAACATTAGAAAAATCAACTTACAAGATTTCTAAGTTCAAGATTTCCCATGCCTCCCATGGGCCTCACATGATCACCAGTGCTCCCTGAACAACAGTAGAGAATATCTTTCAGTTTCCTAAACTTCAGTTACCCAGGTCTGGTAGAAACATCATGATGGAAAAAATAAACCTTTAATTCCATAAGGGTGCAGAAAGTGGACCCCATCTTCCAGACATCCTTCTGAGTGGGAAAAGGCCATGATGGATTCTTAAACCATGTACTTTCTAACACAGCACTTAGTGGATGAGACTGGGGTACTTGGCATCTGGACTCGTGATGTTTTATCCTGAGAAACTGAGAAGACACTGTTTCTTTTCTAAAAAGAGAAAGCAACCCTCTGCGAGGGCTCATTAAAAAGGGTTTTAAAATTGGAGCCAATAAAACAGGATTGTCAATTCTTACAGTTTTTTTTTTTTTGATCTCAGCAGCATTTAAAAAAGGCATTGTTTTTCTCTCTCCCCTTGGACAGGAAATCCCACTTTCAATACACACATGGGACACATTCCAAATAGCAACAACAGCAACAATTCTCCAACTCCTTTGTGACTTCAGAGCAGGCGCACAGACCTAACTGCAGCTAGATTAACTACTCTTCTCAGTTTTCAACTGTGCTCCCCTTTGACATGGGAGCTACTAGGCAGGATTCACTCTGCCTCACTGAAATCTCTTGCTTGGCTCTCCTTTAAAAGTGAAAAGGATAAGGTCTTTTTTTTTTTTTTTTTTTACAAGACAGAAAAGTTTGTCTGGGTGATGCCAATATTTCCAACAGCAACCCTAAAAGACAAAGCCTTTTAGAACTCTAACCTCCAACGGGAGCAAACCCCAAACAAACAAAAAAATAACTTGAGTTGTAGAAATGAATGAAAAGCTTGTCTTCTGGAGTTATCCCCTGGCACTTCTGCTCGCCCGAAGCAGGGAAGGGGTGGAGTGGGCGGGGGTACTGCTCATCACAGGATCCTTTTCCTTAAGCCAAGCCTATTTTGAGAGGTAGAGGGAGGACTGGGTAGGAAGATTTCTTAAGCTGTAGTTCCAATGGCCCGGACCTTTGGTCCCACCTAGCCTGTCAATTTCAGCCCAGGAGCCCATTTTCCTCTCTGCGGATACTGAGAACATGGCCTTTCTGGCAGCCGGGGATGCACGGAGGCCAGTTTCCCGTTGACCTTTCAGGGACTCTGAAATCAACTTTCCCCCCCACAGTCTGAATTGTTTGTTTTCGGTTGTTTTCAGCCTGCAGGAACCTCCTGTTCAGCACACCCCTCTCCCCCCTCCTCTGCCCTCTCCCCTCCCCCCGGCCTCTCGGGGGCCCCCCCCCCCCCCCCCCCCACCTTTGTTGTCTCATACCTGCTGGCCAGGCTCTGCCTGCAGTGCTGCCTGAAGGGCATCAGGTGGTAGTTCATGGCGTCCAGCAGCAGCTTCTGGCAGACCGGGTCGGTGCGCATGAAATCCACCGACTGGACCCGCTCCACCAGCTCGGGGGCCGGGATGAGCGCGAAGCGGAGGCGCTTCATGAGGTCGGGCGCGTACTGCATGCGGGTCTCGCGGTCGTGCTCCAGCCAGAGCACGGACATCTGGAAGAGCGCCAGCTCCGACTCCACGGGGGGCGGCAGCGAATCCAGCAGGGCGCGCATCTCCTCGAAGTTGAGCAGCAGCACATCCTCCACCAGGTACTTGTTGGCCAGCTTCTTGGTCTCCTCCAGGCCGTGCAGCGCGGCGATCTTGCACACCTGCTTGTAGTTCTGCACCGAGATCTGGTCGTTGAGGAACTGCACACAGAGCTTGGTGACCTGGGGGATGTGCAAAATCTTGCTGACCGACAGCACCTCTTCCACCGTGTCCAGGGAGAGGGTCACGTTGGCCGTGTAGAGGTACTCCAGCACCAGGCGCAGCCCGATGGACGAGCAGCCCTGGAGCACCAGGTTGTTGATGGCCCGGGGACTGGTCAGCAGCTTGTCGTCGGGGGAGGAGGATGGAGTGCCGGGCTCCTCCTGCGCTGGCGGCGGCGGCGGCGGCTGCTGCTGCGGCGGCTGCTGCGGTGGGTCCTTGGGGGCCCCCAGGCCGTCCTGGCCGCCGACCCCTCCCCCGAGAGGGGGGTGACTGGAGAAGAGCGATCGGAAGTACTGCGAGCAGGAGGCCAGCACGGCCTTGTGGCAGTGGAACTGCTGGCCCTGGGCCGTCAGGGTCACGTCGCAAAACAGCTGCTTCCTCCACAGCAGGTTGAGGCCGTGCAGCAGGTTGTCGCTGTGGCTGGGGTCGAAGGTGGAGGTCCGGTCCCCGGATCTGGACATGGCGAGCTGCCTCGGCGCACCTGGCTTTAAACCCGCCTCCGACCTGGCAGACAGGGGTGGGGGATGGGAGGGAGGTGAGCAGGGTGGTGGAGAGGGGGTGGGGTGTGGTCGGGGTGGGGCAGGGTATGGAGGGGAGGGGAGGGCGAAGAACCACCGTCAGTGCCCAGCTCAGGTCTCCGGACGGACCCGACCCTAGGAGGCAGGTCTGAAGGTGCTGGATCCGTGAGCGCCCCCCCCAGCCCCCCGGGGCCCTCTCTGGAGGTCCGGGCGCCCGCTCCGCTCCCCGCTACTCCTCTCTCCGCGACCCCCACACTTGGTCCCTCACTTTTCCTAAAACCACCCGGGCTCGGCTCTCGGCGGCGACAGCGATGGCTGCAGCGACGGCAAAGTGGCGGCTGAGGCCGAGACACCTCGTGGGCTCGTGTCCATGCCGGGCCGGGGCGGGAAGAGGCCGGGGCGTGGGGAGCCCGGGGGGCCCCCCAAGAGCGCAGAGGCGACCGTCGACGGAGCTTCCAGGTCACCTCGGCGCCCGCAGCTTTGCGCTTCGCAGTTGGTCCAGTTTTGGGGGTGGGTGGGTGGGCAAGGGGGCCCGACAAGCGTGCGGGAAAGGGGTTGATCCTTAGCCCTCCAAACGCTGGGAACCCCTTCGATTATCCGCGTTGCCCCGAGAAACTCCCGGGCTAATCGTCTGCAGGAGCAGATAAAGCCCTTTCTTCTCCCGGGAAAGTGCAGCGGAGCGCGGTGAGGACCAGCTCAGTGGACTCGGCAGAGGCGGGAGCTGTCCTTATCAATTCTAGCTCATTTCCCTCACCCCGGCCCTGCCTGCTTCTCTGCTTTCGCAAACTGTTGGCTTTCCCCGTCACCACTCAGTTTTGCTAATTTTTCAGAGACGCCTTTAAACCTGGCAGGAGAATCCCTCCAGCCCCCAACCCCCGAGATCCCCCCACCTCCCTCGCATTTTTAAGCGCGCAAGTTCGGGCGTGTGTCTCCCTTCTCCGGCTGGGCGGCCCCGAGGAAGATGAGGAGGGAGGAAGCGGGACCACTGGGATGGATTAAGAGCCAGAGCCCGCAGGCCTGGTGGGATTCGCGTGGACGGTTCTCCCTCCAGGGCACGAGGCGCAGTGGCTTTAACTCCTGGAACTATGAGAAGTTCAAGTGTACGGGCAGGTGTTGGGGGAGGGGTGGGGGCTGTCCGATGGTGGGGGGCGGGGCGGGGTCTCTGCCTCCCACCCAGCATCGCCGCCCGAAGCCGCCGCTTCCTTCTGAGTCCCTGGGTGCAGCCCCCGGCGGCCCCCAACTCGAGCACCCCCACTCCCCGCCCCCCACAACCCGGCCTTGGAACTACTTCTGTAAAAAGTCTGAGCCGCCCGCATCTCGGCGGAGGAGGGCAGGAGGTGGGGGAGGCGAGGCGAAGTCGATACACCGGGTCCTTAACCTCTAATTGCACCTTCTAGGGCTGAGCAGAAAGGGCCCCTCTCTGCCCACATCCCGCCCGCGCGCCCGGGAGACCCGCCGCCGCCGCCGCCGCCGCTGCCGCCCGGCTCCGAGGGATCCCGCCGGACCGGCCCCTTCCACTGCGGCTCACTCTGCCCTGCCTGGCGCCAGTCCTGGATCGCCGGCTTCCTATTTCCACCGGACTGGGCTTCTCTCCACTCACTTTATCATCCCGTTCCAGGTGGACCCTAACCTCCCGCGAGCTCCCTCCCCCAGAAGCACCCGCCCCCCACCAACGGTGCGCCCCCCCCGCCCCCGCCAAAGCGCAGGCTCTCCGAAACACCTCCCAGAGTCTCTCCCTTGAAGTGGACCCGGTCATACCTCCCTCTCGCTCTCCCCGCTTCGTTGTTTCCTCCCCCCACCCCCACCGCCACATCTTTTCCTGTTCCCCTTCCTTCTTGCTCTCCTCCTTTGCCTTTCCCCCTCATCTGCTTATTTCTTGCAATTGGAGTTTTATTCTTTACGAGCGTTTGCCACACAGCCATCCCCCCCCACCCCTCTGAAAGACTCCCTCCCCGGCCCTCCCCCTCTCCAACAACCCAAAAGACAGAACAAAATACACACAAGGCAGACACAAGGCCAGAAACTTACCTGCTTTCAACCAGCTGCAAAGTCAAGGCTCACTTAAGCTCCCCCCCAAAAATCAATTGTCCTTCCTTTTTAAAGGTTTGCTCTCTCCTTGGGAGGGGGGTGGGAAACACCTTCTGGTTCCCAACTCCAGGCAGTCACTCTTTACAATTTATTTTGTCGTACATCATTTGATCACCATGAATTAGCAACAGCAAGAAAATGTAGGAGAGGGAGAAAAGAGAGAAAGAGAGAGGGAGAGAGAGAGGGAGAGAGAGGGAGAGTGAGAGAGGGAGCAGAGCTTTCTGCAAGAGAAGAAGAAGAAAAAATGTACGTGTGACAAATTATGCTACCAAGAAACAACACATCATTATCCTTGGGCCTGGGGCTCAGTGAGTCGTAACGAGAGTAATAGGAAATCCACGGTTGGGGAGAGAAACGGTCGTGCTTGGCCAGTAGAGAGAGACCATACAGGAGGATGGATGCTGGAGAGACTCGCAAAATTATGGCTCAAGGCTATTGTAAAAATTGTCGAGCGTAAATGACTGCGATTTCAAACATCTTTGGAAGAAAGAAGGGGAAAAAGCGAGCCCCCCTCCCTCCGGCTCCCTCTCTCTCCCTCTCTCTTCTCTCTCTCTATAAAGAACCGTCAAGTTTTAGTGCGCATTGCTAATTAGTCAATTTCTCTCTGCCTTCACAGGCTGGCGACTTCGCTGCTGAGCTGAAACTGCTAATTTCTGTGACCAGCTTTTTTCTTAGCTGTGATCTGGATGAATGAGTAGCTGTCTCACAGAGATGACAAAAATAAACTCTAATCCCCCCCAAAATTTCCACTACATCTTTCTCATGCATAGATTTATGATCTTCAAGCGCTCTGTGCAATATGCAAACTTTTTGTGTCTGTAGATGTTTCCAGATTTCTCTACATTCCTGCTTTTCCCTTTCACTCTGCCCCCTCCTAACCCCCCTACACTGGGAAATGCAGAAACCGTCTGATCTCAAAGTCTGCCAAGATGCCACTTTATAGTATCTTGGTGTTTGGGGTTTGGGTCTGACTTGGAAGTCAGGAGTCCTTGCCTAAGAACTGAGTGGCTGAGTGTACAGCGGGGGTGGGGGAAAGTAGACAGGATAGAGGACAGCTCTTCGCTTTACATTTGCTTCCCTGCATTATTGAAGCTTTATGATCTTGGTGGAAAACATATTTTCTCCATCATTTTGTCGGGTTATACAACCATCTCAGAACTTCTCTGTCAGCTCTTCAGCAGGAAGGGTTCAAAAGTCACTTAATTTTTTTAATTGGAAAATTATCCTATTGTCAGATTTGCCTTTCAATTAGGAGTCTTTGATTTGCAGGAGCTAGAATCAAGTGCTAGGAGAGCCAGCTGCAATTTCACAAATGTAACCTTTAAACTTTGGAGCTCATCTGATATATAAGGTCGATCACAGAGAGCTCACATTTTTGACCCTGCTTAGCATGCAAAATGAACCCCAGCATGACTCTGGAATTTTAGCTGTACCAGAGATTCATGTGCTTTTTGGTAGAGGACGTGTTCTCTTAGACTTATCTCATGATGTATTGCGCCCTTACATTTATAGCCCTGCATTTTGGTTGTCAATGGGGGCTGGAGGTGTCCAAGAAAGAAAGGGGAAAAAAAAGAAGCAGGAAAAGGAAGGTAGGTATGCCCTTGAAGAAAATGAACATGGAAGAAAGCTGGATCTCAGTTAAATTGAGTTTTGCTGGCTATTAAATATATGAACATGATTCATTCTAACTGATATGTGCTCTGCTTAGTAAACATATTAAAAGACACATCAGGGTACCACTGAAATCCTGCCTTTTAACCTTCCCCTTTGATTGGTAAAAGATGAAAGATACCTGCATAAGGGAGGGGAAAACCTGAAAATTCTTTGGTTCAGAAATCAAGAGTTTCCCACTTACAATGATCAACATTAAAATGCACATGGGATATTTACTCTTAAATAGACTGGGCAGGATCCAGCCCAAGCGCTTATCCCTCACAAGGGTCTTTCTTTATCAATAGCCTAGGTTATTGAGAGCAAGACTACTTTATTCAATCTTGCTGAGATGCTGTGTTCTCATAGTCGTATTTATAATAAAAAAGCCCAAATACATGATAAGATAATAGAAAAGGATTTTTTTTATTAGAGCAGGGAAAGGAAAGAACAGATTATCCAAATCTTCTGGCCTTACTATTTTTTTTTTAATTTCTCTTATTTAGTAGATCTTGAATAGGAAAACTGTGTAACTGTAATATAGTGCCTTTTGGGGGTTCTGTTTCATTAGCAGTTAAAGTTATCAAGTGTGTGAAGTGTCACCCAACTCTCAGACCCTAAAAGTACAGTTTTTAATGGTATGCTTTTGATGTTGATCTTTTATGAGCTTCCAATGACATATTTGGAACTAAACCCAAAGGCAAATTAAGAGTATTGATCACTTAAATTATTGCCATCTTTCCATTTTATCATAAGGGAATTAGAAATTAAGGTATGTTTTCTAGACCTTGCAGTATCTTAATTTTGAATTTCTGTATATATGTATATATATTTACTGGTGGGATATATTGATCACTAATTATGATTACTAGGACTTCTGCCATTTCCAAACAATAGAATAGTAACATTTCAAAAATTTTAACTACCTATAATTTCAATGCTTATTTAACAACTTGGGTAGAAGGGAAAGGCGGTAGTTAGGGATTGCAGTTCTTAAACAGCTGTTGAAATGGTTAGGCTGCTTTCTTCTGGATTTTGAAGTTACACTATTTGAGAATGTTTTAAATTCAGAGAAAAATTACAATTATGGCTCTTTTGTAAGCAATTAAAAACAAAGAATATTGATAATAATAAAATCCGTTCACAATCTGTATGTAAACTAGTGTTTCTATCGTGTACAGTACACACATCCAATATCTTGCCCTGGCTTTTACTGAAATTATTGCAGAACTCACAAATGATATGACACTATTTACAATAAATCCCGTTATGAGAGATTCAATTTGCAGCAATCAGATGCTAGCTACTAAGCGATTGTAAGTATTTGAATTTTATCCTACTTCACTGTTCAACGTACAGAAATTGCATCTGTGTGTTTGATCTGTCCTGCTGAGCACTACCAGCAGCTTGCATCTCTGCCACTATTGTTTTTAAAATGGCAGGAAGGACGTGACTAGTCAAGAGCACTCAGCGGGATGGATTCCACATGGCTTAAGAGGAGCCAGAATTGTCTTACAAAAAAAATTAAATATGATCATGTAGTCATCTAATTCAAGCAGTCTTCAGTACTTCAACAGAATTATCAAATTTATTCATCAGTGAATCTGCATTTAAACTATGTACAGTGGAAGGATGCTGAGACTGCTGGCACTGAGCAGTCTAACGAGAGCTACCACCAGCTCTGAGCAGGCTGGTCAGCCTTTACGGTAGCAGGGACCCAGGTGACTCTGTGGTTCCTGTTGCTCAGGGCCATTTCACCTCACTGGGTGAGCTCAAGTTTCTCTTCAGAGCAGATCAAGAAGTGTTTTGCTGCCTAACAGGAAGGGATATCCACATTGAAACTTTCTCTCCTTGACTTTTTCGCTTAAGATGTATGAGTCGTCTTCCAATTATTTAAACACCAAAATCTGGCCTCTCTGGTGTATCTTTCAGTTAATAACTACTACTTCCTGTGACCTGACCTTTCAGACTGCCCCCAGGGGAAGACAAGTAGAGATACTATTCCATTTTATAATAAAACTGAGGAGGGAAGGACCTCTTGATTCCCCGAAGTCAAGGAGTGGCAAAACCCAGACAAAACTCGTAGGTTTCTAATATTTTGTTTTAAATCTCCAGTAGATGTGGCCAGAGATGTCACAAAACCATCAGCATCAAGAAGCTTATTGAAAAATAAAAACTGAAATAACAATAAAAAACAAAATATAGTGCTATTGACGAGCACTTAATCAAAAGCCGATGGTTTACTATGGCCCCATGGTCAAACCCAGCTCCTTGGCCAGCATCCTGAGATCCAGAATCTAGTTCTAGCACTGCTGGGAAGTCTGCTATTAGCTGTTTTCTGAACATGACCTGCTTTCAACCACAGTGCCCATACTTAGGTTGTGTCCTTAAAAGAGACCTTGCATGCTAAGTTGCTTCAGTCGTGTCCGACTCTTTGCAACCCTATGGACTGAAGCCCGCCAGGCTCCTCTGTCCATGGGATTCTGCAGGCAAGAGTACTGGAGTAGGTGGCCATTTCCTTCTCTAGGGGATCTTCCTGACCCAGGGACTGAGCCCATGTCCACCTGGGAAGCCCTTGGTTCTCTACATACAGAAATTCTGCCTAGTTCTCAAAATTAAACTCAGATTTCTGTCTGAGGCAGAACCTTTCTTGGCAACCTCAAGCAGCATAATAATAGCTAATACTTACTGAGCTTATTAGGGGCTTCCCTGGTGGCTCAGTGGTAAAGAATCTGCCTGCAATGCAGGAGATGCAGGTTTGATCCCTGAGGCAAGAAGATCCCCTGGAGAAGGAAATGGCAACCCACTCCCATATTCTTGCCTGGGAAATCCCATGGACGGAGGAGCCTGGCAGGCTAGAATCCAAAGGGGTGCAAAGAGTCGGACGCAACTTAGTGGCCAAGCACAAAGACACACATTGAGCTGATTACTCATGTAGTGGACCCTGGTCTAGTCTGAATCCTTTAGATTTTTATTTTCTTAATTCTCTTGCTAATCCTGGGACAGTATGGTAGATTATGAGATTGGCCCCAATCTCCATCCTTCCCTGTATAAACACCCCATAATAATGTGGCTTGGCTGATCTTCCCATCAAGAGTGGAGTCTGTTTCCCCACCGTTTGAATATGAGCTGGACCTGTGACTTGCTTCAACCAATAGAATCTGCCAGGAATGACTTCATGCCAGCTCCAAATCTGAGCCTCGAGAGGCCTTGTATGTATATATATATAATTGGAGAATAATTGCTTTACAGTGCTGTGTTAGTTTCTGCTGTACAGCAAAGTGAATCAGCTGTATGTGTAGATGTATTGCATCCTTCTTGAGTCTCCCTCTCACCACCCCCCATACCACCCTTCTAGGTCATCACGGAGCACCTAGCTGAGTTCCCTGTGTTACGGCCACTTTCCACTAGCCATCTATTTTACTCATGGTAGTAGGTATGTGTCAAGGCTACTTTCCCAGTTCGTCCCACTTTTCCATTTTCCCCAACATCAACAAGTCCTTTCTCTGCATCTGCATCTCTATTCTTGCCCGGCAAATAGGTTCATCTGTACCATTTAGAAACCTTGTATATATTTCAACTCTCCCTCTCTGAACCCTGACAGCTGCCATGTGCAAAAGCCCAGGTTAGCCCATGGCTGATGAGATACCACGTGGATGGAGCCATTCCCAGCTGACCTGATGACCCAGCTCAGCTGTGTGGCTGAACTCAGCCGAGACGGAAGAACTAACATAACCCAAATTACTGACCCACACAACGCTGAGCTAAATGAATAACTGCTGTTCAAGCCATTAGTTTTGGGGGTGATATACTTCATAGCAAAATTAGCTGATAAAGAAAGTTTCTATTACCACAATTTTACCAATGAAAAAATGAATTGCAGAGAAATCAAGTGAAGTTTTCAGGCTCACAGAACATTTCAAAGGTAGTGCTGCAATTCAGACCCCCCAATCTGACTCCAGAGATGAACCAACCTGTGCGGTGTGTTAGTCACTTGGTCGTATCTGACTCTGTGCAACCCCCGGCCACAAAAGAAGTGCCTGCCTCTTGTGACCTATATTTATTCATTCATTCATCCATATGTTAAGTATTTATTATACACCAGACAAGGTGGTAAACATTGAAGATACAATGATGAATAAAACTGAATCCTTGCCCTCAAGGGGCTGATGATCTAATGGAGGAGACAGGCAGGTAAATTACTCACAGCAAGTGAATAATTACAATGTGATAATTGCTCTAATAAGGGTACGTGTGATGAACTACTGGAGCAGAAAGGAGCAGACTCCTAACTTACTTATGATACCTGTTATCTGTAATATTCTTTTGACATTTATTATTTACTTCTTTGTGTTCTTAGTGGCTAATTTAAGAAAACATATTTTATGATCTCAGCTAGATTATAAGTTTCTAGGGTAGAAATAGCCTAATGCCTGACAAAATCTCCCATGGTGCATGGCTCTATATCTTGCCTGTAGTAGATATTCAATAAATATATTGATGGACTATGAAAGGTAAATTTTCAAATTTATCAGGGTAACAGAAGAAAGAACAAGGAGGTATTTCATAATCAAAGACTGTGTTGACTATTTAACTGAAGTGGTGCCTCTAAATCTCTTGATTATACTGATCTGTTGTCTAAATATTAATAAAATCTTTATAATATTGCGAAATAAACAATTTTCTCAGCACATAGATAAGCACTTGATGTGACCTTAGAGACTGCTTCTCTCAAATCCTTCACTTGTGGCAACCATCACTCAACAAATTGCTCTAAATATTTGAAGAGAGTTGTTACTTGCATGAAAATATCTAACTAAACATAGGTAGGGGCTGCCCTGGTATCTCAGCTAGTAAAGAAATCTACCTGCAATGCAGCAGACCCTGGTTTGACTTCTGGGTCAGGAAGATTCCCTGGAGAAGAGGTAGGCTACCCACTCCAGTATTCTTGGGCTTCCTTGGTTGTTCGGATGGTGAAGAATCTGCCTGCAGTGTGGGAGACCTGGGTTTGACCCCTGGGTTGGGAAGATCCCCTGGAGAAGGGAAAGGTTACCCATTCCAGTATTCTGGCCTGGAGAATCCCCATGGACAAAGGAGTCTGTTGGGCTACAGTCCATAGGGTTGAAAAGAGTTGGACATAACTGAGTGACTAAGCACAGCACAGTACAGCAGACATAGGCAGGAAAACACCATTTTCCTCAGCCTAGATTCTGGAAGCAAATCACCTGCTTTTGAACCCTAGCTCTGTCTCTTTCTATGTGTGCCACTTTGGGCAAATAACCTCCCTCTGCCCAGTTTTCTTATCTTGAAAATGGGGATAATCTATGTAGCACAAACCTAGGGTTTTATGATGCTTAACTTTTTGTAAATATTTGTGAAAATGCTCGCTTAGACACATAGTGTCATGGGAATGTTTGTTAAATAAAAAATAAGCATATGTAGCTAGAGACTTTTTTCTTTTCTTTTATTCCTTTATTTTAATTTTTCCTTTTTACGTTTTCTCTTCTGCATATTATGTCTAGTGTTCCACAAAATACTGGATGGTGGAAGGAGTAGAAAAAGATTGACTTTTCTAAGGCAATGATTGCAATGATCCATGATGCTATTCAAGAAGCTTTAACGAAAGAACTACTATTTTTGACTTTTCTTTTTAGATATTTTATGTAACAGTTTGTTTACCTGTAGTTTTCAAAGTCATCATTCTTTTATCTTTGGGGACGTTTGTCATTTCATATACATGTTTTGAGTAATCGCGATTCTAAAAAACTAAGGCTATTCACTAGTTGTTCAGTCACTAAGGTGTGTCCATCTCTTTGTGACCCCATGGACAGCTGCATGCCAAGTTCTTTTGTCCTCCACTATTTAATGATTGGTGGCAGAATATATTCCTGATTCTGAAAAGTAGATTTTTGGGGATAGGTTTTTATGCCAGTGACTGAGATGAGAGAGGATGTTATTGCACTTCAGGTTCTATGTTTGATATTACCTGTGACTCTGGACAAATCACTTTTTTTCTCTAGGTCTTAGTTTTCTCATATTGGGGGGAGGATAGCACTTCCTGCATTTAATTACTGTGTAGGTTTGTAGTGAGGGGAAATAACTAGAATGAATGGTCCCCAAAGAACAATAGGGAATGTTCCTAGTGACTTGTGGAATAAGATGAAGATTTAGATAATAGGAGAAAAAAAAATTCTTCACCCCTTCAAAATTACCCAAAGGCCTGGGACCAGAGGCATTTACTCAATCATCTTTGTGGAAGTAGTCAGATGAAAACAACAAGTCAAAAATTGAATGTATTTTGAGTGTATCAACAGAAATCGTATTAGGTACATTCACAAATAAATTCTTTTTTATGCAGCAAAAGTTTTCAAAGAGTTGGAGTTTATGAACAAGTATTTATTTTTCTGTAGAAATGTTGTATTCTGAATGTTCATTAAGGAAAAGCATGGAACACTTTCTTTATAAGCAAAACAATGCATCTTTATCATAAAGAGTTATCATGCAAATTTGCAAGTTATTCTAATCACCTTTTCCACCCTCGTTTTTCTTTTACTTGTGGCAATATTTTATTTTCTTTCTCTTATTAATTCTTAAAAACACAGGTATGTATTGCTGTGTTGGAATATTTACCATCCCACTGAAATTTTTTGTAGTTAATAGAGAAAAATGACCTAACTTTATTAATCAAATACCTTTATGCCTAATCATTAATTATTAGTGTATCATTTCAAGGACATACTATCTTGACTGAGTCCAGGTTTTCCTTAGAGATGAGCTGTTTATATCTTGAAATATTTATTCTGCTCTCAGCTTCTTTGATATCAGTGTAAATTTCCCGTTTTCCATTTTCAGTATAGTATTTCTCTATTGCTTTGTCTAACCCTTTTCTCTACACACTCCTGATTCCTCCATCCCACCCTAGTATACCCAACCCTATTTCTAATTATATTATGTTTGTTTTATAATAAAACATTTCATAGTATTTCAGTAAAACTGTTCAAAGTCCATGAATTAATATTGTTGTGTTGTTGAAGAACTGTCTGACAGTTTGGATAAACTTAGGGAGTCTGTTGGCTTAGGTGACAAATAAAGAATTCTGCTGGGTATTTCATTTTATTTGTTAAAGAAGCTGGCTAACTAAAGGATAGTTTTCTCAGAATCTGATAAAAACCTGCAGCCATTGCTAATACAGCCCAATAAATCTGAATTGGGATTCACTGGTGGCTCAGTGGTAAAGAATTTGCCTGCAGTGTAGGAGATGTGATTTGGATCCTTGGGTGGGGAAGATCCCACAGACAAGGAAATGGCAACCTACCCCAGTATTCTTGCTTGGGAAATCTCATGGACAGAGGAACCTGGTGGGTTACAGTCCATGGGGTTGCAAAAGAGTTGGACACGACTTGATGAGTAAGTAACAGCAGCAAATCTGAATTACAATCTTTTCATTTTGCCTTTACATCTTATTGAGCTCAACAATAGAACTAATTTAAATTTTTTTCGGGGACTTAAATCCCACCTGCAAGAATATTTTGTCTAGTTTTATCATGTTTTATGTGAACAAAGTCCATGGTTAGTTCAAATTTCCTTAGTTTTACCTAATGTCCTTTGTCTGTTCCAGGATCCCGTGTAGGATACCACATTACATTTAGCTGTCATATTTCCTTAGGTTCTTTTTGGCTGATTGTTTCTCACACGTTCCTTGTTTTTGATGACCTTGAAAATTTTTCAGAATACTCATCAAATAATTTGTAGAATGTTTCTTAAGTGGGAGCTATCTGATATTCTTCCTGTGATAATACTGGGGTTGTGGGTTTGGGGAAGGAGGACCACAGAGGTAAAGCCCCAGTTACTCACAGGACATCTAGTTGATGTTAAACTCCATCACTTTGCTGAGGTGGTATTTACCAGGTTTCTGCCCCCTAAGCTACTAAATCACTTCAGTCGTGTCCGACTCTGTGCGACCCCATAGGCAGCAGTCCACCAGGCTCCCCTGTCCCCGGGAGTCTCCAGGCAAGAACAGTGGAGTGGGTTGTCATTTCCTTCTCCAATGCATGAAAGTGAAAAGTGAAAGTGAAGTTGTTCAGTCGTGTCCTTCTCTTAGCGACCCCATGGATTGCAGCCTACCAGGCTCCTCCGTCTATGGGATTTTTCAGGCAAGAGTACTGGAGTGGGGTGCCATTGCCTTCTTCTAAAGATACTCTTTATTATTTACTCCTCTTTCCATACTGCACTTCCTGGATATGCTTTTATTCACAGTCACACTTAAGGAGTGAAGAGTTATGCTTCAGGTTCTTTAGAGTGGAGACAAATCTCAAGTCACACAGATGATTTGAGTTTTGTCTGCAAGGGAGATTTGTGTATTCTCCTCTATCTATTTACTTAATTACTTATTTACATCATTATGGCCTCATGGATATTTATTTTGTACTTCGGGTTATAATCCGATACTACTTTATTTTGCTGCTCAAACTGTTCCAGTTTTGACCATTGGGAAGTCTTTCAGTTGGCTTCTGTATTCCTTGACATACTCCCATCATTACCTCCGTTCCTTCCTGGCATGGCAGAATACTGCATGCTCATCTTGTTTATTTCTTTCCTTAATGCTAGAATCAACCATTTCCCCCAGAAATGCTGCTTCCCTTTTTGAAGAATGGTGTTAGGAGCAAAGATCTGAACATTAGATTGCTAGTTGATACAGGGTTTTTCACCTAGACGTCCTCAGCTGACACAGCAAGCTGTGTGTACACATCTATACATTTTTCTATGTATAACCATCTGCTAAACATGAGTTTACACTGATGACTAATCCACTTCAAGCCACTACCAGCCAATTTAATTTTAACTAAAATAGTTTACATGGGAGAAACAGGAGGAGAAGCAAGAGCAAGCCAAATAGTGTCCCTCCTTTGGGGTAGGTGAGAACAGAGGCTACACTGAGCTCCTAGAGGATGTAAACAAGGGCTCTACTGGGGGAAGAAACTACCACCTTTAGTAACAATGTTCAGATTTACTATTAATAGTGTCAAAATTCAAACATTTTTAGGGTAACATACAGCAAATGAATACTTTGCAATTGAAGTCCAGTATCTTTTTTCAGTTGGACTTTTGAAAGTCCAGTATCTTTTCAATATTTTTTCAATAGGAGACATGTCAGGATTCGGTAACCTGAAGGGAGACCACAACCACAGGTCTATTGAGAAGAGGCTATAAGGAAAACCATCCCAATCCAGCCCTATCTGGCTTCTAGAGGGCAATGATCCTGCTAATGATGGAGTTCCTATATCAGGGATGGTTGTATCTACAATTCACCTAATACTTTAATGCGCAGAGGAAGTAAAAGGAAGGAGTGTAGGATTTGGATAGAAAGGAATGGATTTGAGGATCACTTCCAGCATTGATAATATAAATATCCTAGTATCTCTAAGCCTTGGCTTTCTCATTTGTAAAACAGGAGAAAAATAATTCCTGCAATATTTCTTTTTTAGGGGCAATGTAGGGGCTTCCCAGGTGGCTCAGTGGTAAAGAATCCACCTGCCAATGCAGGAGAGGCAAGAGAGGCCTGGGTTTGATCCCTGGGTCGGGAAGATCCCCTGGAGGAGATGGCAACCCACTTCAGTATTCTTGCTTGAAAAATCTCATAAACAGAGGAGCTTGATGGGCTGCAGTCCATTGGGTCACAGAGTCAGACACAACTGAGCATGTGAGCGTGCACACAGGGGGAATGTAATGATCAAGAAAGCTAACACATCTGAAAGCAACTTGTGAACTGATAAAAAAACAATGCCAAAGTATTGTTACTTAAATTGTCTTTAAGGAGGATTGTAGGAGGATATCATATTGAGTTGACCAAAAAGTTCATTTGGGTTTTTCATAACATCGTGCAGGAAATCCAAACAAACTTTTTGGCCAACCCAATAGGTAGCTGGAGATGATATAGCATGCCAGTCAAGTGAATTCCGGAAGGAAATTGCTTAGGTTAAAATTTCAATGACACAATTTACTAATTGTTTAAAAGTCAAGAAACTTAATTTCTCTGAGATTTCAGTTTTTGCCTAGGTAAATGAGATTCATCTATCCCATAAATATCCTATAAATTTAATATCTATTAATATTAAATCTCATTGTGAGAATTTGGTGGGAGAATGTCTTGTACACAGAAAACAATATCAGTCTGGTGAATCTCAAATAATTCACAAGAAATAAATCTACTCCCTATTAACTTCTCTTGGATTTTAGTTTCATTATCTATGGAGTTGGGAGGGCAATATGCAATTGTTAACTTCCTTTTAAGCTCTAAACCTCAAATTCTGAATCTCTATTTCCTTAACTTCCTGATTGAATCATGGGAAGTGGGCTCTCAGTTCATAATGCTGAACTGGGTAAATTTCTTGAAATAAGCTAGAGTGATGGGCCCCTCAACTTAGCTATGAAGCATCTTCCCCAATTGAGTAATCAGAGAAGGCTACAGCTGGAAGGGACCTCACTTACACAGGCCCTTTCCAAGTCTCTGGGAGGGGTGCTTGAAATGTGTAACATTTTCAAAAATGAGACATTTTAATTGCAATTATTGTTGATGTTTGGCAGAAACCAACACTAACCAAAGCAATTATCCTTCAATTAAAAAAATAAATAAATTTAAAATTAACTGTAGTCAGTTGTTTGGCTTTTGCTCATGTTGGCTTTTGCTCATGTCAGATGGTGTTGGAGGGACCATGAATACTTACTTTTGAGAGATGGTGAAAGAGAAGGTGATCCAGGAATTTAGTGAGGATTGAGGTAGAAGGATATATTTATGTGTTCACAATTACGGAACTTCCTCCACTTACAGTGGGGCTATGTCCTAATAAATCCACCTTAAATTGAAAATACCATAAGTTAATACATTTAATACACTCAACCTACCTCATATCACAGTTTAGGTTGGTCTACCTTAACCGTGTTTGGAACACTTTCATCAGTCAACAGTTGGGCAAAATCATTTAACATAAAGCCTATGTTATAATAAGGCATTGATTCTCATGTAATGTACTGAATGCTGTGCGGAAAGGAAAAACCAGAACAGTCATTTGGAACCAGCATGGTTCTAAGTTTGTGGGTTGTTTACCCTCATGCACACCTGGTTGACTGGGAGCTGCAGCTCACTACCTTTGCCCAGCGTCACCAGAGAGTATCCTACCAAATAGCACTAGTCTAGAAAAAGATGAAAATTCAAAATTTGAAGTAAGGTTTCTCGTGAATGCATATTGCTTTTGTATCACTGTAAGGTTGAAAAATTGTAAGTCGAACCAGCGTAAGTCAGGGATTGTCTGTACCTCCAAGCAGAGTTAAATTGTTGCCAGCCATGCTCACCCCATGACCTCCAGAAATATTCTGACTTTCCACCATTCTGACTCATACAAAATAGATATAAGAAAGTGTAGGATTGGAAGTTATATTGTCATATGAATGTGTACTATTGCAACAGTCCCTGAAGAATGGGGGTGGGGAATGAAATTTAAATGGTTTTCTGCACAAGAAAACTTGAAATCTTACAGCTCATATATGAATGAACTTATAGCATTTCTCCCAAATATGTCATATTACCCATACATACCAGCTGGGAAGCTGAAAGAAATTTTCCACACTAAAAGAATAAAAATAAAAATAAAAAACTTTGATCAATCATGATAAAAGAAAGACTGACTGGAATAAACAAGTCCAAGTCTCCTAGCTCTGGTGGTGACAAGTCAATTGCCTGAGTGGCTCTAGGTATCAAGTTGAACCCTTGGAAGCCACGTGATTCTTCTAGGTCAGTAAGGAAGGGGCTGCACAAACAGAAGGAAACTCTAAGAGGCTCAGCTCTTCATTTCACAGAAGATTCTTGAAATACAAAAAAATCTAAAATGAAATCTAGGGACTTTCCTACAGGTCTAGGGATTAAGACTCCAGGCTTCCAAGGCAGGAGCTGCAGGTTTGATTCCTAATCAGTGTATGAAGATCCCACATGTTGCATGGTGTGAGCAAACAAGATAAATAATAAAAAAGTTTTGATAATAAATAAGGAGAAATCTAAATTTAGTTCTGCATCTCTGTGCATCAGAGAAATCCGTCTACTCCCACAGCTCCTTCTAACAGGCTAGGCAGGACCCTCACAGAAGCAAATGTGGGGTACATACAGGACCAGATACACATTCTCTGGTGCATAAAATTACAAAATTTAAAAAGCTATCAATACCACAAACATAAATAATCCACAAAAATCACATTTTTGTTGCTGTTCGGTAGCACAGTAGTATCCAACTCTGACCCCATGGACTGCAGCACACCAGGCTTCCCTGTCCTTCACTATCTCCTGGAGCTTGCTCAAACTCATGTCCATTGAGTCAATGATGCCATCCAACCATCTCATCCTCTGTCATTTGGACATCCGCACTCATATATTATCTACTCAGAACAAATGCACTGAGGTTTGTACGAAGGAAGAACTGGCACTGTATGACAATTTGATCATTTAAGCACACTATCACTTATCAATATGGTTCTGAATCTGTAGACACTTAGAAACTTTTCTGGTATCTTACCACCTAACCTGACTTTTATTGAAAATACAGAGCCACAATCACTGTTTCCCAACCTCCACTCCCAATTCTTTATTCCAGTGACAGAATCTGATGGTGTGTTTGTGCTAAATGAATCTCCTAATAAAAATGCATTTCATTAAAGTGATTTTAAAACTGCCAAATTATTTTGGAAAATAATATATTGCTGATCAAAACATCTGAACAACAGTTTAAGTGGCCAAGTTTTCTATTCCAAGGTAGACATGGCAATTTTGTATGTATGCATGCATGAAGCTGAAGTTCCAATATTTTGGCCACCTGATGTGAAGAGCTGACTCATTTGAAAAGACTCTGATACTGGGAAAGATTGAAAGTGGGAGGAGAAGGGGATGACAGAGGACAAAATGGTTGGATGGCATCACTGACTCAATGGACATGGGTTTGGGTGGACTCTGGGAGTTGGTGATGGACGGGGAGGCCTGGTGTGCTGCAGTTCATGGGGTTGCAAAGAGTTGGACACGACTGAGCGACTGAACTGAACTGATGCATGTATACGTGTATGTGCACACGTACATGTATTCATGTACACATGTTACTATTTATAGATATACACATCTATAGATGTGTGTATATATATATACCTATGTATAGGTATATATATATACGAAAGTGAACGTATTAGTTGCTCAGTCATGTCCAGCTCTTTGTGACCCCATGGACTACAGCCTGCCAGGCTTTGCTGTCCATGGAATTCTTCAGGCAAGAGTACTGGAGTGGGTAGCCATTCTCTTCTCTAGGTGATCTTCCTGACCCAGGGATCGAACCTGGGTATCCTGCATTGCAGGAAGATTCTTTACCATCTGAGGCACCAGAGAAGCCCAGATATACATATATAGTATATCTAATTACTCTCTATATATACTTTGTAACACTTAAGAACTACTGGACCCATCCTTAGAGTGAATAATCTATATTAAAGCATTATTTTAGGACAAAAGTAATAGCTATAGAAGAGAAGGAAATATTACCTGTGTCACATGACCTACGGGGGGCTTCCCTGGTGAGTCGTTCGCCTGCCAGTGCATGAGATGCGGATTCAATTCCTGGGCTGGGAAGATCCCCTGGAGAAGAAAATGGCAACCCACTCCAGTATTCTTGCCTGGAGAATCCCCACGGACAGAGGAACATGTCAGGCTATAGTCCATGGGGTGACAAAGAATCGGACACGACTTAGTGACTTGGCAACAACAGCATTGACACCTATGTGGGTTTTACTACTTAAGAATACATGTACTTGTTTGCTCAGTGGCTTTGTATAGTTCCCCAAAGTAAGGCATCAGGTGGCAGATGCCAACAGTAAGCAGAACTTTGTTCTCCTCTGTAAATGTTTCAAAGGGGACAGCATCAGTTCCCAGGCTTCAAATTCTTGTCCAGTTCCATCCCTGAGCAGGGAGTGAATGGAAAGCATGTGCTGTAGGTAAAAGGCTGTCAGGGCCCTTCTTGGCATCCAGGCAGCAAATGGCGGCAAACGAGTCTGAGCAGTAGATCAGTTAGATTAGCTAGATCAGCAGTAGTTGATCATTCTACCCTCTGAGCACTGCAGGACATCAACCTACAGTTATCATAGCCTGGTCAGAAAGAAATGGAAGCTGGTGCCAGTCTCCCAGAATCCCCTTCACATCGGAGATGCTCCGTGGTTTGCTCTCCCATATACCCTACTGAGAAGATGCACGGTTCTCCTATGAAGGCCCAAGGGTAACTTAAATAATTTCTGAAGTTATAGCTTCCTGTAAGCTTTCATGCACTTACTCTGCTGAAGAAAATGAATTTACTACATGGAATCACACTCCTCTTAAAATATCCGTGGCTCTCCACAACCTATGTGTATATAACAAGCCAAAAACTACTAATAGACACTGATCTATTCAAGCAGTTTCCTAAAACACCTATAGTCTTTTCCTATGAAACAGAAAAAAAATCATTAAAGCTATGGTTTGCCAGACAATTACTTTGTCAAATCTCAAGAAATTGCATAATAAATTGTATACATGCATCAAACATGAACAGCAGAGTATAACAAGCTATGTCTTTCCAGTCCACTTGCTCTTTCATCCAAACAGTAGCTTTTGTTTTCAAGAACAATTCTCTATCCTTTTGAAGGCTTTCATAAAATATGGCTATACATTTATCTATCAAACTAAGTAGAAATAATTGAAATACTTAATATGCACAGTAATAGGGAAATGCACGAATAACTTCAGTATTAATGTCTATTGATTATTTATGTTTTCAGATGAGCAAATATAGCTGCCAGTATTTTGATCATGTAAATCTCTATGTGTATTTTGGTTTTACCTGTTTATTGGCAAATTTACAATCCACGTTATGGGCATTTTTATTGCTTTACACACTCATCTGACATGTGTATGACCCAGGTTAGTTTACCAACGACTAGTGTTTACTCAATTTGATTACTATGTTGCATTTCTGAGCTTATTTCCCATTTGGAAAATTAACTGTACAAGGAAGCCCAGTAAATCTTTACTTAAAAATTCCAAACTTTAGATTGATTTCAGCAGTGAGTTTGTATTGATCTCAAAAGCTTTGCGTTCCTAACTAAAAACTAATCTTTATTTCACCCTTTAGTGACTGCAGTCATAAATATGCTCACTCCTACCCAGGAAGAGTGGATTAATGGTTATTGGAGATTGGGGGCTTCCCACTGAGTCTGGGAAACCTTAACCTTTGGAGGACAACATGAAAGCTCTTGCCCCTTGTCAGCTATAATCCCTAGGTCCATTTTTGACATTTACCTGAGTGTTAAACAGGAAGCTGAGCAGGGACTGGGGAATAAAGCTCCAGAGATCATGCTTGGCTATTAATCACTCACAGTTAGATTGACTGCCGTGCCTGATCCAACTGCTTCCGGCCGCTAGAGTCACCCAAAGGCATGGCCCTGCCCTTCCACTTTGGGACCCAGGTTAACTCCTCCTGGGGGAGACTTTTACCACCTGCCTTTGAAGAGGGGTTTTGCATTGTTAAAAACCAATCTGTTAATATCCTTCCAACTTTGCTGCACTGTTGGATGAAATATTTGGGGGAGTGTGTCGAACCTATTGGAGAAGGCAATGGCACCCCTCTCCAGTACTCTTGCCTAGAATATCCCATGGACGAAGGATCCAGGTAGGCTGCAGTCCATGGGGTCGCTAAGAGTCAGACAGGACTGAGCGACTTCACTTTCACTTTTCACTTTCATGCATTGGAGAAGGAAATGGCAACCCACTCCAGTGTTCTTGCCTGGAGAATCCCAGGGACGAGGGAGCCTGGTGGGCTTCCGTCTATGGGGTCGCACAGAACTGGGCACGACTGAAGCCACTTAGCATCAGCAGCAGTAGTCTAACCTATTTGTAAGAGCTAATTATTGAGAATAAAAGAGTTAAAAGGGAACAGAACAGAATTTGTTATCAAGGGATGGTCAATAAGATTCCAGGCAGTAGTGGACAGATGGCTGACAAATGGTAAGGAGCTGGAAGGCAGGGTTTCTCCAAGTGTGGTCCTTGGTACCTCTTGAATCACAATAACCAAATCAGAGGGCGAACTTAAAGAGTCTCCTGGGCGCCAGCATCTGAATTTCAGCAAGTACTCTAACGAGCATTTATGTTCCAGAAGTGTGAGACTCACAGTTGCAAGGTGGGTGTGTAGTGTGGGTGTGTGGCCGTGCTCAGTTGCTCAGTTGTTTCTGACTCTTTGCTACAGACTTGTGGATTGTAGCCCGCCAGGGTCCTCTAACCATGGGATTTTTCAGGCAAGGATGCTGGAGTGGCTTGCCATTTCCTTCTCCAGGGGATCTTCCCGACCCATAGATCAAACCCACGTCTCTTTTATCTCATGCATTGGCAGGTGGATTCTTTACCACTGAGCCACCTGGGAAGCCCCACTGTGGGTATGTTTTATCCCCTTTACCACTTTATGTGGTGGGAAGTAGGAATTTTCATTTTCTGGTACTTGATGGCAAAAATTACTATGAGCTAACCCAATATCCATATTTTTCTTTCTTTTTAATGATGAAGCCTTAGTTTTTACCCATGTTCCTTGCTGTCCAGTTATCATTTTCCCAGCCTTCCTCAAGCTAGGTGTAAGAGGGACTTTTGTGTAGGGCTTATAAACTGTCTGCTTTAAAAGATGGGAGCATGCCCTAATTCTTCCTTTTCTCCAGCAGCTGCTTGAAATGTGCCTATATTCTGGAGCCTCAGCAGCACAACCTGGCCCCCGATGACAAGGCAGGTGGAATTGGTAAATCAGATAGCTTGTCAGAGCCTGCATCTCTGATGGTTTTATGAAGTCAGCACACTGGTTCAGGACTGCCTGTGATGGGACCCCTTTTATATGATACTGAGTTGACCAAAAAAGGTTGCTCAGTTTTTTTCTGTTCTATCTTGATCACTCAGCAGAATAAAACCTGCATGTTCAATCCCTCACTGTAATTCGTAGCTGAATGAGACTACTAACCGAAACAGACACCATTTAAGATCATGGGTTAACTTCAGGCAGAGTCTTCCCACTTGCAATGACTCCAACTTCCCTCCTAAGCATGACTTTTGACTGTGAGGGTAAAAGTTGTGCCTGAACATTAATAGTGACTTTGTTATGTTTGTATGAGTTCAGGAATGAGAGGAGCTACCCCTGGTCCTGCTTAGAATTTCATAAAGGTATGGGTATTCCTGCTTCTTGTCCACAGAAAGGGGAGAGGTTTGCCGTGGCTAGTTGGCCACAGGGGTTCTAAGGAGGGTGGTGGCCCCAAGGACAGATGTGTGTGCAAGAAGCCAGATTGTCTGTTAAAGCAATTGATCACTTAGTGGTGCCCTCCATGCTCCATGAAGCTAACCTTTATCAGACTTAAGGCTAGGACTGTTACATATGGATGAAATGCAGTGTCTTAAAGACATTCAAAGCTTACTTCAAGTGTCCCTTTTACCTTGAGGAAGAAGCGATTGTATTTCTTTCCTTCTGTTAATGTTTTTATTTTTATGTTTTTCTGTTTCCAAATCTGATGCTATCAAGTCATTATCTTTGAGTAGGGATGGCATTTCCAACACTTCTCTCATGAGTCTTCAGACAATATGCAAATACTGCAGGCAACATAAGATTCTCTTTCACTGATACTGGCTCAGCTACTGAAATAATTTTTACAGGGTTTTCCCTGTTTTCCTTTTCTCTCTCATTCTGCTACAAATGCAGCTACAACTTTTAACACTATTACTTTTATAGATATATTGATTAATGGGATGGCTACAGATTCAGTTGGGCTTCCCTGGTAGCTCAGCAGGAAAGAATCCGCCAGCAATGCAGGAGACTTAGGAGACCCAGGTTTGATCCCTGAGTTGGAAAGATCCCCTGGAGAAGGAAATGGCAACCCACTCCAGTATTGTGGCCTGGGAAATTCTATTGACAGAGGAGCCTAGTGGGCTACAGTCCGTGGCGTTGCAAAGAATTAGATGCGACTTAGTGACTAAACAACAACAGTAACAGATTTACTTGCAAGATCATTTGTTATTAAGTTTTACACCGAACATCCAGTGTGACGCTGGTTATGTTAGGACAGGGATTCTCAGAGTGCAGTCCTTGGGCCAGCAGCATCAGCATCACGTGAGAACTCGTTAGAAGTGCAAATTATTGGACTTCAACCCAGATCCACTGAATCGGAAACCCTGGAGGTGGGCTTGGCAACCGGCATTTTTATAAGCCTTCTAGATGATTCTGATGCTCATTCAAGTTTGAGAATCATGCTTCAGAGTGAGCTGTCATGTCTTCAAATCCATACACCAAGAATGCTTAGAAGTTAGTATTCCTTAATATTTCCTCACAAGTGAAATCAGAGGGACTCATATGTGTTGACTGGTGAATACTTAATTATATTTCTTTCATCTCATCTATCTTCAGTCTACAGACAGCTGGGCCAGGCAATAAAGTGACTCAATTTTGTACTAAAATAGCACTAATAATAACACCTTACATTGCATAATACCTTTTCAGTCTTCAGTATGCTGACATAAAATATCATTTGAGTATGCAATGGATGCAAATATACCATACCATTCAAATATACTATATACCATGGTACCAAATATACCATCTGAGTCGATGCAATTTAATTGCAGGTAAAAAAGAATAAATGCAAATTATTGCAGGACTACATTTTATTTTTTTCTTTGTCTCTACAGCTTTGGTTCTCTAGATTAGAAACTATACTGGAAAACAATATTATCTAATGAATTAACATCTAAGTGAACAATATTTAAGTGTGATTTGCTAAGGAATTAGGGGGAGAAATCTATGGAGTTTTAGGGTAAATTCACTTGAATGAAGAGGAAACTTTATGAAAAACATTTCCATTTTCTGATTATTTATTAGATGCTAATAAATAAACATTTGACAAAGGTTAATACCCACTGACTTACAGATGTGCTCCAGAGATTGACTTACTGTCTTCATTTTAACAGAAAACACAAACTCAACATAGTTATTGGGTCATAGTCATGAGGCCAATCTTCCTGTGTTATTATTAACTACCATTAGATCAGAGAATATAATTTTTTAAGGATGTAAATAGAATATTTAGGCTACTTAAATAATTCTTAAATCCATTTTAAAATTATACCTATAATCTAAGTAAGGATATTATGCTTCATTAATTTACTAAATTAGTTTAAATAGTATATTTTAAATTATATTAAAAATTAAATAAAAATTATCTTTAGAAAATGGAAGAAAATAAAGAACCTCTATAAAAACCCTAGCACCTATATAAGTATTAAGTTTATTAAAGGCATTAGCCAAATACTTTTACTAATATTACAGGATTGTCATCCTAACCAAATATTTCAGGGTTTGATAATATTCTCTCTCAGCTCTGAGACTTTTAAAAAATAGCATCAGTCTTAAGACTCTTAATCTTTTCATAAGCTTTCCAAAAAAAGGAAATCCGAAACCACAGTGTTTTCAAGCAAACTTCTGATAAAGAATTTGGAGTATTTTCAATAAGAATAACTTAAAATTAAATTTCCAGGAGTGTACTTTAGTGCAAAGGACTCTGAAGCTTTGGAGTCAGAAAATCGGGCTCAAGTTCTACCTCTGTAATTTACTAGCTATAAGACCAAGTTATTTATCCCAAAGAGTCTCAGTTTCCTCATCTGTAAGTTGGGAGTGATTTTAATACTTGCTTCATAGAGTTTTTGTTAACATCAAACAGAACTATGTGTGTTGGTTTTCCAGCCTGTGCACATGCTAAGTTGCTTGTTATATCTGACTCTTTACGACCCCATGGACTATGGACTGCCAGGCTCCTCTGTCCATAGGGTTCTTCCAGCAAGAAAACTGCAGTGGGTTGCCATGCCCTCCTCCAGAAGATCTTCCTGAAACCTGAATCTCTTATGTCTCCTACATTGGCAGGTGGGTTCTTTACCTCTAGTGCCAACTTGGAAACCTTTATATAGATTATCTTTCATTATTATGAAAGAAAATGCAAATGTGCATGAAATAGCTTGCAAAACATAGTATAATGGATATATGTTGGTTAATATATTAGTTTTTGCCAGAAATAAAGTAAAACAATATTAGTTAGAGGAATACTCTTTTCAAGGATATAGTTGGGGAATTCAAACAAGTTTGGTTACATGACTTTCCTCAGTTAGTGCACTAAAGACTCACATCAAATCTGAGGAAATACCAAGGTCCTATATCACCTGGTAAGAGAAAGTAATTCATTACACAATTCCCTAGTAATTCAAAGGAAAACTGTTCTTGAATTCTGGTATGCTAAAAGACAAGTAACTAGACAGGTACATTCAGACAGCCTGTAAGCTCAGCAACATGAATGTGGCATTGAGGTTTTTAAGAGAAAAATAAAAATGACCAAAAAAAAGTGCATGACAGGGTCCAAAATTGATCCTGCCTTAGATAATTTGCACATCACCATCCACTACTTCCCCTAAAGAAACAATAATAAAATAAGAATAAACCAATATCACCCTGGGAGACAGCTGCCCTGTCATCCTTCAATTCATCAAACCTTCCCTGAACACTTCCAAAGTATAGTATGCTAGGAATTTGAAGATGAAAAAAAAAATACAGCTGCTCTGGAATTGTTTAGCAATCTAACCTGCAGGACTTAAGAGAAGGAGGGAAAGTTTTTAAATTGAGTAATCATTAAATACAGAGCCAAAAATCAGGTGAGTTAAAATAGCCTGCAGACAAAGCACTAACTGAAACACACTCATCATGAAGAACTTTCATGACAAACTCATCCAGTTATTCGTACCTTATAACACCATCACAGGTGAGCCGTCAGAGAAGACTTGAAGGTAAGCATGCAGAGTTTCTAAGGCCTGCAAGGTCCTCAAGCACAAGAGGTTAACTATGTAGAGTAGCAGTTCTTAAAATGTGATTCATAGTTGCATGGGGGTGCCTGAAGACCTTTCAGAAAGCTCATGGGGTCAAAACTAATTTTATAATAATAAAAAAAATGTTATTTGCATTTTTCTGTGTTAATGTTTGTACTGATGGTGGAAAAGCAATGTGGGTAAATCTGTTGGTGTTTTGAATCAAGGCAATGACATCAAACTGAACTAGCAATTATTTTATATATATATATATATATATATATATATATATATATTTGCCACACCATGTGTGGCTTGTAGGATCTTAGTTCCCTGACCAGGGATCAAACCTGTGCCCCTTGCATTGGAAGTATGGGGTCTTAACCACTGGACTGCCAAGGAAGTCTCAGTTATATTCTTAAATGCCAGGTACTTCTGGTTTAAAAGTATTGTCAGTTTCACTTAACATATTTGATGAAGCAATAAAAATATTAATTGTATTACATCTTCACCTTGTGTACATACCTAAGATAATATACATGACAAAGTGGGAATTTCTCCTGTTACCAAAGTATAGTGTTTGTCTTAAGGAAACATTCTAGTGCAACTATTTGAGTTGCAAGCTAAACTAGTCTTTTCTTTTTCATGAAACATGATTTGATTTGACAGAATGACTGACAGGTATTTTCAGACTTGGATGTATAGCAAAAATTCTCTAGACAATTAACAACATAAACCTGTCACATCAAGAAAAGCAGCTGACCATTTACTGCCAAGGGGGAACTTTGAGCTTTCCAGTGAAAAATAGAATTTTGGAAAACCTGTATCGACCACGACCATCATAAATTTAATTTAAACACTTACCTAATGCAATTGATTGTACTATTAATGAATAGTATTTTTTAAAATATTGTTTAATGATATGTGTCAACATTTAGAAATTTTGTATAATTCAGTGAGGCAATATTTACCCAATACTAATATTTGATGATATAAAATCATACACAGGTAAAAGATTCATGAAAAATTTGAGCCTGGCCAATAGATTTTAATGTAACAGAATACAAAAGTTAATCAGTATAACTTCATATACTGCAACTGATTACAGGGAACTATCACTTGTTGAGTTTTGATGTAATATCAACAAAGAATATTCAGGGCTCCCCTGGTGGTTCAGTGATAAAGAATCTGCCTGCCAATGCAGGAGACATGGGTTCGATCCCTAAACCAGGAAGATCCCACATGCTCTGGAGCAACTAGGCCCCGTGTGCCACAACAATCGAGCCAGTTGTCTAAGGCCAGGGAACCACAACTCCTGAGCCCATGTGCCTCAGCTACCGCAGCCGGCACACCCTGCAGCCTTTATTCCACAAGAGAAGCTATCAACAGTGAGAAGCTGGTGCACGGAGACTAGAGAAAAGGCCATGCAGCAACAAAGGTCCAGCACAGTTAAAAACAAAAATAAATAAACAAAGTTATTTTAAAGAGAGAATATCTAAAATTCACTGAAATGGCCACAAAAATGCCCTCTCTTTTTAAACTATGTGTCTGTGTAGGTCTGGATTTTCATATGTTCCTATCAGAGCAACACATTACAACAAGTTGAATGCAGAAGCAGTCATGAGACTGGTTGTCATCTATTAGGCCAGACATTTGTATATGATTTGCAAACAGATACAAAAATACCACAATTCTCACTAATTTTTATTTTTGATAATACAATTACTTCTCCTAAATTGTGAATTATTCTTTTTGAATGAATTAACAGATATATTTTTAAGTGTCTGCTTTTTCATTTCTAATTATCAATAGGTATAAGCCATGTAACTAAAATCTCTTTGGAGTACTTAATATTTTTTTAGGAGTATAAAAGTCTCCTGAAGCAAAATGTGTGAGAATCACTAATGTGGAGTGTAAGAAAATGACTCTTGGTAACATTTTAATTTCTCACTCACACTCTCTGAGGATCTCACAATCATGGCCAAATGTCACACTGGAGCACGAAAGACAAAGGTTAACTGTGCTGTGTTGAACGTCCCTGGGAATCCCTGTGGATGATGGTGGGGATCATTAATAGACTTCCTGGAGATCCACAGGAACTCCTCTGGTAAAATTCTCAGGGCATTTATTCTCTGAAGGCCTAAATAGTTCTAGAACTGGAGCATAAGTTACTTTGATTTTGTGATACTCCAGGATGTCAAAAAAATGTCTCAATGGATGATAATTAAAAAATGAACTTTCATCCGTTAATTTGCTCCAGTTTTTCAGAAGTTTATAAATAGTGAACTCATGATTCCTTTTTTAGAGATGTGTGTGTATGAGTACATATATGTATGTGTATAAATGTGTCTAAAATTTACTAGCTGAGGAATATGAAACTTTAAAACATTAAAAGGCCTTCCAGGAAAAAAAAAAGAAAAAAGCCTTGCCTAGCTGTAGGGACAATGCTTATGATAGGAACTAATATAATCATTACTGAAGCACACCTGTGACACTTTCCCTTCAGTTCTACCACTTTATTCTGTTGTTTTTCCTCTTCCTTCCCAGTGAGGTTCTAGCTCAGTACCCTTATTGTAATTGACCTCCTCAAGCTCTGTCCATTTTTATTAAGCACCAAAATGTCAGCTAGTTAGCCAAAAGACGTTGCTGAACTCTGCATGGAGCATCACACACACATATAAAGGTATTCAGGAGGAAGCGAAGCCTCATACTGAGCCAGGAGCAGGTCACAAGGAGTCAGAAAGCCTTTCTTTTTGTCACTCCCTGCAGACTACTGCATTTCCTTTTAGAAAAAAATGCCTTTGGTTTCAGGCTGAAAACAAGGGAGAGTGGAGAGCGGGGATCCAAATACCTTCCATGTGATACTGGAGCGTTGGGATCTTACTGTGAATGAAGAAATCCAGGATCAGTTCAGTAGGGATCAAGGAGAGGCTGGCAGAGGCCCCTTCCGTGGAGAAGGGAGGAGAAGGATTCAAGGGCCAGAGACACCAACATCAGTTTGCCCAGGTATCCGTGTAGGGTGGAGGCAAATGTGGTGCCTGTTAGCAGTGGGTTTGAATCCCCATTCTCCCACTCTCTTACCAACCAGGTGACTCGAGGCGATCTACCTAATCTCATGAAGCATCAACCTGCTCATGTAGTAAATGAGGACAGTCGTACCTCCCTCGCAGGGTTGAGTGAAGATTCAGTGAGGGCAAGCGTGTGACATGCCTGGAACACAAGCGGTGTCCAGTAAGCGCCAATTTCCTTTCTCCGTTTTAGCGGTTTTCACATAAGTAACCGTTTGAATGGGCAAATGGACCCATTTTAAAACTTTTATTAAACTTTTTATAAGATCCTCTGGAGAAAGTCATGGCAACTCACTCCAATATTCTTGCCTGGATAATCCCATGGACAGAGGGGTCACAAAAAGTCGGACATGAATTAGTGACTAAAAACAATAACTACGTAGCTGATTAACAATGCTGTTAGTGGTTTCAGGTGAATAGGGAAGGGACTCAGCCATACCTATACATGTATCCATTCTCCCCCAGACTCCCCTCCCATCCAGGCTACCACTTAACATTGAGCAGAGTTCCTTGAGCTATACAGTAGGTCCTTGTTGGTTATCCATTTTAAATATAGCAACGTGTACATTTCTGTCCCAAACTCCCTAACTATCCCTTCCCCCGGCAACCGTAAGTTCCTTCGCTGAGTCTGAGTCTGTTTCTGTCTTGTAAATAAATTCATTTGTATCATGTCTTTTTAGGTTCCACATGTAAGAAATGTCATATGTTTCTGCTTCTTTGTCTGACTTACTTTACTCAGTGTGACAACCTCTAGAGCCCATTTTATCAGGGAATAATCGGACATTTTCTAAACTCTTCCCCACATCCTAACAAATTTACCTGTTTGAAGATGTTTCATAGTGTCAAACAGAGACCACTATGAAAAGCTTTCTTTAAAAAACGGATATAGAATAGAGCGTTCATTCTCTTCTCCTGTCTTCACGGTCAGTTGTGTCTTCCAGAAATTCCAACAAGTTAGTGAGGCTTGACCTTCCTTTTTTTCTTCTTCCCTCTCTGTAAAGCATGCCAGCAATCTTTAATCACGCTGCGATTTCTAAATGCCACCCAGGTTCGCTTCAGAAGCAGTTTCAAACAAAGATTTAACACACAGACACACAAATGGCTGATCTGTGCGTTCCAGAGACTCAGAAGCTTTTTGTTTTTTTAAACATTAGTATGTTTCAGTTTTCTTTTTTTACTTTCATATTCATTTCCAGAGAGAGAGAGAAGCATTTTTTTTTTTTTTTGTTAAAGACTTTCCTAAAAATTCAGTGCTAATTATAGGGGGTTTTTGGTACTGACTCCTTGTTGAGGTGATTAACATGCAAAGCATTTTATAACATTGTTTTCTTCTAAAAGAAGAAGCGTGGATATGTAAAGTAAACAGAGTTGACCACTTAGCTCCTTCCTCTGTCACCCAGTTTTCCCCTGATTAAAACTAATTTGCTGGAAAAGTTCACTGTTGGAAATGAGATTTGGAAAGGAAGATTAGTAAAGAGAAAAGGAGCTGAAATATTGCTCGAAATACTATTAGAGATCTTGCTGTTGACCCAGCTTCTTCCCACATGCTGAAAATTAGCCATCCAGTCACTTTTGTTAGAAGACGAGGACAGTTAAGAGAGTTAGAACCAGTCAAAGGCAGGCGGACACAGCCAAGATGAAAACATCCAACAATCAATCACCAAGAAGTCTAGAGGAAGTGCTTTCATAAAAAACAGGAGGAGACCTGAGAAAAGCAAAGTGCCCATTAGATTGTTTCTGTCGACAGTTCTCTGCCCTACCTGCTTTGATGTGGTGATGATGATACCAGAAGTGATGGTGAGGAAAGACCACAGCACTGTGAACCCATCAGGCAGAGATGGTGGCCAATCTTAGGATGAGTAATACAGTAAATCGATCTGCAGAGTAAATACAGCAACCCCAGAGATGTATAGGAAGTAAAAAATAGTGGAAGTATCACTGAAATGAGTTCTCTATTTTTGAATGGTATTTGTTGACCGAAAGAAAAAAAAAAAACACCCAAAGCAAAAAACAAAAGTGGATCCTTTTATTTGATGAAATATTTACAATGAGAAGCTCTTTATCATTGAGACCCAAGGGTGGCTAGTCCATTTTGCTTTACACCCTGCCCGCCTCACCCCCCAGCACTTTCCTGAGCAATGGTCAGTTGGAAATGCTGGAGTGAACTGAAAAGTACAATGCACAATAAGACAAAAACATTCAACATAGCATTTGATGATAAAGGCATAATCAGCTGGACTTGGTGCCTGATGTGGCCAATTTGTTTTTCCTTTCTTTTCAGATCCCCAGTGCTTGCAGTGGAAATACCCCTCAAGCATTCCTCTCTCTTTCTCTTTTTTTTCCTCCCAGTAGGTTGCATGCCTCTTTCACCTTGTGAGAAAAAGGACTGTCTGCTTTGATGTGGCTTCCCAAAGTGTAATGGGAATATCCTTTTATTTGTTGAACTCTCAGGGTTTCTTCTTCATCCCGCCCAATACGCTGTGTGAAAAAACATACTGCAAATAGCCATCCATCACTTTGCCTCGTCATATCATTGTGCCTTATTTCTTGTCCTCTAGGTCAGTGAAAATGATGATCTGACCGAGACCATAATCATTGCGGATCAGTACTTGGCCTCCTGCAGAGGTCCATGCAAGCACATGGGCTTTTTCTAAGACGCCACTGAGCAGATATCAGATGGAGCTCCCTCCCCCATCACCTTCTCACTGCTGAAAAACTTAATAACTTGGTATTGTTCAGTGAGTCATTCAAGCGAGCAGAGTGGAATTCTACCTGTTCCTCAAGGTAAAATATCTGCTAGGCTGCTGCAAAGACTGTTAGCCATTCATAGCTCTTGCTGTGTGTAAAACTCACATGGTTAGGTGAATGCAAACCTTGAGTGAAAGCTTGGTAACTTCCTGTGTTTGTCTGAAATCATGCACTAATGAAGCCAGTGTACAAAGCAGAGCTCAGAAAATACACTCCTCTTTTCAGTGGCCATTTTCTAATGCTATTTTTTTTTTCCACCATGAGAGAAATGATTAGAAGAGATTAGAAACACAAAGAGCTGAAAACTTTAAAGGAAACTTTCCCAGATGCTACACAGTTTCATAAATGATCACAGAAAGAAGTTTTTTTTTTTTTTTTGCAAACATTGGTTTTAATTTCTACCAGGTGTCACAACCCAGTGAACCATTAAAAGTGAACCGGCTCACTGAACCGAACTGAACAGATGGAATTCCACCCTTGCTCTGCTTGAAAGGCTCCATGAACAATACAAAGTCTTCTTTTAAGTCCCCTCCTCTTAGCCCACCTCACCCATGAGAACGCGTGGGGAGCACTCAGGATGGGACACAGCTTCTGGGCCCTTAGTTCAAGCAGAAGGGAAAGCAGTCCATTTTGAAACCCTCAAGGCCACCCCCATCATTTTCAAAATCCCAATGCTACTTTCCAATTGTCCCCAAATGTATGTTAGTAGTTGAATGTTTTGTTCTCTTTTAATTCTGCCCTGAGTTGTCATTTACTTTCCTCTGTCCAGATATAGATATACCTTGAAAGACTCTGTGTGTTTGTGTGTGTGTGTGTGTGTGTGTGTGTGTGTGTGAGAGAGAGAGAGAGAGAGAGAGAGGGAGAGAGAGATAGGCCTGAACAACGTGGACTAGTGTGTTATTCTCTTTGCCTGACTTTATTATTTTTCATTTCTTTTCAGGAAGTGAAGATGCATTCCAGACCACAAAACAGATTTCAGTCCTTTCTTGGCTTCTCAAATCCTGACAGCACAGGCAAAGGAAATTGTTATAGATGGTTATAGACATGCCCTGCTAGTCAAAGTGCCAAAGATCTTCTTAAGGGACCAAGAGATCAAAAGACTATTTGCAGTCAATTCATTAAGCATTAGTCAATCAATTAGTTAATTCAATATATATGTATGAGGACTAACTGCTGTCAGACATTATATTGCATGTTGTGTGGGATCCAAATTGGAATGAAGTGTCTGCTTTCCAGAAGATGGTAATTTAGAAGCGATAAGCTAGTCAGAGACCCTTATGCATTTGAAAATACATGCCATCCAAGTGGCTCCTTGATTTCTATACTCCTCCTTACTGTTCTCTTTTAACTCATAACTGATGCCATGGTCTGTTGACACATGATCAGCATGTCAATATCGTTAGTATTGGGAGTTTGTAGTTAACACTATTTTTCAAGGCTCGTGTTTTGTAAAGCTTTGAACTGATTTTGCTTCTTTGAAAATCAGACCATTTCTTCAAAGCATGTTCTAATAGGGTTGAGGAGACAATGGACCAGATAAAGCCAGAGGGGCCAGGACTGGGAGTTTGGGTAAGCACAAAAGGTACTGGCAGGTGGATTGTTGATTAATTCCAGAGAGGTCAGCTGAGGGAGAGATTTGCAAGTAAGAGGACCAGAAACCAGGGAGATAGGCATTAGCGATCAGAAACTGAGGTTAGGATTCCGGAACACACAAGGTCAGGGGGTGAAAAAAAAGTTTTTGGCAACATGGGGTCATGAGTCCAGGTCAAAAACCCCCAACAACAACAGATTAAGAGCCATTCAAAAGGTCTGAATAGTAGGCATAGGTTGTAAACAGAAAGCATGAGTGTGATGCTGAATGAGTCTGTAGCTCTCAGCCCTTTGCATGGCTCTAAACTTAGGCTAGAGTTGGTTAGAGGGATAGGCATGTCTGAGATGAAGATAAAGAGTAGAGCTGAGAATTAAGTATCTTGTGAGAGCATTAAAATCCAGTGTTGGGAAGCCATTGGCAAAACTGAATTTCTGAGTTTACATATTCCTAGAGATTAAATTTGCCATTTAATGTTTATATAGTAAAACACAGTACCAAAGTGCAGTCTTCAGCATTTGCACATTTGAGTTTCAGTCTCTTGTGCTACTTATTAGCTACATGAACTTGTACGAAGTACTGAACCTCTCAAAGCCATGGTTTCTTCAAGTGTAAAATGAGAATGGCTCCTATTTCGAGTGTAAAATATTCAACATTGAGAAATAACAGATGCAAAATGATTACTTGTAGACATTATTTTTATTATCACAATCCTCATTAAAATGGATCTAGATTTTTACCTAAGAATTTAATCCTTTTCCCTTTCAGCATGCAATATTATATTCTATAAAGTTAATAGTTTGAATATTCTTGTTGATTTTTTCTTCCCAGTGACTCGATCTTCTTCTGAAAGTCTTTGCTTGTTTTGTCTATTAGGCCTGAGAAACAGCAATAATACTTATGAGGAAATATATTTAAATGTCCTATATAAAATGTATAATATACTTTAAAAACTCTATGTAAAATCTTTCTAAGTTCACACTGACAGGTGCCCATCTAGTAACATTGACTAAATCACCAGGAGTTGGACAGTAAGTCTAGGGATAAGAAAATCTAAATCTTTCTCTCTTATTCTAAGTATGATTCATTGTGAGGCAAACAGTTTACATTGTCCCTACCCCAACACCACACAAAAACCCTTATGGATTTCCTATGTGGAAACAAAATTAATTAGGTTTTCTTCTGTGTATATACATGGTCTGGACTTAAAACAAATGGATGCTCAACTGTGGAATAGTTCAGAATGTATTCCAATTTAAATCCTATTTTAACTATCCCTATGAATTATTATGTGCTTAGTCATTCAGTCGTGTCTGACTCTTTGTGACCCCATAGACTTGTAGCCTGCCAGGTTTCTCTGTCCATGGGGATTCTCCAGGCTAGAATACTGGAATGGGTTGCCATGCCCTCCTCTTGGGGATCTACCCAACCCAGGGATCAAATCCAGGTCTCTCGCATTGTAGGCAGATTCTTTACCACCCGAACCACCAGAGAAGCCCATGAATACTGGAGTGAGTAGCCTAGCCTTTCTCCAGAGAGTTCTTCTTGACCCAGGAATCGAAAGGGAGTTTCCTGAATTGAAGGTGGATTCTTTCCCAGCTGAGCTACCAGGGAAACCCTGATAAATTGAACTGTTACAGAAAACAAACACACACACACACACACACACACAACAGAACAGCCCAAAGTGGAAGACTCCTGAGGCAGAAACTGATGGATACAATTATAAAGAAGAAAAAAATCAGTTTTCTTCCCTCTTGTTATTGAGCTTCCACAATACTCTATTTAACATATTAAAACCACATCCAATAAAGGGCAAAATCCTTGATTTCTAGCCTAGATCTGAGCCTTCATTTCTTGAGGGGGAAAAAAATGCATTTTTGGCTGTACTAGGTCCTCCTTGTGGCTCACAAGTTTTCTTTGGTTGCAGCTCACAGGCTTAGTTGCCCCACAGTATGTGGGAATCTTAGTTTCCTGACCGGAGATCAAACCTGAATTGCCTGCATTGGAAGGCGGATTGTTAACCACTGGACCACCAGGAAAATCCCCTTGAGAAATGTTTTTGAATGAGACTTTCTCTTTTTCTATCATGTTTGTTTGCATTCTCATTCTTGCTGCTTATCCACTCCCACTGCCAGATCTTCAATAGCATTATTCAAACCCAATTCGGAAATACATTTCTTATTTGCATTGCGTAGAAGTTGATGTTACATGGCATGTGAGATTAACTTGGATGCTGGTGACCACTGTTCTGAAAGGCCAGTGTCATGAAAGTTACCATTGGTGTGATTGGCCCCACAGACAGAGTTACAAAATTCACTCATCTATTGATTAACTAAGGTGATCTCAGAATTTTCTACCTAGAGCACAAGGGAGCTATAGTAAACTGGTTGCATGGGTTTTTTCTCAGTGCTTGAGTTGGCAGTATTTTGGCAGCTATAGATTTTCCCCACCCCATGGACTTGGGACTGAAAGGCAGAATAGTGAGAAGTCTCACGTCTACATTCAGATTTGCTGCTGCTACTGCAAGGTTGAAGGGTGGATGGCCATCTATGAGGGAAGGAGCCAGTTGCACTGTGCCCAAGCCGCCCTCTACACATCCTACAGATGCAACAGTATGCTAGACCCATGGTGTTGTTTCTGACATCTCTACTTCTTTTTTAAAATTTTATTTATTTAATTTCTAGCTGTGCTGGGTGTTCGTTGCTGTGTAGACTTTTTTTCTCTAGTGGCGGCAAGTGGGGGTTACTGTAGTTGCGGTGTGCAGGCTTCTCACTGTGATGGCCACTCTTGTTGGGGAGCACAGGCTCTAAAGTACAAGCTCAACAGTTGTGGCACATGGGCTTAGTTGCTCTGCAGCATGAGGGATCGTCCAAGACCAGGGATTGAACCCATGTCTCCTGCATTGGCAGGTGGATTCTTCACCACTGAGCCACCAGGGAAGCCCCTAGAATCTCTACTTCTAATCCCTCATTTCTTCCTTCATGTTCAGATATTGTCTCTCTTGCAAGATTTTCTCATGCACCCATTTGCTTCAGCTCTGAACAAATTTAATTGCACGTTTCTCTGTACTTTCATAGCAGTTATTTATGAATCTTTCTCCTCCACTCATCCGTGAACTTCTTCACAAAAGGTTCTATCTAATCTTATTCATCTTTGGAAGGCAGAGTAAGTTAGTGGTTAAGAATATGGACTCTGGAGTTACAAGGTTTGGGTAAAACTTCTGCTTCCTCCACTTACTATGTGATCTTGAAAAAGAGGTTGCAGCAACTCTGAGCAGTAGTTTTATTACCTGTAAAATGGCTGTTTGTTACCCTGTAGAAATTGCTTTCATAATTTAAAGAAATCCACATAAAGCAGCTGGCGCATAATGGCTCAACAACCATGAGCCCTGATCCACCATATTGTTCTGCATACTTAGTGCTCAGCCATGTCTGGCTTTCAGCAAGGCTGTCATGCATGTTTGTTTCCCTCAGCTTCTATCATCCTTAAGCCACATGCTAAAAACATATGACTTCAAGAGGCAGCTTAGAACTTCCCTGGTGGTGCGGTAGATGAGAAAAAGCCTGCCCATGTGGGGGACATGGGTTCGATTCCTGATATGGGAAGATTCCACATGCCATGAAGCTGCTAAGCCAATGTGCCATAGCTACCGAGCCTGTACTCTAGAGCCAGGGAGTCACAACTACTGAGCCCATGTGCTGCTATTACTGAAGCCTGCAAACCTAGAGTCTGTGCTCTGTAGCAAGAGAAGCCATTGCAATGAGAAGCCTGCGCACTGCAATGAAGCGTAAACCCCACTTGTTGCAACTAGAGAAAGCCCAAGCGTAGCGATGAAGACCCAGCACAGCCAAAACTAAATAAATAAATAAATATTTTTAAAAAAGAGGCAGCTTATGCATTTCTTTCACCAAAGGATGGGAAGGACTGAGGACAGAACCTTCCTGTGAAAGACAGTGGAAAGGAAGTGAAAATTGAGCACTAGAATTGAACTCATATTCAATACTGCCATGAATATCACCAAGCTAAGAGACTGGGGAGTTATAGGCCCTCAGTTCCAACTTTTGGATGGCTTCTCATCAACTATAGGAATCTAGAATCATCTTTTGACTTTTTTTTTTTTTTTGGTATCTCAGTTTTAATACACACAAAAACAGACAGTGAGTGCTAACTTGCCTTCTCTAGATGTAAGAAAACCGAGCACCATCCTCAGCCCCCTTTATTATCAGGCTATTCTTGCTCCTGCAGCAGGGAAACTGAGATACAAGTCTGGGGACTTGATCAAGGTCACAGTCAGTGGCAGAGCCAAATTAAAATTCATGTTCTCAGAGTCCTTTCCATGCCATTGCTTCACCTACTGACCCATGGTGCTCCACCAAGAAGTACTTCTGATTAAGTGAACTTTCAGGTTTCAATAACACAAAACCTTGGCAAGGACTTTATGTAAAAAGCTCATATCATAGACTCTGGTTACTTTTTGGCAAGAACTGGCTGTCTCATATATACGTTGACTTGATTGCCTCATACAGGCCAACACAAGAAAGTGGTGTGTTTTCAGTGTTGAACGAAGACTGCTGCTGCTGCTAAGTCGCTTCAGTCATGTCTGACTGCGCGACCCCATAGACAGCCCAACAGGCTCCTCCGTCCCTGGGATTCTCCAGGCAAGAACACTGGAGTGGGTTGCCAGTTCCTTTTCCAGTACATGAAAATGAAAAGTGAAAGTGAAGTCGCTCAGTCGTGTCCGACTCTTTGTGACCCCATGGACTGGAGCCCACCAGGCTCCTCCATCCATGGGATTCTCCAGGCAAGAGTACTGAATTGGGGAGCCATTGCCTTCTCGGGAACCAAGACTATAAAAGTTTAATAAAATCTTTGAAAAATAAGGAAGGCAAGTGAAAATGGGGACAGATGACTTCCTTATCAACTGTACCATACACTATGAGGGACACAACTCTTTTTGGCCATTGCTGTGGTTTCAGAGCCTAGCACAGTGCCCATGTATGATAATTCAATTGATATAGAATAAATGAATGAATACATGGAAACCTCAATACTTCAGATATAGTTAAATAGCTTCCAATACTCTAGAGCAACATTACTGTAATGCTAATATGGTGGATTTTCCTGTATCCAGTGTTTTTCAAAAAATTTGATGTGTTTATATGTAATATGGTGTTAAAATTTAAGTTTTGAGCAAGGCTCCACAAGACAATAGATGTGGCATAGCAAAGTGAGGTGCTGGATCAAAATGTGTATGTATTAAAGCAGGAGGTTAAGAGCTGGTTTCACAAATTTGGAACCTGTGCCTAGGGGGACACCGAACCGCATGGAGGGTATAACAATCTTGAGAGGACAGGAGAAAGTATTTTGAGGACCGTTTCTCAGGCAACGCTGCATTGACAGCCTCATCTTTCCCTAAGGGAAGATGGTTGGAGACACTCATGCAAACAGAGTAAGGGAGAATATCCAAGAATTACTTGGAGAGCTTGCTATGCTTCCTCTGGGTTTGAGCTCAGAGTGGACAGAATCTGACTTCAGCCCAGGAAATTGGAGCGCAGACAAGATGTGTCAGAGAGATGGGTTGGCAACTGAGCAGAGGTGTCTCTGCCGCCTCTGGAAAGTAACTTCTTTCTCTTGCCAGAAGTTCTAAGAGGCAAACCCCAGGGTCCAGAGAGGGATTAGATGTAGGAATGACCTGAAGCCATTTTATGTCTTGGCAAAAAAAGCTGGCTTATAAGAGGCAATGGGACTCCAGCAGAGAAAAATCTTCTCTCTCTAGAATGGACCTTCTGAGACCTGGGGCCCAGGTGGGGTACTGAGGGAGAGGAGCTCAAGGCGAAGCATAAAGCAGAGTTAGAGCTGGAGGGGACCAGCTGGGGACTTGCCAAATTCAGTTACCATTGCCTCCATGAGAGAAGGGGTTTGCTTAGACATCTTCCAGACAAAGGTAGCATGAAGTCAGATTTATCGCAACTCCCATGCATGTAACAAACTTCCGTACTACTTTTCTGCTTTTAACCCCCAATGTTTCAATCCAAGAGGAGTTAGAAACCATAGCTAATAAGCAGGTATACAAGGAGTAGAAGAGCTATTCTGGACAAGGAAGAAGAGTGTCCTGCCCTCCAGGTGGAGCTGGGGTGCTAGTGGTAAAGAATTCTCCTGCCAGTGCAGGAGACACAGAGACTCAGGTTTGATCCCTGGGTTGGGAAGATCCCCTCGAGAAGGGTATGGCAACCCACTCCGGTATTCTTGCCTCCATAGAGGGGCCTAGGGGCTACAGTCCATAAGGTCACATGGAATCAGATACAACTCAAACAACTTAACACACATGCCCTCCAGGTGCAGGCAGCTCTCCTAAGCCTGGTGGACGGGAGAGAATTTAATTCTAAATCAAGTTCAGAATTTTTCTAACTACCACTGATGAGCATCTGACTTTTGTTTTGAGACTGAGTTTTGAACCTAAGGTGCATCTAGAGGCATCTATTTCTAAACAGCAAACACGAAAGTAGAGGGAGGTGTTGAAGACAGAATTTAATGGCCAGGGAATCCTCCCTGCTTCAAGTATATTTTAAAGAAGGAGGGAAGATCAAAATAAAATCATTCTTTGGTTATACATCATAAGCTGAGCATGGTAAAAAAGAGCAGGTAGAGTTCTCTTCATTTCATTTTGTATATCCTTGTGTAAGCTTGGACAGACCCTTCACAATAGCACCCATGGGGGCGCTGCCTACCTTTTGAGTGCACAGATCTGAGGAGGCTGCCATGGTTTACCCATGGTGTATCTGGATGTTAGATTAGTAAGAACATGTCAGTTTGGCTAGAATCAGAAGAAAGGCTTAGAAGAGAATTAGAAATCATCTGGTCTTACCCATCTGATATCTGCATTGTCGCCATTATATACTGGAAAAAAGAGAGCTGGTACCATTCTTGGACACAAATAAATATCAAGATGAAACTGACTTTTATATCAGTACTCCTTGAAATAAATCAAAGGGATTTAATTTGTAAAAATCTTTTTTGCTCAAATTTCTATTTTACAAAGTCAGTACTCCTTTTGAATAGTGACTCATTTTTTTTTTTAGACCCTGGAAGATGACAGTCTTTTTTTCCTACACTGATTGAATCATGCTATTTTATTTTTTCCTTAACTTTGTCACTTTCATTATTGTGAATTAAGAAAATACTTATATCAAAATGATTTTTTATTTATTTCAATGTACTAATTTGCTTTAACACGTATTTCTTACTGTAAAAACTTTCTTTCCAGTTATTATAGAATGAATGACCAAAAGATAATTTGGTTCATAAAAAGGTCAGGTCCACATTAAAAAATCACCTTTATCATTTTAATAAAATGAAAAACATAAACTCGCTGAATATTTCTAACTTAGTGTTCACTATGTTTTCTACTGGCTAGAATAAATTATCAAAAATCTTAATGTTTGCACTGTTCATATTTATATTACACTTTTTTCTTTGTAATTGTACTTAAAATTAGTGCTATATTAAAGGTATATATGTTTAAAATGAGACTTCCCTGGTGGCTCAGAGGGTAAAGTGTCTGCCTACAATGCAGGAGACCTGGGTTCAATCCCTGGGAGGAAGATCTCTTGGGGAAGGAAATGGCAACCCACTCCAGTATTCTTGCCTGGAAAATCCCATAGTCAGAGGAGCCTGGTAGACTATAGTCCATGGGGTCACAAAGTCGGACACGACTGAGCAACTTTCTTTCTTTTTCTTCCTTTCTATGTTTAAAATTCGTGTAAAAAAGCGGCCAGTCTGCAGCTGATCCGATTTAGTATTTAAGAGGTACCCTAAGGCAAATCAATGCTTATCAGTTGGTGAAAAGCACTTCCTGTGATGCAGTTTATATCTTATTCACCCAAGATTTCTCAAGTCCATTTCTATTCCTCCATCTTTCCCACTGGCCCATCAGACTCTAAGAGCTGACCTGTCAATGGGGATACTGTCATCTTGGTAGAAGTAAGAAGAAGGTGAGAAGGGAGAACTAACACCTGATACACCATTGGTCATGGAAATGAAGGGGGATCAAGGGAGTGGAGGTGATGTTTGCTGAGCACCTACCCAATGACATGCAGCATGCAAGTGTTTTCACGACTGATCTGACTTTCTACGAACAACAGTTCCATGAAACTACGTATTCTCATAACTACTTTAGATAGGAAACTAGAGAAGTGACTTGCTTAGCACTGTGAATTCAAGACAGACCCCAAATTCCTATAGTTTCTGCAATCCAATACATCTTCCATTGATATACATTTTAAAATACATTTTGAAATTGGCTTGTGACGTCTCTCATTCTTTTTAATCTCCACAAGCTAATCCCATATCAAAGCTGATAGTATTTTTAAATAAAGGAATTGTTTTTGATTTCCATTACTACATTTTTTGAGACTGCATTGACTTCTGTTATTAGAATTGAATTTCAGGATAGCTAATGTCATATGTTCTTTCTCAGCACTCTATACCTTTCCATTATAGCGCACAACCGTTGATTCCAATCAACTTTTTAAAAAACTCATTCCACATTTCCAATATTTTTAGACTTCTATTACCATTCACAAATATCCTCAGAACTGTGTTCCAATCTTATGTGTGTTTCGATATTATGATAACTTTCCCCTAGGGGTTTATTAACTTCCATGTTGCAGTATTCATTTTACCTATTTTCATTTCCTTGGACTAAGTCCAGAATAGCCCCTGGTCCTGTTGATTGCTTCACAAGCTATGTGAGGGAACATTTGTGCAATGTACTCGGAGACAAGCAACCATCTGATTCCATTTCTGTGATCTATCAGTCATTGTCAGGGGATTGAAATCATATCACGTTGAGTACTTTTATTTCTCTAACACCTCCCCATTCTTTTTCCTGCTCATTGCCTAGCTTTCTGTTATAGGAAAACATCTTCTCTCATTAGTATCTGTTTTTATGAATTTGATTCTTTTTAGAAAAGTGGCCTTTTTAAAGAGGAATGACTTCTTCTTTTTTTTTTAACCAACTGAAACCTCAACTTAACTCCACAACAGTGTTCACCAAGATTTTGACGTGCCTCTGGGGATGTCAAGGGCTTCCTTTGTAGCTCAGTTGGAAAAGAATCTGCCTGCAATGCAGGTGATACGGGTTCAATTCCTGGGTTGGGAAGATCCCCTGGAGAAGGAAATGACAACCACTCCAGTATTCTTGCCTGGAGAATCCCATGGACACTGGAACCTGGCAGGCTATAGTGCATGGGGTCACAAGAGTCAGACACTACTTAGCGACTAAGCCACTGGGGATGGAGCTGCCAAAAGCTGGGCTATTGGCTTCTATGACAAAGTAATTCTCAGGGAAGACGTCTTCTTTAGGAAATTCAACAGCAAGAGGTAAATTTCAATTCAGAGGAGAAAATCCAAATAAGGCAATGCTGCCTGTCATGTGAAAGGTTCAATAGGCTAGCTAGGGACATAAATTTGAGTCCTTAAGATGAGGGACATGAAAAAAGAAGACCAAGGGAAAATATAACATGCAATCTCTCCGCTTCCAAGGGATAGTAAGAACACAGGCTATAAGCAGCATAAACATCGGTGGCCGCGGTGTGGATAGCCATGTGTTGAAGGAGGAGAAGTCGTACTGTCCTAGGAGTGACAGCGCTGGGGACAGTAGTTCAGTGGAGCTGGCGGTAGTGGCTGTGATAACAGCAGTCACAGTGTCCTTCTAGAGTTCTCAAAATTGGATACTGGAAACACTGCCACACACACAGGCATCAATGATGGCAGAGCTTCTGATGGGCAGCAGTGAAACTGGAGGTGATGCCATTAGACTATTAAAAACCTTGAGAAAGGGAGAGCATTGGATAGCCTGATAACCCAATGAGAGAGTATCTAGCAATTTCCAGAACTATTTGGTAGCTTGAACAGAGAGGGTAAAATTCCTGAAAAGCAGGTGGGGTAGAGCCAGAGAAGCACTGTTCTGTAGGTTTTGTGGCCGTTTTCTTAGCACCAAGCTTTTATGGTTTAAGAAACACAAGAAAGAATAAGAGTAACCCCAACATGAAGTAACACTTTGTTTCAGGTGCTGTTTGACTCCTCACAACAATACTTCAGGGTGATGCTATTATTGCCCCCATTTTAGAGATGATACATTTGGGGAACTGAGAAATCAAGTAACTTTTCCAACCCCAACTCTTTTCCAACCCAAAGAGTAATTACTGAGCTTCAACAGGACTTAGGATATCTAGTTCCTGGGTGGCTATCAGTTTAGTTCGATTCAGTCTCTCAGTTGTATTGGACTCTGCGACCCCATGGACTGCAGTATGCCAGGCTTCCCTGTCCATCACCAACTCCCAGAGCTTGCTCAAACTCATGTCCGTTGAGCCGGTGATGCCATCCAACCATCTCATCCTCCACAATGGCTATACTTTTAGCCATTTTACGACACTGTGTGACCTCATTATTTTTAGTCTCAAGATTTAAATACAATTTTAAATGTGATTTTTTTGAAGACTTTTTTGAGGGTTAGTGAAATTCCTTTCAGAAAAACAACTGATTCAAGATTGGAAAAGGAATATTAAACTTAAGAAATATTGCATTTAATAACTAAAATATCTTTATTATAAAATAAGATTCTTTATCCTCCTGTTCATCTTACTGCTGCTGCTGCTGCTGCTAAGTCGCTTCAGTTGTGTCCGACTCTGTGAGACCCCAGAGACAGCAGCCCACCAGGCTCCTCTGTCCCTTGGATTCTCCAGGCAAGAACACTGGAGTGGGTTCCCATTTCCTTCTCCAACGCATGAAAGTGAAAAGTGAAAGTGAAGTCGCTCAATCTTGCTTTTTTTTTTTTCTTGAATTTCTGTCAGATTTTTCTTTTTATTACTGTTGCTGCTGCCCTAGACCAGACCCTCATCACACCATGCCTGGACAATTATAATGATGCCCCAATGAGATGCCTTGACTCTTGTGTCTCACTTCTCCAGTTTATTTAATGCTGCATTAGATAAATATTAATAAAACAGCAACCACATGTACCCTGTTCAGAAATATTTGTTGACTCTGCATACGTGCATGCTAAGTTGCTACAGTCATATCTGACTCTTTGTGACCCCATGGACTGTAGCCTGCCAGGCTCCTCTGTCCATGGGAGTCTCCAGGCAAGAATAACGAAGCAGGTTGCCATGCCCTCCTCCAGAGGATCTTCCTGACACAGGGATCTAACATGCATCTCTTAAGTCTCCTGCACTGGCCAGTGGGTTCTTTATCACTAGTGCCACCTGGGAAGCCCATTTGTTGACTCTACGTAGCTATAAAATAAATCCTATACTTTTTAGCCCAAGTCCAAGACTATTCATGTATACTTCTTCCCTATATGCTTCTTTGGCTCAAATACTTCCCCCACACTAGTCGTCCCCAAACCTAGCCTTGGTACATTTCATTGGCAGAATTACAGAAATTATGGTCAGTCTCCAAGACTTTATTCAAATCTTACATCTTTATAAAATGCCACTCAGTTAGAGCCTCTTGACACTTACTATATATCTGTGTGAATTATAAAAAAGCCTCTCCTCTGGTCTGAAGCAGGCTGCACGAGGGCGGAGGGCTTGGTGAGTGGAGTTGGGTTGGATTTCCGCTGCCCCGCCCCTACCCCACCTGGGCTTTTTGAGCAGAACACAAATGTCCTTCCACTAGTGGTGGCCCTATTGTTTCCCCTCCTTCTCAGGCTCACCCTGGCCCCAATTCCTAAGGCAGTGACTGCCGCTACAATTCATTAGGCAATTAATCATGTATTATTTGGAGACACCTCTACAATTGCAGTTTTTAAAATTCCTTTACCAATATTTTAATGTTTAATGTGTTACTGTCTTAACTCTTCAGAATATTCCCTCTTGAGGGCAGGATTAATATATTTCTTTGTGGTTCTCAGAATATACAGCACAGTATCTTACATTGTAGGAACTCAAACATGACGCTTGTTGATTTTACTTGAATTGTTTTTATGCAAATAGATACAGCTAATTACAAATGAAGCATGAATTTTTCGGAATTAATGATCAACAATTGGCTGTCCATTTTTAGCTGAAAAGGGTTATATTTCCAGCAACACACACACACACCCCATAATTGTAGTGATTATAATTCACCTTTATTTTTATTATTTATCTTTTAAATTTTGGTATATTGAACTATCCACAACTACAAGTGCAGAGAATTATTCTTGTTCTTTGATTTACATTGAATGCCATATGGCCATTCATTGTAGTTAGGCTTTTCAACATAATTATTTCGCCAACAACTATTTATAAACTCAAAGTACTTCAGGGGAAACAAAGATGAAAACATTTCTGTCTCTGCCATCAATGAGATTTAATTCCGAGTGGGAGAAAACATTTAAGTACAATGTTAGTAAAACAGTTTCATAAAAAGCAGTACCAAAAATGTGAATTAGGGGCTTAGAGAAACCAAGGAGCTCTAGAATTCCCGTTTGAACTGACCCTTGCAGTAGGGCAGACAGGTTAAGCACTCCAGCCAGAGGCAAGGTTTGGAAAAAGGTAAATTGAAAAAGTGTCCCTGGAATCACAAAACTTTGTTTGGTGTGAAGTATCATTGCATACCACTTACACAATGCCATCTATAGTCCCCAATTCCTACATCTCTAATTTACGAGGTCTGCCTGAAGTGGATTAGCACAGAAATACCTATTTCAATTTTCAGCAATGATTCCTGTAGAATTAGAAGCATTATATGCTAGTTATGTGTTTTCTAAAACTCATTATGCTCTAGAAGCAGAATCTCCAGATGGAAAGAGATGGCTATGACATCAATACTTAAGTTTCACTTAAGAGATTCCTTTTTAGTTTTTCTCACTTGAACCGAATTTTTCATCACCGTAGCCAGATTTTCTGCAATACTACTGAAAAAAAAAATGTATTTTTTCACTCATTTTAGCACAGCTAAAGGAGTCTGGAATTTTCTGAAGGAATGTTATTTCAAAAGGGTGTGAGTGGTATTTCTGCCTCTGGTTATAACAGACTGCCTTGTATTAAAATAGCCCTCTCACCAGGTACAAATAGAAAAGTTGGAAGGGGCTTTGAAAAAAATCTCTGATCGGAGGCAGTAATCTGCCAATTGGAAGGTAAGAGTTCGTGTCTGGTATTCAACAACAAGAATGAAAAATGGCCAAGAAGGAAAAAAGCAGGAGGCAATACCAAATTGCAGAAAACCAAGAGAAAAGCAGAAACAAAATAGGAAGACTGACAGGCAATTTAGATAATGAGAATTCAGGACATGGACTTTAAAATAAATGTGATTATTATACCAATCCAGTCAATCAAAAAGCAAATAAAAAAAAGCTACAGTGTCTATATTAATATCAGTTGAAGTGGACTTTAGGATAAATGTACTATGGAGACTTCACAAACAGGATCAATTCACCAGGAAGAAATAAGAGCTCCAATATGTATGTGTCGGATAGCAAAGTCTTAAATTATACAAAGCCAATTTCACAAAATTAAAAGGAGAAATTGATACTTCTGTAATCACAATGATAGATTCAAACACCTTTCTTTTAATAACTGAGACAGCAAGCATAAAGAAAACAATGAAGATATAGAAATTTTGAATGACATAATTAACACTCTTAAACCTTATGGCAGAAAGCAAAGAACTAAAGAGCTTCTTCATGAAAATGAAAGAGGAGAGTGAAAAAGTTGGCTTAAAACTCAACATTCAGAAAACTAAGATCATGGCATTTGGTACCATCACTTCATGGCAAATAGATGGGGAAACAGTGGAAACAGTGACAGACTTTATTTTGGGGGCTCCAAAATCACTGCAGATAGTGACTGTAGCCATGAAATTAAAAGACACTTGTTCCTTGGACATTGTACAGGAGACAGGGATCAAGACCATCGTCATGGAAAAGAAATTCAAAAAGGCAAAATGGCTGTCTGAGGAGGCCTTACAAATAGCTGTGAAAAGAAGAGAAGTGAAAAGCAAAGGAGAAAAGGAAAAATATAAGCATCTGAATGCAGAGTTCCAAAGAATAGCAGGGAGAGATAAGAAAGCCTTCCTCAGCGATCAATGCAAAGAAATAGAGGAAAACAACAGAATGGGAAAGACTAGAGATCTCTTCAAGAAAATTAGAGATACCAAGGGAACATTTCATGCAAAGATGGGCTCGATAATGGACAGAAATGGTAGGGACCTAACAGAAGCAGAAGATATTAAGAAGAGGTGGCAAGAATACACAGAGGAACTATACAAAAAAGATCTTCATGAACCAGATAATCACAATGGTGTGATCACTCACCTAGAGCCAGACATCCTGGAATGTGAAGTCAAGTGGGCCTTAAGAAGCATCACTAGGAACAAAGCTAGAGGAGGTGATGGAATTCCAGTTGAGCTATTTCAAATAATAAAAGATGATGCTGTGAAAGTGTGTACTCAATGTCAGCAAATTTGGAAGACTCAGCAGTGGCCACAGGACTGGAAAAGGTCCGTTTTCATTCCAATCCCAAAGAAAGAAAATGCCAAAGAATGCTCAAACTACTGCACAATTTCACTCATGTCACACTTTAGTAAAGTAATGCTCAAAATTCTCCAAGCCAGGCTTCAGCAATATGTGAACTGTGAACTTTCAGATGTTCAAGCTGGTTTTCGAAAAGGCAGAGGAACCAGAGATCAAATTGCCAACATCTGCTGGATCATGGAAAAAGCAAGAGAGTTCCAGAAAAACATCTATTTCTGCTTTATTGACTATGCCAAAACCTTTGACTGCATGGATCACAAGAAACTGTGGGAAATTCTGAAAGAGATGGGAATACCAGACCACCTGACCTGCCTCTTGAGAAACCTATATGCAGGTCAGGAAGCAACAGTTAGAACTGGACATGGAACAACAGACTGGTTGCAAATAGGAAAAGGAGTGTGTCAAGGCTGCTTATTTAGCAGTCACCCTGCTTATTTAACTTATACGCAGAGTACATCATGAGAAATGCTGGGCTGGAGGGAGCGCAGGCTGGAATCAAGATTGCTGGGAGAAATATCAATCACCTCAGATATGCAGATGACACCACTCTTATGGCAGAAAGTGAAGAAGAACTAAAGAGCCTCTTGATGAAAGTGAAAGAGGAGAGTGAAAAAGTTGGCTTAAAGCTCAACATTCAGAAAACGAAGATCATGGCATCTGGTCCCATCACTTCATGGCAAATAGATGGGGAAACAGGGGTAACAGTGTCAGACTTTATTTTGGGGGGCTCCAAAATCACTGCAAATGGTGATTGTAGCCATGAAATTAAAAGACGCTTGCTCCTTGGAAGGAAAGTTATGACCAACCTAGACAGCATATTAAAAAGCAGAGACATTACTTTGTCAACACAGGTCTCTCTAGTCAAGGCTATGGTTTTTCCAGTGGTCACATATGGATGTGAGAGTTGGACTATAAAGAAATTTGAGCATTGAAGAATTGATGCTTTTGAACTGTGGTGTTGGAGAAGACTCTTGAGAGTCCCTTGGACTGCAAGGAGATCCAACCAGTCCATCCTAAAGGAAATGAGTCCTGAATGTTCATTGGAAAGACTAATGCTGAAGCTGAAACTTCAATACTTTGGCCACCTGATGAGAAGAACTGACTCACTGGAAAAGAAAAGTCTTATTGGGAGTTGGTGATGGATAGGGAGGCCTGGCTTGCTGCAGTCCATGGGGTTGCAGAGCTTCAGACACAACTGAGTGACTGAGCGGAACTGAACCTAGCTGACATAAATAAAACACAGCTCGAGGCACTTGCAGAATACGCTTTTTAAAAAAATGCATGTAGAGCATTTACCCCACACCAGTCCTCTTGCCTGGAGAATCCCATGAACAGAGGCGTTTGGTAGGCTGCAGTCCGTGGGGTCACGAAGAGTCGGACACTTACTGAGCGACTTCACTTTCACTTTTCACTTTCATGCATTGGAGAAGGAAATGGCAACCCACTCTGGTGCCTGGTGAATCCCAGGGACAGTGGAGCCTGGTGGGCTGCCGTCTATGGGGTTGCACAGAGTTGGACACGACTGAAGTGACTTAGCAGCAGCAGCAGCAGCAGCAGCAGAGCATTTACCGAAATGGAATATATGTTGGGCCTTAAAGCAAAATCAATTAAATTGAAAAGTCTGAAAATATATAGAATATATTCTATGGTTAACATTTAAGTATTAAAGATACATTTGTTAAGAGGGTAGACCATTGCTAAGTGTTATTACTACAGAAATGAACAAAAAAGGATAGCAAGAACTTTTGGAGGTGGTAGATTATATTTATAACCTTGATTGTGATGATGACTTTATGGATGGATGTTAGAGATCCAAATTCAGTAACTTGTTTACATTAAATATGCCCCTTTCTGTATATCAAGTATCAGTTCAGTTCAGTTGCTCAGTTGTGTCCGACTCCTTGCGACCCCATGGACTGCAGCACACCAGGATTCCCTGTCCGTCATCAACTCTCAGAGCTTGCTCAGAGTCCACTGAGTCAGTGACGCCATCCAACCATCTCACACTCTGTCATCCCTTTCTTCTCCTGCCTTCAATCTTTCCCAGCACCAGGGTCTTTTTCCAATGAGTCACTGTACCAAGTATACCTCAATAATATTTCAATAATGGTTTTTGGAAAGAAAATCTCCAATTGCTCAGAAATTTAAAAATTTCTTCGAGAATTAAAAGGAAATACTTAAAGTGGAAATTAGAAAGTATTTTTAATTAGTGATAATACAAATATGATATATTAAGATATGGATTGCAGCTCAAGCTGTGATGATGAGAGGAAAATATTAGTCTTAAATGCATGTTATAGAAAAGAAAAGGTTACAAATTAATGATCTGAGCATCTATTTCAAAAAGTTAAAAGACTGGCAAATAAAACATAAATAATACAGAGAAAATAAAGATGAGAGACAGTAAACAAAGGTACAAATAGAGAAATCAAAGAAGTGAAAGGTTGGCTATTTGAAAGACTTGTAAAATTGATAAAAATCTAGCAAGACTGATCAAAAGAAAAAAATGGAGAATAATTTCAATCTATCAAAATAGCATTACAGATATTAATACATCACCTTCAGACATTAAAAAATATAATAAAAATATATTAAGTAAAGTTTAAAGTGATGAATTTGAATATTCAGATAAAATGGACAGAACCTTTGAGGAACACATCTTAATAAACCTGATGTAAGAAGAAATAGAAAAGCTAAACAGTCCTACATTTACTAAGGCTGATAAATCTACAAAAATTATCTTTTCATAAAGAAATATCAGAACAAGATGACTTTGTCAGTAAATTCTTTCATACATTTATAGAAGAAATAGGATGACTTTTATTCAAAAAAGAAAAACTCTCTCAATTACTTTTTACTAAAAAGCAATAATTCCGGCAGATATTTAAGACAGCTGTATGTGAGACAGGAAATTCTCAAAAGTCTTTTTTCAAGAACAGGGATCCTCTTGTGTTTTCCTTTATGTTTTTCTCAACATAATCTTTTTCTTTTTCTGAAAAACTAGTTTTTTTGTGACGGAAGCAAGAGTAAATCTTCTCTGGAAGAAAATAACACTCAAAACTTCAAACTGTCTCTATTATAGGCCAGGGTAATCTTGATACCCAAACTTGACAAAATCTTTACAAGAAAGGAAAACTGCAGGCTCATCCTTTTCATAATCAGAAGCGCAAAGATCCTAAAGAAATGATTGACAATTTAAATTTTATGACACTTAGAACAATAATACATCAACAGAAATTAGTGTATTCCTGGCATGCAAGATTGGTTTAATGTTTTAAAATTGATTTTAACAATAATAAATAAAATTATATTATCATTGCAAGGGATGTTAAAAAAAGATCTGACAAAATTCAATATCATTTATGACAAAAATTCATATCAAACCAAGAATAAAATGAAATTTTCTTATTTTGATACAGGATACCAATAAAAATCTACATTAAATATCATAGTTTAAAATGAAATGCTTTCCCTGCTGAGATCAGAATAAGATAACACTGCACATTACTATCATATCTGTTCAACTTTTTACCAGAAGTTTTAGCCAATGTAAATGGGAATAAATAAATAGCATTAACACTGAAGAAAAAAAAAATTGCCGTTACTTACAGGACACTGTAAGCATTCAGAAAATATAAAATACTTTTCAAAAAGTATTAGAATAAATAAGTGAATTTATCTAGGTAGATAGTTTAAGCTCAATATTAAAAAATCAGCTGAATTCCTGTACACTAGAAACTACTTTAAAAAAAAAACAGTTTTAAAGAAAAGATATTGTTTACAATAGCATCAAGTCAAATACCTTTAACTAAATCTAAGATGAAAAAAAACAACACTGAAAATCACAAAACATTGAGAGAAATTAAAGAGTTAACCACATGTATACACATATTATAGTTAAGAATTAGAAGACTAAATATTACTAAATTGTCAATATTTTCCAAATTGGTTTATAGACTTAATGTGATCCTAATCAAAATTCCAGTGGGATTTTTAGAGGGGTGAAAATCAACAAACAAGTTCTCAACTGTGTACAAAGTGCAGGAACAGTAAAACAAAATCATGAAAAAGAACAAAATTGGAATACATATAGTGCTGATATCAAGACTTCATTACAGTAGCTTTGTTACAAGAAAGTGTGGAATTGACATAAAGATGGACTCAAACCAACAGAACAGAAGAGAGTCCAGAAAACTCTACATTCTCTTGACAACATATGGCCTCTTCATTCGTGACATTTGAGGACACTGAGACTGTGGAGAAAGAACGTTTTTTTGACGATAGTGCTGGGCTGACTGGGTATCATCTTGATCCCCATTTAATATCATAAATCAGCACTTCTTGGTGGGAGTGATTTTTGACCTTTCTGTGGTACCCAAGGACATCCAGAAATGTCTGGAGATGTTATTGTCATGAGTGAGTTGGGGAATGCTACTGGCATCTAGTGGGTACAGATTAAGGATGCTGCTAAACATTTTGTAATGCATAGTATAGTCTTAAACAGCAAGAAATTATTTTGTTCAAAATTTCAGTAGTGCCAAAATTGAGAAACTCTGTCTTAAACAAATAAAAATCAATCTCCAGAGTATTGTAAGCTTAAATACAAAAGAATAATAAAGTTTCTTAGAGGTAAGAAGAAAGAAGATACTCATGACCTTGGCATTGGTAAAGATTTCTTAAATGTGACACACAAAAAGCAGTAAGCAAAAAGAAAAATAATGATAAACGAGATTACAATTTACCAAAACATATCACCAACACAGTAAAATGTTAAGCCAGAGAAAAGAAGAAATTTGAAATATATATAACCAGCAAAGCACTTATATCAAGAATATATAAACATTGCCATTGAATCAAGAAGAAGGAAAGAGACAACCAGGGGTGGGGGGTGGGGTGGAAATGGGCAAAAGAATCAAACTTGTGCTTCATAGTAGAGAATACCCATTTGATACTACATGTATGAGAAAGTGTCCAACATCATTAGTCATGAAGGAAATTAAAATTAAAACTACAATGAACTAACTCCACATACTCATCAGAAAGGTGAAAATTTAAGAAACTAAGAAATGAAATGCTGATTAAACTGTGGCATCACTGGAATTTTCATACACCACAGATGGGAAAGTAAATTGGGACAACCTCTTTGGAATACTATTGTGAGTATCAACTAAAATTGAGTATATTCATAACCATGAGTTCAGTTCAGTTCAGTTCAGTCGCTCAGTCGTGTCCGACTTTTTGCTACCCCATGAATCGCAGCACACCAGGCCTCCCTGTCCATCACCAACTCCTGGAGTTCACTCAGACTCACGTCCATCGAGTCAGTGATGCCATCCAGCCATCTCATCCTCTGTCGTCCCCTTCTCCTCCTGCCCGCAATCTCTCCCAGCATCAGAGTCTTTTCCAATGAGTCAACTCTTCGCATGAGGTGGCCAAAGTACTGGAGTTTCAGCTTCAGCATCATTCCTTCCAAAGAAATCCCAGGACTGATCTCCTTCAGAATGGACTGGTTGGATCTTCATAACCATATGACTTAGCGATTCCATTCCAACAGAAATGTATATATATATTCACTAAATGATATGTATATACACACAGATACTTATATATTTGCATACAAGTATAGGATCTATGTATCCATATATGTATGAATGCTTCCTGCAGCATTATTAGTAACAATTCATAACAGTTCAAAACTAGTTACAACCTAATTGTCCATCAAAAAAAAAATAAGGAAATAAACTCTTGTATATTCAAACAATGGAATTCTTCACAGCAATGAAAATCATTGCTATATGCAACTATGTGAATAAACCTCATAAACAATGTTGAATGAAAGAAGTCAGACATGAAGGGATCATGCTATATCATTTCATGTTATAATATTGAAAATCAGGTGAAAGTAATATATGGCTTCTAGGTCAGGATCAGGCTTCCCTGGTAGCCTAGCTGGTAAAGAATCCACCTGCAATGTAGGAGACTCCAGTTCAATTCCTGGGTCAGGAAGATCTGCTGGAGAAGAGATAGGCTACTGACTGCAGCATCCTTGGGCTTCCCTGGTGGCTCAGATGGTAAAGAAACCACCTGCAATGTGGGAGGCACGAGTTCAGGCCCTGAGTTGGGAAGATATCCTGGAGAAGGGAATGGCTACCTACTCCAGTATTCCCCAGTATCCAGTACCTACAGTTCAGTTCAGTTCAGTCGCTCAGTCGTGTCCGACTCTTTGCGACCCGATGAATCGCAGCACGCCAGGCCTCCCTGTTCATCACCATCTCCCGGAGTTCACTCAGACTCATGTCCATCGAGTCCGTGATGCCATCCAGCCATCTCATCCTCGGTTGTCCCTTTCTCCTCCTGCCCCCAATCCCTCCCAGCATCAGAGTCTTTTCCAATGAGTCAACTTTTCTCATGAGGTGGCCAAAGTACTGGAGTTTCAGTGTTAGCATCATTCCTTCCAAAGAAATCCCAGGGCTGATCTCCTTCAGAATGGACTGGTTGGATCTCCTTGCAGTCCAAGGGACTCTCAAGAGTCTTCTCCAACACCACAGGTCAAAAGCATCAATTCTTTGGTGCTCAGCCTTCTTCACAGTCCAACTCTCACATCCATACATGACCACAGGAAAAACCATAGCCTTAACTAGACGGAACTTTGTTGGCAAAGTAATGTCTCTTCTTTTGAATATGCTATCTAGGTTGGTCATAACTTTCCTTCCAAGGAGTAAGCGTCTTTTAATTTCATGGCTGCAATCACCATCTGCAGTGATTTTGGACCCCCCCAAAATAAAGTCTGACACTTCAGTACCTACACAGCATATTAAAAAGCAGAGACAATACATTGCCCCCAAAGGTTCATATAGTCAAATCTATGGTTTTTCCAGTAGTTATAATGGATGTGAGAGTTGGACCATAAAGAAGGCTGAATGCCAAAGAATTGATGCTTTTGAGCTGTGGTGTTGGAGAAGACTCTTGAGAGTCCCCTGGTCTGCAAGTAGATCAAATCGGTCAATCGTAAAGGAAATCAATACTGAATATTCATTGGAAGGATTGATGCTGAAGCTGAAGCTCCAATATTTTGGCCACCTGATGTGAGCTGAGCTACTTCAAATCCTGAAAGATGATACTGTGAAAGTGCTGCACTCAACATGCCAGCAAATTTGGAAAACTCAGCAGTGGCTACAGGACTGGAAAAGGTGTTTTCATTTCAATCCCAAAGAAAGGCAATGCCAAAGAATGCTCAAACTACTGCACAATTGCACTCATCTCACATGCTAGTAAAGTAATGCTCAAAATTCTCCAAGCCAGGCTTCAGCAATACCTGAACCGTGAACTTCCAGATGTTCAAGCTGGTTTTAGAAAAGGCAGAGGAACCAGAGATCAAATTGCCAACATCCGCTGGATCATGGAAAAAGCAAGAGAGTTCCAGAAAAGCTTCTATTTCTGCTTCATTGACTATGCCAAAGTCTTTGACTGTGTGGATCACAATAAACTGTGGAAGATTCTTCAAGAGATGGGAATACCAGACCACCTGACCTGCCTCTTGAGAAACCTGTATGCAGGTCAGGAAGCAACAGTTAGAACTGGACATGGAACAACAGACTGGTTGCAAATAGGAAAAGGAGTACGTCAAGGCTGTATATTGTCACCCTGCTTATTTAACTTGTATGCAGAGTACATCATGAGAAACGCAGGACTGGAAGAAGCACAAGCTGGAATCAAGATTGCTGGGAGAAATATCAATAACCTCAGATATGCAGATGACACCACCTTTATGACAGAAAGTGAAGAGGAACTAAAAAGCCTCTTGATGGAAGTGAAAGAGGAGAGTGAAAAAGTTGGCTTAAAGCTCAACATTCAGAAAACGAAGATCATGGCATCTGGTCCCATCACTTCATGGCAAATAGATGGGGAAACAGTGGAAACAGTGTCAGACTGTTTTTTGGGGTTCCAAAATCACTGCAGATGGTGACTGCAGCCATGAAATTGAAAGATGCTTACTCCTTGGAAGGAAAGTTATGACCAACCTAGGTAACATATTCAAAAGCAGAGATATTACTTTGCCAACAAAGTTCCGTCTAGTCAAGGCTATGGTTTTTCCTGTGGTCATGTATGGATGTGAGAGTTGGACTATGAACAAAGCTGAGCATTGAAGAATTGATGCTTTTGACCTGTGGTGTTGGAGAAGACTCTTGAGAGTCCCTTGGACTGCAGGAGATCCAACCAGTCCATCCTAAAGGAGATCAGTCGTGGGTGTTCATTGGAAGGACTGATGCTGAAACTGAAACTCCAATACTTTGGCCACCTCATGTGAAGAGTTGACTCATTGGAAAAGACTCTGATGCTGGGAGGGATTGCGAGGTGGAGGAGAAGGGGACGACAGAGGATGAGACGGCTGGATGGCATCACCGACTCAATGGACATGAGTTTGAGTAAGCTCCGGGAGTTGGTGATGGACAGGGAAGCCTGGCGTGCTGCGATTCATGGGGTCGCAAATAGTTGGACATGACTGAGCAACTGAACTGAACTGGACTGAACTGATGGGAGGACCTTGAGGCTGGGAACGATTGAAGGCGGGAGGAGGCAGGTCCTACAGAGGATGAGATGGTTGGATGGCATCACCAACTCCATGGACATGAGTTTGAGCAAGCTCCAGTAGATGAAGGACAGGGAAGCCTGGTGTGCTGGAGCCATTGGGTTGCAAAGAGTCAGACACTACTGAGCGACTGAACAACAACCAAAGGTCAGTATGGTGGTACCTCTGAAAGGGAAGTAGGGATGGGGATGAAGAAAAGGTTCACAGCAGGCTTCTGGAGGTTGGTGATATTTATTTCTCTATCTTGTGGTGCGTTCATTGTATAAAAATCCATTGAGCTCCACACTTAAGATCTGTGCACTCTTCTGACATCTGCATTGATTAGATATTTATTTAAATATGTATAAGAGTGGGGTGGCTGAAGGTAAAATTGATATAGAAATAAAATATACTTTTTAAAACCCACATTAGCATATGAGCGCTCAAGATAAAGATTTTGGCTCTTAAGTTTTCAGTAGAAAATATGAGAAAACTGTAGCGGTTGCCTCAAATTCTCTTATTATAAAATAAGTTGGCCCCAATTGTTAGGTGTTCTTTTCTTGCCAGGTTTGCCTAGTTGGTTTTTTTTTCAGTGTGTGTTTGTTTTTAAAATATGAATATGGGCCTGAATTGGCTTCCCAGGTGGTGCTAGTGGTAAAGAACCTACCTGCCAATGCAGAAAACAGAAGAGATATGGGTTTGACCCCTGGGTTGGGAAGATCCCCTGGAGGAGGGCATGGCAACCCACTCCAGTATTCTTTGCCTAGAGAATCTCATGGACAGAAGAGCTTGGCAGGCTACAGTCTACAGGGTTGTAAAGAGTTGGACATGACTAAGGCAACTTACCATCAGCACTATGGACCTGAATTAGACAAACTTTCTTTCTCTTTCCCCTGCCTCAAATTTTTCCATTCTTCCCTCAGAGCTGAGTCAGAGCTGTTGAACCAGAGTCTTGAGAGATCTGTCATGTCTTCAGCAACGTTTTCCTCCTGAGAAAACCACTGGCAGAGCAGGGAACTTAGCAGAGATTACACACCTGAGTGGCAAAGGAAAGTCACATTCCCATTTTTTAGGGTACAACTTGGCACTTATCAGTTATTTCTTGGTGCCTAACAATAGATGATTTCCAATATATACTGTTTCTGCTTAACAGCTGTATTCATTTCTTTCATCAGTGTCCATCTATGTGACCTTCACAAAGTAAATTTTCTGTTACATCTGTAACCTGTTCATCAAGAATTGTTATTGTACTGGGTTCCTTTCTTTTATGCAATAGTCACATTATTTCAAGATAAATTCAACACAGTACTTCTAATTCACTAAAGGAATTCATTATCTTAGAGAATATAATAATCTGAAATTAACAAGAATTCTAATAATAATAATAATACACTCAAGTTAAAGTCTATGCATTTTCTTGAACTGTTGAATGGCAAAATTTAGGATCTTCAGGGTCTAGTCATCTATAGGTTAAAATTTAGTTTTCAAAACTATACTACAAATTTTTATATAACTGTATAAAATATTTAACTTTATATATATGTTTACTGGAGAAGGCGATGGCACCCCACTCCAGTACTCTTGCCTGGAAAATCCTATGGATGGAGGAGTCTGGTGGGCTGCAGTCCATGGGGTCGCGAAGAGTCGGACACGACTGAGCAACTTCCCTTTCACTTTTCACTTTCATGCATTGGAGAAGGAACTGGCAACCCACTCCAGTGTTCTTGCCTGGAGAATCCTAGGGACGGGGGAGCCTGGTGGGTTGCTGTCTATGGGGTCACACAGAGTAGGACACGACTGAAGTAACTTAGCAGCAGCATATATGTTTACACATGATATATAAATACTTTATATGTTTACATATAATATATAATTAGAGAGTGTCTCAAAAAGAATAAGTGGTATCTTTTTGAGACACTGCAGTTTATTTTTTAAAAAGGAAGTCTAGAGATAAAAATGGAAAGGAGATCATGGGAGGAGCCTTTGTACCTTAAAAGAGCCTTTTGAGAAACTCCTGTCTCGAGATGACATACTGTTGTTTTAAACAAGTCCTGCTGGAATTATTGCTGTGAGTCCAGACGGCAGAGAAGGACTGTCCCTGAGGATGAAATAGTGCTCACAATTCTGCACTGCAGATGGAGTTGTGAATGCTGTGGGGAACCAGGGCAGAGGCGACGAGGAGGAGCGAGGGGCAGAGAATGAGCGGAAATGAATATTCAACTTTTAAAATAAGATTGTACACTGTATTTGGACTCTATTTCTTGCACATTGTACTTTAATTGCAGAAGGGCTCCAGAAAAAATAGTATTTCATTATATGGACGTATTACTCTGCCTACACGGAAGACCTTGGAAATAAGGTAAATCAGACCACTCTCTGAGAATCAAGCTAAAAAACTGGCGCACATTCCATCACCTGAGAGAGACTGGTTCCTGTATCTGAGGGGGCTTCCCAAGATGCTGCTTTATCTGTTCTCTGTATGCCTGTATCTCAGATTCCTCTACCCCGGCCTTCTCATTGGCTACCATACAACTGCCTCTTCCTCATTGGCAGTGCATCCGCTAATGACTGCTAACTTCACTGGAGGCTACTCCACGCATCCTCAGGGGGGATCATGGTTTTATTCTGTACCACACTGGGTATAGGCTTTCTATACTTCCTATAGTATTGTTGTTCAGTCGCTCAGTCGTGTCCAACTCTTTGCCACCCCATGGACTGCGGCACGCTAGGCTTCCCTGTCCTTCACCATCTCCCAGAGTTTGCTCAACCTCATGTCCATTGAGTCAGTGATGACATCCAAACATCTCATCCTCTGTCATCCCACTCTCTTTCTGCCTTCAATCTTTTCCAGCATCTGGGTCTTCTCTAATGAGTCTGCTCTTTGCATCATGTGGCCAAAGTACTGGAGGTTCAGCTTCAGCATCAGTCCTTCCAATGAACATTCAGGACTGGTTTCTTTTAGGATTGACTGGTTGGATCTCTTTGCAGTCCAAGAGACTCTCAAGGATTGTCTTCAACACCACAGTTGGAAAGCATCAATTCTTCAGCACTCAACCTTCTTTGTGGTTAACTCTCACATCCATACATGACTACTGGAAAAACCATAGCTTTGACTATATGAACATTTGTGGGCAAAGTAATGTCTCTGCTTTTTAATATGCTGTCTAGGTTTGTCATAGATTTTCTTCCAAGGAGCAAGTGTCTTTTAATTTCATGGCTACACTCACCATCTTCAGTGATTTTTGAGCTCAAGAAAATAAAGTCTGTCACTGTTCCCATTGTTTCCCCAACTGTTTGCCATGAAGCAATGGGACCAGATGCCATGATCTTCGTTTTTTTGAATGTTGAGTTTTAAGCCACCATGTTGGAAATTGAATGAGGTTATACTAAAGGTTTGGGAATAAAGGAATGGGGTAAAATAAGGGGAAGAATTCATAACTTGTTCTATTTAATGGGCTTTCAATTCTGTAATATTTTAAAATTTCTCTTTGATTTCTTTCTTATTTTTCTGTCAGCTCAATTTTAGTTGATCTTTCTCTTAATATTCTCTTATTTGAATGCCTGTACCTTTTTTCCCCAATTTTTGAAAAAGATATAATGATATCTCTAATTTCATTTAGCTTGTGGTCTTTTAGTTCTTCTGTTTCCTTGATTGATTCATTTTTCAAGGTTATTCTTTGTATGCCCTTTGCTGATATTCTGCTTTTTTTTTTTTTTGCAATGTGTGTGCTTACATTCCATACTGTCTCCTGTCTGATTCTTAGCTCATATTTGAATGGAGTCTAATATTTGTTATAAAATATTCTAAGGAGGGCTGAGATTGAGGATGGAATAAAGGCAGGAGGACAGGGGAGCATGAGGTGGGATAACTCAAAATTTCAGTTCAGACTTTCTTTTACACATAACCTTTCACCAAATCAGTTATGTCCTTTTCCTGATGGCTTGTTTCTTATCTGAATTTTAGCATCCATGAGGTTGCTTCCTCAGGTTTCACCTCACACTGTCCCCTGGATAGGAGTTCAAGCTGTCAACAATCAAAGGGATGGGTAGGATAAATCCCCCTTCATGATGGCCTTCCTACGGCTCCCTGACACAACTATGGAGTGTGCACTGGTTCTCCTAGCTCCTACCTCCCTATTCATATACCCACTTGATTAGTATTTGAGGGTGTGATTATTCTTGATCAATTGATTAATTAATAGAACTCAACTGACACAGTATTTGGCAGGGACATTTTGTACTTCGGGCTTTGGCACTGGGACTATTTCCTTGTTTGAATGAAGATTAATTTCTCCCTTTTATTATTTAGTAGCTTTTGATAGGTGTCTTTACTCTGGCATCTTTTCCCATATCCCCTGATTATGCTTTTTTTTTTTTTTAAGAGGTTTCAAAGGTGCTTTAGAGGAAAATCAAACAGTAGATCAACATGGAGAATAAGATTCACCTCCTCAACTTGGATCATCCCTTGTGTCTTGTAGCCAGTTGCCCTGTCCCTCACTTCCAGCCTATCTTTCGAACAGCACGTGCCAACCACTGAAAAGAAGTCACTCTATCCTTCCAAACACCACCCTGCTCTCAACCAAGCATTGCTGTCAACCTCTCCAGGATCATATTTAGGATGAATAGACACGAAGAATCCATTCCTTTCAGAGACTAATCTTGAGCAGACATGTAGGTTTATGGTTTAGCCTGAAAGTTCAACGAGGCAAACATAAAATAGTGTAATGTTGATACATTTCCAAATTTCTTGCTTATTCATTTGATTCCAAATTTCCATACTGCATAAAGAAAACATAGAAGGAATACCTTTCCAGCAATGGAAGGACAAAGAGAAGACAGTCAGAAAGAAAGATTTTTTTTTTTCGCTATGCCCTCGGCTCTCAGGATCTTAGATCTGGGACCAGGGATTGAATGTGAGCCCCAGAAGTGAAAATGCTGAGTTCTAACCACTGGACTGCTAGGGAATTCCTGGAAGGGCTGTTTTGTTAGGGTACTTCAGGCCCTGCCCATGGGAGGTGCCCCCTTCAATTAAGTAGCTACTCTGTCCCTCCCTCAAATAGCCATCTGTAATCCCCAGAACCGATGTTATTAAAAATTAGAATCATATAATCCCCTTATTCTGATTCCATTCCAAGTTTTTCACAATTCAACTTCTTATGTGCTTTGTCTATAGGGAAAAACATGTGCTTTTTTAGCACTATTGATATTAAAATTTTCCTTGACAGTTAACTTTGAAATTAAAAATAAAAATTTGGATTTTTACAAGTGAATCTGTTAGAAGCTTTGATGCATGTTTTAGTGTTCCAAAGTTAGGTGATCTCTAGAATAAATATAAGATGGAGTTTTCGGGCATGCAAGGCTGATGACAGCCCCTGGACTGCGGTCAGTGCACAAGGACATGAATCTGAAGGGGACCAGTCTTGGAGGCGAGACTTGCTTCCCCAGAGAGGCTGGTTCAGAGGACATGGGGTTTTCATTTGAACCCCTAAAGTGTGCACATTGCTGACCAAGAGGAAATCTCAATCTGACATATCCAAACACTGGTAAAATTAGACACATTTAACAAATTTATTGTTACAACTCAGCCTTACAAACAACTCCAAGAAGGTTCCAAGCCTCAGATAATTTTAACCAATATACCATCACTTGTAGAGGTCAAACTTTGAAAAATTACATCACAGTTCACCAAGCAGAAATCATTTCTCATCCTGGGAAGGTGAGTAAGTGTTTATATACAAGATTACTTTCACCTATTTAAGTGAGTGTCAAGTGTAAGATACTCAGGAATATCTTAAATTTTAGCAAAACCTGAAATAATTTCCTAGCCTTTGTAAAAATAATCTTTTTACCCTCTCTCATTGAAATAAGAAGGAAACACATATAATGAATGTTTTCTATGTGCAAGGGAGTATGATCAGTGATTAATATACATTATCTCATTTAACTCTTACCACTGCCTGATAAGTTATGATATTGTCCCATTTCACAGATGAGGAGATTGAAGCATTGAAATTTTGCTGTTTAGCGAGTCATAGAAGTAATATTAATACATTTCAGAGCCAGAATTATAATACCCTAGGCCTGTGTCCATACTGGAGAAGAAATCAATGATAATCATTATTATGCTAATGCTTTTCAGCCAAAGACCAGCAGGAACATACGTGTAGTTGAAGTCTGGGTTTATTACTTCTCACATGAAGGGAGAACACATACCATGGGGGACTGTAGGGTGTCTCAATAAGAGGGATTAGAGAGAGATTATTGGAAGATCTGGACTTTGGTTGGGGGATTTGGGCTTCCCTGGTTGCTTAGACAGTAAAGAATCTGCCTACAATGTGACCTGGGTTCAATGCCTTGGAGAAGGGAATGGAAACCTATTTCAGCATTCTTTCCTGGAGAATTCCATGGACAGAGGAGCCTGGTGAGCATACAGTCCATGGGGTCACAAAGAGTTGGACACAACTGATCAACTAACACTTTCACTGGGTCTTGGGGAGGGGTCCAAAGTAAGGCAAGTTCACTCTGGATTGGATAGAAAGCAGGAGTCATTCTATAATTGGGCAACTCAATCTTACCTACAAGAAGGGTATCCTGCGTCAGGATAAAGCCATAATGGGTGGTAAAGAAAGAAGAGTCATTCATATTAGCCTATAGAGGGTTTGTCTGGTATTTCATGGGTGGCACAGTGACCTTGCTTTTATCTGTGTTTAGACAAAATTATACAGTGGTCTTATTTTATCTAAGTGACCTTGTCAGATGTTGGTGTTCTACAAGATAATCTATATTTAATAGAAGAATATACATGGTCTGGCTATGAGCACCAAGCTGGCTTCAAACAATGCTGAATACTTGCTGTTAGGCGAAAAGGAAAGATGTACCCATTTGAATGCAGAGTTCCAATGAAAAGCAAGGAGGGATAAGAAAGCCTTCCTCCGCGATCAATGCAAAGAAATAGAGGAAAACAATAGAATGGGAAAGACTAGAGATCTCTTTAAGAAAGAGATACCAAGGAAATATTTCATGCAAAGATGGGCACAATAAAGGACAGAAATTGTATGGACCTAACAGAAGCAGATGGAGAAGGCAATGGCACCCCATGCCAGTACTCTTGCCTGGAAAATCCCACGGATGGAGGAGCCTGGTGGGCTGCAGTCCATGGGGTCCAAAGAGTCGGACACGACTGAGCGACTTCTTTCACTTTTCACTTTCATGCATTGGAGAAGGAAATGATAACCCACTCCAGTGTTCTTGCCTGGAGAATTCCAGGGATGGCAGAGCCTGGTGGGCTGCCATCTATGGGGTTGCATAGAGTTGGACACGACTGAAGGGACAGCAGCAGCAGCAACAGAAGCAGAAGATATTAAGAAGAGGCAGCAAGAATACACAGAACAGTACAAAAAGACCTTCATGACCCAGATAACCACGATGGTGTATGATCACTCACCGAGAGCCAGACATCCTGGAATGTGCAGTCAAGCGGGCCTTAGGAAGCATCACTACAAACAAAACTAGAGGAGGTGATAGAATTCCACCTGAACTATTTCAAATTCTAAAAGATGATGCTGTGAAAGTGCTGCACTCAATATGCCAGCAAATCTGGAAAACTCAGCAGTGGCCACAGGACTGGAAAAGGTCAGTTTTCATTCCAGTCCCAAAGAAAGGCAGTGTCAAAGAATGTTCATACTACTGGGCAATTGCACTCATCTCACACAGTAGCAAAGTAATGCTCAAAATTCTCCAAGCCAAGCTTCAACAGTTTGTGAACTGTGAACCTCCAGATGTTCAAGCTGGCTTTAGAAAAGGCAGAGGAACCACATGTCAAATTGCCAACATCCACTGGATCATAGGAAAAGCAAGAGAGTTCCAGAAAACATCTATTTCTGCTTTATTAACTACACCAAAGCCTTTGACTGTATAAATCACTACAAACTGTGGAAAATTCTTCAAGAGATCACTTTACCTGCCTCCTGAGAAATCTGTATGCAGGTCAAGAAGCAACAGTTAGAACTGGACATGGAACAACAGACTGGTTCCAAATTGGGAAAGGAGTATGTCAAGGCTGTATATTTCACCCTGCTTATTTACCTTCTATGCAGAGTACATCATGAAAAATGCTGGGCTAGAAGAAGCACAAGCTGGAATCAAGATTGCCGGAAGAAATGTCAATCACCTCAGATATGCAGATGACACCACCCTATGGCAGAAAGCGAAGAAGAACTAAAAGAGCCTCTTGATTAAAGTGAAACAGGAGTGAAAAAGCTGGCTTAAAATTCAGCATTCAAAAAACAAAGATCACGGCATCTGGTCCTATCTCTTCATGGCAAATAGATGGGAAACAATGGAAACAGTGACAGACTTAATTTTTTGGGCTTCAGAATCACGTAGATGGTGACTGCAGCCATGAAATTAAAAGACACTTGCCAAAGTAGACAGCATATTAAAAAGCAGAGACATTACTTTGCTAACAAAGGTCTGTCTAGTCAAAGCTATGGTTTTTCCAGTAGTCATGTATGAATGTGACAGTTGGACTATAAAGAAAGCTGAGTGCCAAAGAACTGATGCTTTTGAGCTGTGGTGTTGGAGAAAACCCTTGAGAGTCCCTTGGACTGCAAGGAGATCCAACCCGTCAATCCTAAAGGAAATCAATCCTGAATATTCATTGGAAGGACTGATGTTGAAGCTGAAACTCCAATACTTTGGCCATCTGATATGAAGAACTAACTCATTCGAAAAGACCCTAATGCTGACAATGATTGAAGGCAAGAGGAGAAGGGGATGACAGAGAATGAGATGGCTGGATGGCATCACCAACCCAATGGACATGAGTTTGAGCAAGCTTCAGGAGTTGGTGATGGACAGGGAAGCCTGGCATGCTGCAGTCCATGGGTCTCAAGAGCTGGACACGACTGAGTGACTCAACTAAACCTACTGTTAAGTTTCAGACCAGTTCCTGGATGTCAGGGCACTCTTTCTCTTCTAAAACCATGATATCACAGCAGAGTGGTAACAGTGGCTGAGCTGTGAAATTATGAAACCAAAGATTCTCTGGCTGTTGGCTAGAAGGGTTTTTAGGCTTTGGGAGGCTCAAAATGGGAAGGAAAGGCAGAGGCAATATAATTTTGATAGGGCTGCTCACAGGACATGGTTTCCGAGAAAGACATGAGAAAGAGAGAAGAGAAAAAGAGAGAGAGATCATTTTCAAGATGGAAACTGCAATCTACCAAAAGCCCATCTCATCATATTTACCATATGCTATTTATTAGAAATGTGTTGCTAAGTTCAGCCCACACATCAAAGGGAAGAGAATTAACCTTCAACTCCTGAAAGGAGGAGTATGAAAGAACTTGTGAACATATTGTTTAAAACCCCCAATGTATATTTATTGTTTTAATCATTATTGTTCCATGAAATTTTATACTATGTTTTATTGACACATATATTATGGTCTTTTTATTATCGTTAAGACAAATTGCATATTACACATTTTAACTTAATGACGTTTACTTAAGTGCACTTAATACGAGACAGAGAGAAGAGAGAGAGGAAAGAGAACTAATACCTATCTAAATAGTGTAGGGGAAAGAAAAAACAATGCATGCTGCTTAATTGGATTCAAGTTAACTAGCTATAGAAGATCTTTTGAGGAATAAGTACTACAGGAAATTTGAATATGGACTGGATGTTAGATGATATTAAGAAGTTATAACTTCTGCTGGTGTGATGATAAAATTGGGCTACGAAAGAAAATTTCCTTTTTCAAAAGGGATACAGAAGTTTTGGGGAAAATATAGTTTCTGTCATTTGCTTTGCATTTTCAATCCCCACTGCAAAAAGGTGAAGCAGAAACACCAAGATTAATGTTTTTCACCACTTGGTAAATGTCTCATGGATGTTCAGTACACTATCCTTTCTACTCTGTGTTTGAATTTTTTGATAATAAGAAGTAAAAGTAAAGCCAAAAATCCACCTAAAACACCAGTGCAAGATGAGCCTGGCTCCACTCAGACCACAGGTAGAGAATGAGGATAAGGAGAGTATGGGCTTTCCATTCGGTCATCTTGTCTGTGGAGAGAAATTCTATTACAAAATGATATTGTATGTGGAAATGATATAATATTCCGTTATACGTTTGTATGTACAAAAGTTGAGCTTCCCAGGTGTCACTACAGACACAAGAGATGCAGGTTCAATCCCTGTGTGGGGAAAATCCCCTGGAGGCATGCCTGGCAACCCACTCCAGTATTCTCACCTGGAGAATCCCATGGATATAGGAGTCTAGTGGGCTATAGTTTTTAGGGTTTCGAAGAGTCAGACATGACTGAAGCGACTTAGCATGCATGCATGCATGTACAAAATTACTTGTATTATGCTTATGGGCTACTTTAGGGATTTAGGGAAATTACTTGGACCTCACTGAGTTTTGCCCCTTTCGATGCTATCAGAACCGAGCCTGAGGTGCCTGTCCTCATAGGGGTGTTTGTGAATGCCATTCAAACTTGCGTGGTTTTTGTTTGTACGTTGCAGGCAACAGCAACTCAGGATACCCTCTGGTTTTCCACATGTGTGATCCAGTCTGGTGTAGGGGGGGTTAGAATGTGTGCAAAAGGACAGCATCCAAGTTGGGAGAGTGTCAAAGTAATAGCTTGAGCTTCACAACGTTCTGAGCTTAAATCTCCCACATTGGAGATTGATCACTGAGTCCTTCCAGCGAAGGCAGCAGATTTGCCAGGTATCAGTATTTGACACTGACAGCTTCAGTTTGGGTTGGGAAGGCTGAGGACTCTGGAAGAGGAGAGCCTGTTAGAAAAAAGTGTGTCGGGGGGAGCCGCAGCAGGGAGACTGGGCTAGGAAGGAGCAGAGAAGAGGGGATGGCAATTGAGGGTGGGGCCAGAGACCATCGATGAATTTAGGGTCAGAAAAATCTGTTGTCTAGATAAAGAATTAAATAGAGCAAAGACAATGGTTGCCCCAACTCCAGGTTTCACTCATAAAACAACGTGAGGTAGGTCTGCAGTTACCGAGTGAAGGAAGCCTTGTGTCTAATTGATCCTTTTGAACATTTACCTGTAATGATGGAATTAAAACATGATCTGTACAGCGCTCCTGCTGAAATGCTTCGAGCGTGCAGTGCATGGAGAGGGTGGGGGGTGGCTGTTGGATCCCATGCCCCCTCCAGCCAAGGCAACATTCAAATCCGTCATAACCACCCTCTGAATTCCGTTGTGGAGGGAACCCGTTCCATTTGTTGGTCACGATGGCCCATTTGCAGCCAAGTGGATTTAAGCCCTCTAAACATGGTTTCCCCTCAAAAGCCCTGTCTTTGTGTGTGCTTGTGTGCGATTTTCCTGCAAGTCTCAGATGGAAGTTCCCCTTGCCAACATTGCCACTTACTAATGAACACCGTGCTGAAATGATGCTTCAAAATGCTGCTTGTGACAAAGCTGATTCGCATTCATTTTCCAAAACGCAGGAAAAGTCACCAGAACTTTGCGGTGGCCTTGCCCCCTCTGCAGTGCTCGCCTTGGATTTTTTATCAGTGTCTGCCGGAGACCCAGGGTTCAAACTACTGGAGGTCCAGATGACATCTGGCTTCCCAGCTCCCCCGGAATACTGGCTGCAGTGCTTATCAGTGCATTATTCATCAAAACTGATGATGCAAGGTACAGCATGCTGTCTGCCGTTCAGCGTGTGAGCGGAAGAGAGTTGGCAGAAACGCCTGGTGTTCTGTGAGCAGCATGTAATCAATAGTCTGGGTGCTTGTTCACTTCGTGTTGATGACTATTCCCTCTGGTACATCTCTGTATATTTTTGGGTTCACTGTACTACCAGCTGTGCGATTTTTCTTCCTCCTCCAATCAGCCCTGATAGATGGAGCAGAAGGAACCACCTTGGTGTGTGGTGGGTTTCAAATCCAATCATCTAACAACCAAAAACAGGGCAGCAGACATGGGCAAGAAGACACTGAGCTAATAATATCCAAGTGGACTTGGTAATGAACTCAAAGGGGCTGCGTTTAAATTCAGACTTTCTGCTGCTTGACTCAGATATAACAATACCAATCATCCCACGTGCTCCATTTCAAATGGCAAACAAATCATTGGTGCTCCCTCCCACATTACCCTCTAAGTGTGTGTACATGTGTGCTACAGCTTGGAAATCCTATTCTCTCTGCGTAGAGGAACTTTGTTCCCTCTGTTAATGACAAATGCTCAACATGGTCACTGAATTGCAGAATCTGAGAGGTAACACCTCCACCCCTCCTCCACTGATGATGTTACTAGAAATTGTAGAGCATGTACTTGAATCAGTACTGAAATCCATCCGGTTACATCTGAGATGAAAAAATTAATTTCCGCTTGCAAGTTAAGAAGGAGTTACCCATCTTGTACAGCTTTTAAAATGTGATTATTTATTATAATTAAGAGAAAATGTATCTATCTTTTTGAAGCTATAGAAAAAATATAGACATCCAAATGGAAAAAGAACGCTAGTTTTAAATGTTCATATCAGTCTTAAGTTTTTGTCAACTTATCAGCAATCACCTTAGAAGCTCTTTAAGGTATGATACTTGCTGTAAGTTCAGGTTCTTAAGAGTTCCTGTTTTACACAGCAGTGAAATCTGTTGTCTGGGAGGTGATTTGAAGACTGGATGGCCATGCCGATATGCACTGTGGTGGTGGCCCATATCTAAGATTTGATAGCTACATTCATCACTTGAGAAGAGAAAGGCTACCCACTCCAGTATTCTGTCCTGGAGTTGGATAAGACTGAGCAACTTTCACGTTCACTTCCATCAATTTTAATGACCCCCATGGGCCAAAACCATGGTCATTAAGAGTTTAACTGGTCACCTGACTCTCCACATATCTTCAGCATTTAGAAAAAAGAATTCTTAACTTTAGGATGAGGAAGTCTGGTTAGACTGATTCCTAGTGGTCAGTGGTATTATGCAGATGCAGTGAAGACCGCAAATGGAAATTTCAAATTCTGGGACTTGCTTTGGATGTAGACCTGTGGCCCACACTGCACACATATAACACCCACCTCTTGACAAAAAGAATCTCTCTGGCTTCTAGGTCCTGCCCTGAAAGAGAACGTGTTAGTCATTCAGTCATGTCTGACTCTTTGTGACCCCATGGACTCTAGCCCACAAAGTTCCTCCATCCACGGAATTCTCCAGGCAAGAATACTGGAGTGGGTTGCCATCCATTCTCCAGGGGATCTTCTTGACCCAGGGATTGAACCCAAGTCTCTCGCATTGCAAGTACAGCTTAAAAATAGGCAAGAACACAAACAACACAGCATCATGTAACATGGCAGTGGGAAGGATTGGAATAAGAGCAATTGTGACAATATTTACCGTGGTCACAAAATTCAATGTTGGATAGTGTGATGGTTCACTCATGGGGCTGTGTCAATTCAGATGGCCCGGGTTCAAATTCTGTCATTTTCTAGGGCTGTTCAGTTCAGTTGCTCAGTCACGTGTGACTCTTTGCAACCCCATGGACTGCAGCACACCAGGCCTCCCTGTCCATCACCAACTCCTGGAGCTAGCTCAAACTCATGTCCATCAAGTCAGTGATGCCATCCAACCACTTCACCCTCTGTCGTCACCTTCTCCTCCTGCCTTCAATCTTTCCCCAGCATTAGGGTCTTTTCCAATGAGTCAGTTCTTCGTATCAGGTGGCCAAAGTATTGGAGTTTCAGCCTCAACATCAGTCCTTCCAGTGAATATTCAGGACTGATTTCCTTTAGAATTGACTGGTTGGATTTCCTTGCTTCCCAAGGGACTCTCAAGAGTCTTCTCCAACACCACAGTTCAAAAGTGGTGCTCAGCTTTCTTTGGTGCTCAGCTTTCTTTATAGTCCAACACTCACATCCATACATGACTACTGGAAAAACCATAGGTGTGACTAGACAGACCTTTGTTAGCAAAGTAATGTCTCTGCATTTTAATATGCTGTCTAGGTTGGTCACAACTTTTCTTCCAAGGAACAAGCATCTTTTAATTTCATGGCTGCAGTCATCATCTGCAGTGATTTTGGAGCCCAAGAGAATAAAGTCTCTCACTGATTCCATTGTGTCCCCTTCTATTTGACATGAAGTGATGGGACTGGATGCCATGATCTTCATTTTTTGAATGCTGAGTTTTAAGCCAACTTTTTCACCCTCCTCTTTCACTTTCGTCAAGTGGCTCTTCAGTTCCTCTTTACTTTCTGCCATAAGGGTGGTGTCAAATGGGTATCCAAGGTTATTGATATTTCTCCCAGCTATCTTGATTCCAGGTTGTGCTTCATCCAACCCAGCATTTTGCATGATGTACTCTGTATATGAGTTAAATAAGCAGGGTGACAATATACAGCCTTGATGCACTCCTTTCCCAATTTGGAACCAGTCTGTTGTTCCATGTCCAGTTTTAACTGGTGCTTCTTGACTTGAATATAGATTTCTCAGGAAGCAGCTCAGGTGGTCTGTTTCCTGGGGCTGAGGGCACCAAGAAAGTAACCTCCCTGTTGTTCAGTTCCACTCCATGTTAGATGTGAATAATAATGTTTCCCAGGTCATAGGTTTCTTGTGAGGAATAAATTGAGATAGATCATATAAAGGATTAGCAAGTGCCTGGCACCTAGTGATCAATGAAAGTTAGTTGTTATTACCAATGACTAGCTGACAAAGACCTGGTAGCATTATTTCCACTGAAGTCTCTTCAACAGCAACAACATTGGTGAACATCTAACATGTGCAAGGCACGGTTCTGTGTGTTGAGGGGTAAAAATAGGATGAAAATATGGCTCTGAACTCCAGTTTCTTAGAATTGATGGGGTAAACTTAGACCCTTATAAATATAACAGCAATGAGGGTACAATAGGCACACAAGCCGTGTCCACAAACCTTGAGGGTGAGGAGGAAAGTCTCTCATCTTTACTTGAGATGGGGAGGAGGGTGGCCCAGGAAAGCCAGGCCATCACTGGAGCTGATCGTGGAAGTATAAATCAGAATTTAAGAAGAGATTGGAAGGGTAAGGGAATATTCTGATGGAATATCATAAATAGAGAGGTGGGAAGTGGTGGGGATGGAAGCAAATGGTTTCATTTACTTGGGATGCATGACAAGAAGAGGAACACATGAATTCTGAAAGTGGCTCAACCTCTGCTTGGTTCTGCCCTTATTCCATGGCTGTGTGACATGGAATCTCACCATAGGTGGAACACGTGAACACTGTTTATATGTGCACCATCAATGATGATAGTCATGTATACCCTGTGGTATTGTTGTGGGGACTTAGAAAAATAAGTTATGTAAAGCACTTGGTTTGTGGAAGCCAACAGTAAATATTTCCTTTGAGGGGCAGAGAGTGGGAGGTTTATTTGCTGTTGTTTAGTATAGCTCCGCTGGCAGAGGGAGCTCCCCAGTGCTTTGAGGCTTTGGAAAAGTTGACTCAAGCCCCAAATCCACTTTCCATGGTGTCTGTGCATCACTATGTCCCTCCTGGCTCTGAGCTTCCTCTAATTATCTGTCCTGTTCTTTCTTCTCTTCCAGAAGTAGCATTTGTCATTCCAAGAAAGGCTGGATGGATTGGTCCATGTAGAAGGAAGAGCAGATGCAAAGACCCTGGTGTAAGAGTGACCCTGACTTACTCAAAGAAGAGCCAGGAAATCCTAGGGCTGAAACAGAGTGGGGTGGTGGTGGTGGAGAGACAGTGACCAGAGAGGCAGTCAGCATGCATCAGGTCACAGGTAATGGAAAGCGCCATAGACCACCGCAGAGAATTCAGAGCCAGAATGAGAAGACAAGTCTTGGAAGAGTTTTGGTAAAGGAAAGTGAAAGTCGCTCAGTTGTGTCTGACTCTTTGCGACCCCATGGACTATACAGTCCATGGAGTTCTCCAGGCCAGAATACTGGAGTGGGTAGTCTTTTCCTTCTCCAGGGGATCTTCCCAACCCAGGGATTGAACCCAGGGCTCCCACATTGCAGGCAGATTCTTTACCAACTGAGCCACCCAGGGAAGCCCTTGGTAAGGGAAGTGAGATGATATATCTTATGTTGAAAAGGACCACTCTGGCAGCAGAAAAGGAAAACTGACTGAAAAGGTAAAAGAAACACAGAGACCACTCAGGAGCCTCTTGAAATAATGCAGATGAGAGCTGGTGGTGGTCTGGGTGAGAACTGTAATGGCGGATGTGGCTGGAAGTGCTCTAGGCAGAAGGGAGATGATTCATTCATGGATGGGATACAAAGATGCTAAAGAAGAGTCAAGGATGAGTCCAGAGGTTTTGTTGTTGTTGTTTTTGTTTTTGTTTTATTTTTGTTTTTTTAACCAGAGCAACTAGAGGTTAGAGGTAGTTTACCAAATGGGAAAGGACTGAAGGGTCTTCACTTCCCTCAATGGTGAACCTGACTGCCAATGCAAGAGATGCAAGATATGTGGGTTTGAGTGCTGGGTTGGGAAGATACTCTGGAGGAGTAAATGGCAACCCACTCCAGTATTCTTGCCTGGAAAATCTCAGGGACAGAGGAGCCTGGCAGGCTACAGTTCATCAGGTTGCAAAGAGTTGGATATGACTGAGGTACAAAGCACACACACAGAGGACTGAAGGAAGAGCAGGTTTGCGGAGGGAAAATCGAGAATTCTGCTTTGGACACGTTAAGTCTGAGATGTCTTTTTCTATTAATCACCCATCAATTGAAAATGGCGATCAAATACTTGAATACATGATTTTTGAAATTCAGGGGCAGGCGAGCTTAGGACTCAAGATTCAATTTGGAAATGGTTCATCCTCCACTGTTACATGAATACATTACATCTATGGCTCAAAACTATGGCAATAACACGGATTTTCATTTGACCAAGAGAAGAAAGTTTTGCTCTGAGTCAGTTTGCCTTCAACACCGTCAGGTACCCAGTAGTGAGGGCTGACACAAGTGAATGGCAAGCACACAGGCCCAGCCCAAGAAGAGGAATGAAGAAATAAAGCTGCTCCAGAACATATCAGAGTAACAAGCAAAACGCATCTTCCTTGATTTTCTGTTTTATATCACTGAGCAATTTGATTAAAACAAATCAGCAGGACAAAAAATGAAGTTGCTTTTCTGTAGGGAGACAAAATCAATGACAAGAATCAAGGTTGAGTAAATGTCCTATGGATACTCAGGGGAGAGAATTCATTTTCCAGAATAAGATGGGGAACACGTTAGAATTAGAATTAATTGTTTTCTAAAAAGCAAAGTTACTTTCAATCAGTGCTTCCAATGGGGTTGGGGTCAAGTGGGGGGGGGGGTCAGGTCACATCTAAGGAGAAATAGTCCATGAGCTGAGAGGGTTTCATATGTGTTTATGATATATTAAAATTTTTTTTTTATTGAAGGGTAATTGCTTTACAGAATTTTGTTGTTTTCTGTCAAACCTCAACATGAATCAGCCACAGGTATACATATATCCCCTCCCTTTTGAAACTCCCTCCCATCTCCCACCCCACCCCACCCCTCTAGATTGATACAGAGCCCCTGTTTGAGTTTCCTGAGCCATACAGCAAACTCCCATTGGCTATCTATTTTATATATGGTAATGTAAGTTTCCATATTACTCTTTCAATACATCTCACCCTCTCTTCCCATGTCCATAAGTCTATTCTCTATGTCTGTTTCTCCATTGCTGCCCTGAAAATAAATGCTTCAGTACCATTTTTCTAGATTCCATATATATGCATTAGAATATGATATTTATCTTTCTCTTTCTGACTCACTTCACTCTGAATAATAGCTTCTAGGTTCATTCACCTCATCAGAACTGACTTAAATGTGTTCCTTTTTATGGTTGAGTAATATTCCATTGTGCATATGTACCACAACATCTTTATCCATTCATCTGTTGATGGACATCTATGTTGCTTCCATGTGCTAGCTATTGTAAATAGTGCTGCAATGAACAATGGGATACATATGTCTTTTTCAATTTTGATTTCCTCAGGGTATATGCCTTAAGAGTAGGATTTCTGGGTCATATGGTGGTTTTATTCCTAGTTTTTAAAGGAATTTCCATACCATCTTCCATAGTGGCTGTATCAATTTACATTCCCACTAACAGTGCAAGAGTGTTCCCTTTTCTCCACACAGTCTTCCAGCATTTATTATTTGTAGACTTTTTGATGATGACCATTCTGACTGGTGTGAGGTGACATCTCATTGTAGATTTTATTTGCATTTCTCTAATAATGAGCAATGTTGAGCATCTTTTCATGTGTTTGTTAGCCATCTGTATGTCTTCTTTGCAGAAATGTCTGTTTGAGTCCCACTTTTTGATTGGGTTGTTTGTTTTGCTGGTATTGAGTTGTATGAGCAGCTTGTATATTTTGGAAATTAATCCTTTGTCAGTTGTTTCATTTGCTATTATTTTCTCCCATTCTGAGGGTTGTCTTTTCACCTTGCTTATAGTTTTCTTTGCTGTGCAAAAGCTTTCAAGTTTAATCATGTCCCACTTATATTTACTTTTGTTTTTATTTCTGTTACACTAGGAGGTGGGTCATAGAGGATCTTGCTTTGATTTATGTCATCGAGTGTTCTGCCTATGTTTTCCTCTAAATTTATAGTTTCTTGTCTTACATTTAGGTCTTTAATCCATTTTGAGTTTATCTTTGTGTAGGGTATTAGGAAGTGTTCTAATTTCATTCTTTTACATTTAGCTGTCCAGTTTTCCCAGCACCACTTATTGAAGAGGCTGTCTTTGCCCCATTGTATATTCTTGCTCCTTTGTCAAAAAAAAAAAAAAAAAGGTACCCATAGGTCTATCGGTTTATTTCTGGGCTTTCTATCTTGTTCCATTGGTTTATATTTCTGTTTTTTGTGCCAGTACCATACTGTCTTGATGACTGTAGCTTTGTATAATCTGAAGCCAGGAAGATTGACTTCTCCAGCTCCATTCTTCTTTCTCAAGACTGCTTTGGCTATTCAGGGTCTTCTGTATTTTCATATGATTTGTGAAATTTTTTGTTCTAGTTCTGTGAAAAATGCCATTGATAATTTGATAGGGATCACATTGAATCTGTATATTGCATTTGGTAGTATAGTCATTTTCACAATATTGATTCTTCCTACCCAGGAACATGGAATATTTCTTCATCTGTTTATGTCATCTTTGATTTCTTTCATTAGGGTCTTATAATTTTCTGTGTACAGTTCTTTTGTCTCCTTTGGTAAATTTATTCCTAGATATTTAATTCCTTTTGTTGCAATGGTGAATGGGATTGATTTCTTAATTTCTCTTTCTGATTCTTTATTGTTAGTATATAGAAATGCAAGTGATTTCTGTGTATTGACTTTGTATCCTGCAACTTTGCTAAATTCACTGATTAGTTCTAGTAATTTTCTGATGCTATGTTTAGAGTTTTCTATGTACAGTATCATGTCATTTGCAAACAATGAGAGATTTACTTCTTTTCTGATCTGGATTCCTTTATTTCTTTTTCTTCTCTGATTGCTGTAGCTAGGACTTCCAGAACTATGTTGAATAATAGTGGTGAAAGTGGACACCCTTGTCTTCTTGCTCCTTTGTCAAAATATAAGGTACCCATAGGTCCATCAGTTTATTTCTGGGCTTTCTATCTTGTTCCATTGGTTTATATTTCTGTTTTTTTGTGCCAGTACCATACTGTCTTGATGACTGTAGCTTTGTAGTATAATCTGAAGCCAGGAAGGTTGATTTCTCCAGCTCCATTCTTCTTTCTCAAGACTGTTTTGGTTATTCAGGGTCTTCTGTGTTTTCATATGAATTGTGAAATTTTTTTGTTCTAGTTCTGTGAAAAATGCCATGGCTAATTTGACAGGAGTCAAATTATCTGATTCTTCTGTCTTTTTGTCTTGACGAGTTTGGCTAAAGGCTTGTCAATTTTGTTTATCTTCTCAAAGAACCACCTTCCCCTGATCTTAGAGGAAGTGCTTTCCATTTTTCACCATTGAGAATAATGTTTGCTGTAGGCTTATCATGTATGGCCTTTACTATGTTGAGATAGGTTGCTTCTATCTCCATTTTTTGAAGAGTTTTAATAATAAATGGGTGCTGAATTTTGTCAAAGGCTTTTTCTGCATCTATTGAGATTATCATATGGTTTTTAATCTTTCAATTTGTTAATATAGTGTATCACATTGATTGATTTGTGTATAATAAAGAATCTTTGCATTCCTGGAATAAACCCAACTTGATCATAGTGTATGAGCTTTTTGATGTGTTGCTGAATTCTGTTTGCTAAAACTTTGTTGAGGATTTTTGAGTCTATGTTCATCAGTGATATTGGCCTGTAGTTTTCTTTTTTGTGTGTTGTCTTTGGTTTTGGTATCAGGGTGATGGTGGCCTCGTAGAATGAGTTTGGAAGTGTTCCTTCCCCTGCAATTTTTTGAAACAGTTTTAGAAGGATGGGCATTAGCTCTTCTCTAAATGTTTGATAGAATTCTCCTGTGAAGCCATCTGGTCCTGGGCTTTTGTTTTTTGGGAGATTTTTGATCACAGCTTCAATTTCAGTACTTATAATTGGGTTGTTAATAATTTCTATTTCTTTCTGGTTCAGTTGGAAGATTGAACTTTTCTAAGAATCTGTCCATTTCTTCCAGGTTACCCATTTTATTGCCATATAGTTGTTCATAAGTCTCTTATAATCCTTTGTATTTCTGCATTGTCTGTTGTAACCTCTCCTTTTTCATTTCTAATTTTGTTGACTTGATTCTTCTTTTTTTCTTGATTAGTCTGGCTAAAGGCTTGTCAATTTTGTTTATCTTCTCAAAGAACCAGCTTTTAGTTTTATTAATCTTTACTATTATTTCTTTCTTTTCTTTTTCATTTATTTCTGCTTGGATCTTTATGATTTCTTTCCTTCTACTAAGTTTGGGGCTTTTTTGTTCTTCCTTTTCCAGTTGTTTTAGGTGTAAAGTTTAGTTGTCTATTTAATGTTTTTCTTGTTTCTTGAGCTAGGATTGTATTGCTATAAACTTCCCTCTTAGAACTGCTTTCACTGCATCCCATAGGTTTTTAGTTGTTGTGTTTCCACTGTCATTTGTTTCTAGAAATTTTTTGATTTCTCTTTTGATTTCTTCCGTAACCTGTTGGTTATTTAGAAATGTGTTGTTTAATCGCCATGTGTTTGTGTTTCTTACAGTTTTTTTTTCTTCTTGTAATTGATATCTAATCTCATAGTGTTGTGGTTGGAGAAGATGCTTGATACAATTTCAATTTTCTTAAATTTACTGAGGTTTGATTTGTGGCCCAACATCCTGGAGAATGTTCCAAGTGCACTTGAGAAGAAGGTGTTTTCTTCTGCATTTCGATGAAATGTCCTGAAGATATCAATGCAATCCATCTCATCTAATGTATCATTTAAGATTTGTGTTTCCTTATTAATTTGCTGTTTTGATGATCTGTCCTTGTGTGAGTGGGATGTTAAAGTCTCCTACTATTATTGTGTTACTGTCAATTTCTCTTTTTATGTCTGTTAGTGTTTGTCTTATGTATTGAGGTGCTCCTATGTTGGGTGCATAGATATTTACAATTTTTATGTCTTCCTCTTGGATTGACCCCTTGATCATTATGTAGTGTCCTTCCTTATCTCTTGTAATCTTCTTTACTTTAAGGTCTATTTTGTCTGATATGAAGATCGCTACTCCAGCTTTCTTTTGCTTCCCATTTGCATGGAATATATTTTTCCATGTTCTCATTTTCAGTTTATATGTGTCTTTGGGCCTGAAGTGGGTTTTTTTGTAGACAGCAGATATATGGATCTTGTTTTTATATCCACTCAGCCTGTCTGTGCCTTTTGGTTGGAGCACTTAATACATTTACATTTAAAGTAATTATTGCTATATATGTTCCTATTGCCATTTTTTTAACTGATTGATTGATTTTGTAGATCTTTTTTCTTCTCTTGTATTTCTTGACTATATAAGTCCCTTCAACATTTGTTGTAAAGCTGGTTCAGTGGTACTGAATTCTCTTAACCTTTCCTTGTCTGAAAAGTTTTTATTTCTCCATTAATTTTGAATGAGATCCTTGCCAGGTACTGTAATCTTGGTTGTAGATTTTCCCCTTTCAATACCTTAAATATATCCTGCCTTTCCCTTCTGGCCTGCAGTGTTTCTGCTGAAAGATCAGCTGTTAAGCATATGGGGTTTCCTTTGTATGTTACTTGTTGCTTCTCCCTTGCTGCTTTTAATATTCTTTCTTTGTGTTTAGTCTTTGTTAGTCAGATTAGTATGTGTCTTGGCATGTTTCTCCTTGGGTTTATCTTGTATGGGACTCTGTGCCTCCTGGACTTAATTGACTATATCCTTTTCCATGTTGCGGAAATTTTCAACTATAATGTCTTCAAAATTTTTCTCATACCCTTTATTTTTCTCTTCTTCTTCTGAGACCCCTATAATTCAAATATTGGAGCATTTGATGTTGTCCCAGTGGTCTCTGAGACTATCCTCAGTTCTTTTCATTCTTTTTACTTTATTCTGCTCTTCAGAAGTTATTTCCACCATTTTATCTTCCAGCTCACTGATTCACTTTTCTGCTTCAGATATTCTGCTATTGATTCCTTCTAGAGTATTTTTAATTTCAGTAATTGTGTTGTTTGTCTTTGTATGTTTATTCTTTAGTTCTTTTAGGTCTTTGTTAATTGATTCTTGCATTTTCTCCATTTTATTTTCAAGGGTTCTGATCATCTTTACTATTATTATTCTGAATCCTTCTTCAGATAGTTTGCCTATTTCCTCTTCATTTATTTGGAGTTCTGTGTTTCTAGTTTGTTCCTTCATTTGTGTAGTATTTCTCTGCCTCTTCATTATTTTTTTTTTAACTTACTGTATCTGAGGTCTTTTCCCAGGCTTCAAGGTTGAATTCTTTCTTCCTTTTGGTTTCTGCCCTCCTAAGGTTGGTCCAGTGGTTTGTGTAAGCTTCTTATAGTAAGTGTTAGTTGCCCAGTTGTGCCCGACTCTTTGTGACCCCATGGACTGCAGCTCACCAGGCCCTTCTGTCCATGAGATTTTCCAGGCAAGGATATTGGAGTGGGTTGTCATTATAGGGTGAGATTTGTGCTGAGCTTTTGTTTGTTTGTTTGTTTGTTTTTCTTCTGATGGGAAAGGCTGAGTGAGGTGGTAATCCTGTCTACTGATGATTGGGTTTGTATTTTTGTTTTGTTTGTTGTTTAGATGAGGCGTCCTGCACAGGGTGCTACTGGTGGTTGGGTGATTCCAGGTCTTATGTTCAAGTCTTTTCCTTTGTGTGAGTTCTCACTATTTGATACTCCCTGGGGTTAGTTCTCTGGTTGTCTATGGTCTTGGGTCAATGCTTCCACTCCAAAGTCTCAGGGCTTGATCTCTCTCCAAAGACCAGCCTAGGTCCAATCTACCAAGAGGAATTTCACCTGAATTGAAAAGGCCTTTACTTGAGTTCCAAAAGCCGGTGCACAAGAACACAATGGAGATCTCTGACAGCGGAAACTGCTGCCCTGCCCACAGCCTGAGCCATGAGCCCTTAGAAGTAAAGAGAAACGCTGAGAACGAAGGGTCTTGGAAGAGCTTGGAAACTCTATGATATGTTTTTTGGCTTGTTAAGATATGGAAAATTTTCACAAAGGGATTCCTTTATGAATGTAATTGGGTAAGTTCTTGGGAAAGAGTGTGTATCCAAATTCAAGTTGGCAACACCTGATTGGCTGCTGTCAATTTCAGCCCATGGTACCACACTGGAAAGAAATCAATCAACGCCTGTAAGTGGAAGCCATACTGGTCCCACTTAGCCATCACTTCAAAGGAAGACCTGCTTCCACGAGTGTGTGTGGCCAACAGTCTCTAAGTGTAAGTGACCTTGGGCTCTGCCTCAGTTTTTGAGTCAATGCCAAATACTTCCCTGGCAGCCTGCAGCAGACCACTGAGCAAAGCAGTGTGAGGGGACTTTCAAACTCTAGACAGTGGCAACTGGTTCCTGGTAGCTCGTCTTGCTGCCCGCCATTGGCTGACCGAGCTTCCTCAGAACTTCCCCACAGACTGAAGTTCTCCCCCTCGCCCCCATAACCCTGACTCTCCTTTCTTCCCTCCTACTTCCTCAGTCACCACACCTCTACATCAGAGTCTGAAAGATTTTTGGAATTGCTCTTGCTTCTTTCCCCCTTTATCTGTCACAGCCATTATCCCCAATTAATATCTTCCACTGCTAGCTCTGTCAAGGCATGTTTCTGGGAAGACTTACCTGACACATATCACCATTTACTTCATTATATCAGGAGCTTTTGGAAAATATATGGAAAAACAATGGGGAAAAAAGCCTACTTGTATTTTTTTATTTACCCATATATTCCTCATTTACAGCAATTCTTGCCTTATATAAAGGTATGACAAGACTTCCCTTGTGGTCCAGTGGTTAAGAATCTGCCTGCCAATGCAGGGGACATGGGTTGGATCCATGGTCCGGGAAGATCCCACATGTCACAGGGCAATTAGGCCCAAGCACCACAACTACTGAAGCTCATGTGCCTAGAGCCCGCACTCTGCAACAGGAGAAGACATTGCAATGAGACACCTGTGCCCCACAACTAGAGAGTATCCCCTACTCAGTGAACCTAGAGAAAGCCCACAAGCAATGACAAAGATCCGGCTCAGCCAAAAACTAATCAATTAAAAATGAAATTTAGAAAAAATTAAACATATGACGTACTCTGGGATAATCCTTGTCTCTGATCCCTGATTTCCAGGTCTCTGCTCTGGTTGGGTCACATGAACTCTTTCTGAGACAGAATTTAGCATTTTTTGAAAGAATGCTAATATTTTGGAAGAATCAACATTAACAAATATGTACATTATTTAAAAGATAAATTTTTCTCGGACAACTAAAAAATTGTACACTGTTATCAACTATTTTGCAATTTTGCTTGCAGCTGGTTGACATAGAATTGTTCTATCAAATCTAAATGGTCTCTAACTGTAACAGATTTGGGGACGGATGACTTTGATGGCAGATCTGAAAGCAACTGGGACCAAGTTGGGATGGGCTGAATCAAACCCAAAGCTCCCTCAAATGAGCACTCTGGTGTGTTTCTAGCAAAGTATTCATTTTCAGCGCATGCTCACCATTCCCAGCTCCTTAGTGTCATGTGTGCTTTCGGTGTGAGAAAGTCTGTGAGATCAATTATCCATCTTTCTTATTTTACTGCCAAACTGGACCCTGATGTGGGTTTTGGATCAGGTGCCCATGACCATGTGTGACCTAGGCCAGTTCACCCAAGCTTCCAGGATTTTTTTTTTTAGGGTCCTTTCACATGTATGGAAGGAGGGGGCTGAACCAGAAATTCACTATGATCACTTTCAGTTCCTAATGTCTATAATCTTACAAAATGAAAAAGGAATAAAATATGCCAAAAAAAAAAATCTTCCTGTGTTACTTCTTCTCTAAAATACAAAGTGCTAAAACATGTTCAGTTTTTCAAAAACATTCTGCTTTTTTCAATCCTCTTTCCCTGCTTTGCAGGATGATCTCAATGAATTTCAGAGGAATCAAGAGGACCAATTTCCAGATCATCTGGAGTAATTAATTCCAGTGGTTGGAGTTAATTATGATGAGGCAATTCATAAAGTATACAGTAGAAAAAAGCAGCAATTGATGAGACAGTGGGTTTTTTTTCAAAGGCATTCTGGCAAAACATTTCAAAGTTAAACATATGTGTGCTTCAATGGTGGGAAAACAGTTTATGATGTTATCATTAGGTTTGGGTGTGAATTATGTATAAATGGCCCTATGTATATTTTTGAAGATAAGATTCAGGCCTAATTGGTGTATTACATGGGAGAATTAAAGGCTGTAGCAGAGATCTCAGCTCCATCATGCTTTTTATGTAGAAACTATGGTATATTTACCAAAAATCCCATTAGTAAAAGTGACATGATATTGTGAAATAATATTAATATCAACATGGAAAATCAACAGGAATGTATTGAGTATAAAAATAATGATTTGGGAAGCACTCTCAAATCTGTATTATAAAAATAAAGAATTTGCAATAATGCAATAACAGACTGTATTTCTATTTTATGATTCTGATAATAAAACACTTAGATTCCACTTTCCTGGTTTATGCTGTTATCAGAACCCCCTGATATAATTAAATAGCTTTGTTTTAGATAATTATTTATATTTCCTTATTGCATAGCAAAAATCCCCCTTGTTAAAAAAAACACAGCAAACCTTCAATATCTTAAATCTAAGAGCTATGCTGCTGAAATAAGCCTTGAGAACCCAAAATCATGTTCCTTCAAAATAAAAGAGCCAAGGATTTCTGTAAACTGATTAATAATGATAATACCACTACCTTGCATTTTCAAATATTTTAATAGTTAACAAATCAATTTCACTTTCATAATCTCTCTCATTTTATTCTCTGAATGCCCCTGTGAGGTAGGTTCTATTGTTTCCATTTTGCAGATGGAGAAATTTATAGTTGTATTAAATGGCAAAGCAGAGACTAGACTGTTTATCATGTTATTAAACAATTCCATTCTGCTCAAAACCCTACAAATTACAAGCAAAATCATTTAGCTAAGAAACATCATGTGTGTGATGTGCTTTGCAATATTGTGTTTTAAAGCTGATTATTAAAACCTAAAGCTGATTATTAAAACCTTTCTCAGAAACACCAATGTTTCACTTTCTACCTTAAAGCTGGGTGCCTGAGTTTTAAGCCAGGTTTTTGTTTTTAGGTGACTTTGACTCCTTAGCTAGACAGCTTGCCATCTCTGAAAGGAGAGGGCGAAGTCTTGTAGATCTAAAGCACTTGTTTCAAATTTTGTTAAACTAAAATAAACCTATTCCTGATTGATTGACCATGTCATTATCACTTACGTCACCATATTGTAATGGTTGTAGGATGAAATCAATGGCTCAGAAAGTTTTGCTTCTGTAAGAACAAGCTTAAGTAAGCTTGCATAAGATATTTTCCTTGAAAATGATTATACTTGAAAAGGTTTTTCTCTAAAATATCTTATATGAATAAGGCAAAAACTTAACCTACTTTGTTGAGGTTAAGAAGAAAAAAAAAAAGAAAAGGAAGAAAAATTCACAAATGGAGATTAGCTTAACAGTATCTTAACAATTTTCCATTCTTTACTGATTTAGGTACTAGACTACAGAAATGTTTTAGTTGTTGTGAGGAGGAAAACAATCTCACCAGTCTTTTGATATTAAGATAAGCATGTTGGGTCATATATGCTATGTTAAATTTATAGAGTTGTCTAAAAATAGGACAAACATAATTTCCATTGAGAATGTGAGAAGAGCAAATATCAGATTGTTAAAACGCTGGCCCCACCTGATGAAAATATGAACTTGAAATGACTTTTCAACTTGATTATAAATAGAAGTATCTAAATTTTGTTTTGGATTTTTGTGGCATTTCAGATAAGAAGTTATCACCTAAAACATTACTATTGTAGCCAAAATGTGGGAGCAACTAAAGTGTCTATCGACATATGAATGCATTAAGAAGATATATAATGGAGTATTACTCAGCTATTAAAAAGAATGAAATAAGCCATTAACAGTAACATGGATGGGTCTAGAGATTATCACACTAAGTGAAGTCAGAAAGAGAAAGACAAAAATCATACAAATGAACTAATTAACAGAACAGAAATAGACTCACAGACATAGAAAAAAACTTATAGTTACCAAAAGGGAAGGAACAGATGGGACAAAATAGGAGTTTGGGATTAAAATATCTGCACTACTATATATAAAATAGGTAACGGGTACTTATATGCAGAATACATCATGAGAAACGCTGGGCTGCGGAGAAATATCAATAACCTCTGATATGCAGATGACACCACCCTTATGGCAGAAAATGAAGAACTAAAGAGCCTCTTGATGAAAGTGAAAGAGGAGAGTGAAAAATGTGGCTTAAACCTCAACATTCAGAAAACTAAGATCATGGCATTTGGTCCCATCACCTCATGGGAAATAGATGGGGAAACAGTGGAAACAGTGTCAGACTTCATCTTTTTGGACTCCAAAATCACTGCAGATGGTGACTGCAGCCATGAAATTAAAAGACACTTACTCCTTGGAAGGAAAGTTATGACCAACCTAGATAGCATATTGAAAAGCAGAGAGATTACTTTGCCAATAAAGGTCTGTCTAGTCAGGGCTATGGTTTTCCCAGTAGTCATGTATGGATGTGAGAGTTGGACTGTGAGGAAAGCTCAGTGCCGAAGAATTGATGCTTTTGAACTGTCGCACTGGAGAAGACTCTTGAGAGTCCCTAGAGATTCAACCAGTCCATTCTAAAAGAGATCAGCCCTGGGTGTTCATTGCAAGGACTGATGCTGAAGCTGAAACTCCAGTACTTTGGCCACCTCATGCGAAGAGTTGACTCATTGGAAAAGACTCTGATCCTGGGAGAGATTGGGGGCAGGAGGAGAAGGGGATGACAGAGGATGAGATGGCTGGATGGCATCACCAACTCGATGGACGTGAGTCTGAGTGAACTCCAGGAGTTGGTGATGGACAGGGAGGCCTGGCGTGCTGCGGTTCACAGGGTTGCGAGGAGTCAGACACAACTGAGTGACTGAACTGACTGAACTGACTTGCTGTATAGCACAGGGAACTATACTTAATATCATGCAATAACCTATAGTGGAAGAGAATGTAAAAAACTAACATATATATTTATATATATGTTTAATGGAATCACTTTGTTGTACATCTGAAACTAACACAACACTGTAAATCGGCTATGTTTCAGTAAAAAGTTTAAAAAACCACTGCCGGTGTATTGATGTACTTCAGTTCAAGTTACATATGAAGTTGATCTTTGAACAATGCAGAGGTTAGGGGCAATGATCCTCCATGAAGTGGAAACTCGACATGTGTCACTTAGGACTGACCCTTGCATCTGCAATTCCACATCTGTGGATTCAACCAACCATACACCTGTGTAGTACTGCGGTACTTACTATTGAAAAAAAAATTGCTTGTATAAGTGGACCTGCATAGTTCAAACCTATGTATTTAAAGAGTCACTGTATTTCTTGTCTTACACATTTCCAAGTCCTCCCCAACTTCCCCCTCAAATCATGCCTCAACAGTAGCTATTGTTTATTATGGACTGTGGCTAAGTCACTACAGTCGTGTCCGACTCTGTGTGACCCCATAGATGGCAGCCCACCAGGCTCCCCCGTCCCTGGTATTCTCCAGGCAAGAACACTGGAGTGGGTTGCCAGTTCCTTCTCCAATGCATGAAAGTGAAAAGTGAAAAGGAAGTCGCTCAGTCATGTCCGACTCTTCACGACCCTACAGACTGCAGCCCACCAGGCTCCTCCGTCCATGGAGTTTTCCAGGCAAGAGTACTGGAGTGGGGTGCCATTGCTAGACATTTATAAATATTATTTACTTTTATCTTGTAAACAACTGCATAAGTGAGGTATTGTTATCTCAATTTTGCATGTAAGGAAAATGAGTTCAGTGGTAAATCCAGGTACCTGCTTCTCAAGGCAAGTTGGTTTCATTAACCACAAAACTTTCCTTCCAGTTTGTAGCCAATTGCTGTAGCATTCTATACCCATGTGTTAGGAAATATGAATACTAGAGTGGTGGAAATTTCTATGTAGTGGTTTTTCTGGAACATAGAAAAATTCTGGGAGTGTTAATGTGCAGTCCTCGGAAATAACAAATTTCCCCCTAAGAAGACAACTCCTTTAAAAAAAAAAAAAAACTTTTATTGGAGTATTGATGCTTTTCAATGTTGTGTTATTTAGTTTCTACTTTACAGCACAGTGAATCAGCTATATATATATATATGTATATATCCCCTCTTTTTTGGATTTCCTTCCCATTTAGGTCACCACAGAGTACTGAGTGAGGTTCCTTGCACTGAACAGTGTATATACACCAGTTTTTTGTTTTATATATCAATAATATATATATGTGTTAGTCGCAAATGGGATGAAGAGGACAATTCCTTGATGGCTGGGGAAAGGCATCAGTTTTCCAAACGTACAGGCTTTTGTGTTGTGTTATGTCTCTATATCTCTGTCCACTGGCAGACTTTTCCAAGCTTCCTTTTGCTTACCAGCACGTAATCAATTTTTCCTGGGAAGAGGCATGACCTAGGACACTTGCCTATTTTATATATAGAACTATAAAGATAACGATACCCTCCAGCAAATGAGGAAAACTGTGAGCAGTAAATGCCTGTGTCTCCAACTAATTCACAGAATTCCCTCCAAGAGAGGGACTTATTTTGCATTTGAACTCCAAAACACCTTTCAAGATTGTTAAACTTAACACCAGCTTGAAAATCCCAGTCATGCTGGAGATCAATTAACTGCCTCCAGGGTTCTGCAGGCTCCCCTTCAAGGTGTCTGCATTTGAGAGTAATTTGGCCATTACCATATTTGCACCAAATAAAAACACATTATTATTTTGTATGATATCAAGTTGACTTATAATACATGCATTCAAAGTTTGCTCCTTGACTTTCTTATCTGAACTAATAGTCAATGCCATCCTTATCCCTCTTCAGCAGTTTCAAATCTCAGCTTGTCTTCCTCTGCACACTTGTTTTATCTGAAATCCTTCTTTCCATGACACAACTGCTTTCCTCATTCTCACCTTGGGATTTCAATGCACCGATATTCCCCTCTTACATATTTCAAACCAACTTTCTCATATGGTATCAAAATTCATTCCTGTACTACTTAACTACCTATTTGCCTTTAGCTTTACTATTTTAAAATAATAATCTCTTATGACAGCAATCAGTGTTCACTGTAGAAGATTTATATGATTATAAATAGACAAGGGATAAAGAGAAAATAATAAACACTGCAGGACTGTCAATCAGAAATAACCTCGGTTGTATAGTTTTTCTTTATTTCCATGTATTTTCTTATTTTAAAATGTTTCAATCATGAATCATACCTTATAAACTATTTCGTAAGCTTTGCCCACAATAAAACATGACTATATCTCTCCTCCTAGATGTTATTTTTCAATCTTATTCAAAATGGTTTCATAATTTCCCATTACATGGGTATACACAGTTTATTCAACCAATTCCCAAATGATAGGCTCGAGGTTATTTCCATGTTTTTGGCTATTTTAAACAAGTGTATTGATAAATAACCTTGGTAAATAAATCTTTGTTACATTCTATAATCATTTTCTTAGGGTGAATTCTTAGAGGAAGAATTACTGTTTGTGTACAATGTTAGGATTAAAAAATGAATATATTTTTCCAAAGTTACATTCAGCACAGCTGTATCAATTTATACTGAGATTGTTGATGACTGATAGTACCCAAGTACTATCAATTTTAAAGTAAATTTTCTAGGTAGCAACTCTGATTCAACCAGCTTTTATTTGACCAGCTGAAGGAATTGAACTTAAAATTTTCCTGGTCTATATTTGGTTACGTGTATGCATGTGTGTATGTCTGTGTTTTATTGCCAGTTTATGTTCTTGGTTCATTTGTTTACTAGGCTGCTGCTGCTGCTGCTGCTGCTAAGTCGTTTCAGTCATGTCCGACTCTGTGCGACCCCATAGATGGCAGCCCACCAGGCTCCCCCATCCCTGGGATTCTCCCGGCAAGAACACTAGAGTGGGTTGCCAATGCCTTCTCCAATGCATGAAAGTGAAAAGTGAAAGTGAAGGCTACATACTGTTTTAAAAATATTAATTTGTAAGGACTCTCCATATATTTAAAATAGTAAAACTTTAATGCCATATATATTATAAATATTTTTCCAGGTTTTTAAAGTCTTTCAATTAATTTGCTTCAGACAGTTAAAAAATGTGTAGAGTTCATTTTTTTCCTTTAAAGTGTTTGTTGGTTTGATATTATCATATACATTTTTAGTTGTAGCACAGTTCCTAGTATTTTTATGATTTTAGTTTAAATTTTAGATTTGCATTACTTAAAAGAGCAAAGCATCTAACACCAGATTACGAAGATCCTACAGGGAGAAGCAGAGGAATTTCCCTACCGCTCTCTATCCCCAGGTCCCAAGGCTGGGAGATTGGGAGATGGTGGCGGTACAGGAGGTCAGGATTAGATTCACCTGTGGGGTCACACGGAAAGACTTGCTATCAGCATCTGGAGAGGACATGCCAAGGGTCGGAGGTGAAAGCCTGGCAAGCACCACTTTCTCTGCTCTCCTGACTGTGCTTTAGCACAGGGACACTATTCATCAACAGCATTCCTCTAACGCTTACCCTAATCCTTTAAGGATCATCTCACATGCTCCAAATTGAGTGGAGTTCCATCCAAACGCAGCATGAAGACCACACTTTCCAAAGGCCCCACTTGGAAAAGAAGGGACCTGACACCCAGAGGTACAAAGTGGTATGAAAAGAAAAACAAGGTGTTAACTGGGCCAGGGTAGACCCATCTGGGACCATCTGTGTTTAGTGCGTGTCCCCTTAAACCTCTTCTCGAGAACAATCCTATTCAAAAAGGCTTGAGACTTCTGTGGCAGTCCAGTGGTTAAGGCTCGAGTTCCCAATACAGGTTTTGATCCCTGGTGGGGGAACTATGATTCCAGAGCACAGCCAAAATAATAATAATAATAATTTAAATGCCCTTAAAACATAAATAAAAATAAAGAACTTACCTTTTCTCAGCTGCCCTAAGATGCTTAGTCCTCCCAAGGAAGCAAGACCGCATTGGGGTGAGGCCCCCACTTCATCCAGAGACTAGCACCACACCGTAGCCCTTGCCTAGCACTCCAGGATGGCCTCCGTCTCGGAGCTCACCTGCATCTGTTCAGCCCTCATTCTACATGGTGAGGCTCACAGAGGATAAGATCAACACCTTCATTAAAGCAGCCAGTGTGAACACTGGTTCTTTCTGGCCAGGTTGGTTTGCACAGGCTCTGGCCAGTGTCAACACTGGGAGCCTCATCTGCTATGTGGGGACTGCTGGACCTGCCCCCGCCGGCCGCTGGTGGTCTCTCAGCAGGAGTCCGGCCCCCTCCACCACTGCTGTCCCAGCTGAGGAGAAGAACACAGAAGTAGAGAAAGAAGAGTCTCAAGAGTCTGATGATGACATGGGCTTCAGTCTTTTTGACTAAACCTTTTAAGTAACACATTCAATAGAAAGCTAAGCATGTTGCTGCAAATGGCTTGTATGTGAAATCTACAAAATGATGTAAATGAACTTACTTACAAAACAGAAATGGAATCACACATGTAGAAAACTAACTTATGGTTACCAGGGGGGAAAGGAAGGGTGGGATGAATTGGAAGATTGGGATTGACATAATTACACTATTACATATTAGTTAACTATATATAAAATAGATAACTATAGATAACTAATAAGCACCTAGGGTATAGCGCAGGAAACTCTGCTCAATACTCTGTAATGACCTACAGGGAAAAGAAGTTAAAAAAGAGTGGATATATGTATGTGCATAAGTGATTCAGTTTGCTGTACACCTGAAACTAACACAACCTTATAAAGCAACCACATGCCAATAAAAAATAATCAGAACAAACAAACAGAAGACTGAGCTCTTTGCTGCTATTGGTCTTACTGATAATAAATAAATAAGCTTACTCAGAATTCCTATCAGCAAATTTCTGTTTATATATTATTGGTCAGCAGTAGGAACATCTCGCACTACCAGAGAGGATGGAAATGCCAGTTTTTAGATGGGCGCTTTGGTATCCATAATCCAATTAGCATTCTCTTCATAAAGAAAGAAGGAGAGACACACTGGATGAAAAATAACAGTCTCTGTTATTTATGGGGGAGAATTTGACAAACATAATTCAAATAAAATGGGAAGTTTCTAAATAATAAAATATTGATTAGAATATCAGTTACTGACTTCATTACTTCATAGAGTTATTGTGAACATTAAATGAGGAAAGGCTCAAGAATTCTTAGTCATGATTTTTATATTTAAATTGAATGAGGTAACACCTGTAAAGTGCTGGACAGAGCAAAGTCTTGGGAAATATTAGCCATGATTCTTTGCTGTTACAAAAACATTTCATTCTCTGTGATTCTTTATTTCTGCTTCATAAATGATATGAATACAATTCTATGCAGAGGTTTTTATTTCCTATGTATATACATGAGGATCACAAGTTTAACCTTAAGGGAGATGGCAGTGCTTTCTAATCACGTTGCATAAAACATCACTTATGAAGAATGTTTTGGGAAGCTGTAGCAGATGATATTATTTATCTACCGTACTGGAATGCTCTATTTTATAACAGGTTGATTCATGAAGGTTTGTTGGAGTCGGGCTTGCTATAATGAACATCCAATGTTTGTGAGACTATTTGAGTATACTTGGTTAATAGCAACTGTCATATTCTGAATGACATATCAAGAATAATGAATATAAAAGAAAGAGTATTTTCAAAAAACTGCATAAACCAATACAGTTCTGTAAAGCAATTATTCTTCAATTAAAAAATAAATAAATTTAAAATAAACTGCAGTGACTTAGACTTATAGGCTCATTGAATTTTAGAGCTGGGAAGATTTTAAAAGGGAAACTGAGTCTGGGAGTGTGTAGAGTGAGTAAGGGGATTGCAGAAGTTCACAGATAGGTAATAAAATCTATTACATTTTGTCTCATGAAGTCATATCAAGTAGAACATAAAAAATCCCCTTTACAAGAGATAGTGGTTATGTGTTATTTTTCTAATGAGATCAGTATTATAACAGTTTAGTTGTGATCTCCACTACAGCAATGAAAATATATAGTTTTTGTTGGGTAATTGATAAAAATAATGATATGATATCAATAGCTAGGATATAGGGCTGATTTTGTATTTGTTGTCTCATCTCTGACCTTATGAGATTCCACTCCTTACTTTCCTTTCAACTAAACTGATAGAAGGGCTTCCCAGGTGGCTCAGAGGTTAAAGCATCTGCCTGCAATGCAGGAGACCTGGGTTCGATCCCTGGGTCAGGAAGATCCCCTGGAGAAGGAAATGGCAACCCACTCCAGTATTCTTGCCTGGAGAATCCCATGGACGGAGGAGCCTGGTGGGCTACAGTCCATGGGGTCACAAAGAGTAGGACACGACTGAACTACTTCACTTTCACTTTCAAACTGATAGAAGAGCATTTGTGTGTGTGTGTGTGTGTGTGTGTGTGTGTGTTCAGTCAGTCACATCTGATTCCTCACAACCCTACGGACTACAGCCTGCCAGGCTCCTCTGTCCATGGGATTTCTCAGGCAGAAATACTGGAGCTGATTGCCATTTCCGTCTCCAGGGGATCTTCCTGACCCAGGGATTGAACTTGCACCTCCTGCATTGGCAGATGGATTCTTTACCTGGACCACTTGGGAAGCCCAGAATAATGTTTACTTTCCCTTATTTCTTGGACATATAACCTAGAAATAAGACTCTGAGAAGTAGTGACTAAAGAATGATTTCATTGTGACTTCAATTTAGATCCAATGCACTTTGCAAATGGCTGTGATACTAGCAGATAATTTAACCAAATGAAACTTTGGCTGTGTTATCCTTCAGTCAGTTCAGTTCAGTCACTCAGTCGTGTCCGACTCTTTGCGAACCCATGGATTGCAGTATGCCAGGCTTCCCTGTCCATCACCAACTCCTGGGGCTTACTCAAACTCATGCCCACTTAGTTGGTGTTATCCTCACATGGGAAGAAAAGTAGTACCCACCTCATCATGTTGCTGAGCTTTAAATGTGGTAGTATGTTCAAGAAATATTATAGAATGCACACATTGCATGCATTCATTATTATTATTATAAGTAGGATTATGTGTATAATAAATGGCACCTGCCTGAAACTTGCAAGAGATTTTGTTGAGTTGAAAAACAATGGATTTACTACAGAAGTCCTCATGTTCTGGAGAAGTAGCCACTTTATTATTGTCTAATCTTTCAAACATCTTACTGGCTTCAGGCACAATTTCTCTCTCAAATCCATTTTTATGTGGAGAGTCTCAATATATGAGTGATATTAGTAGAACATACTCTCATGGCATCTATAAGAGTACAACTTACAGAGGACCACCTTAGCCTGCAGATCACTGATAAAAACAGCTGGAGCTAACATCTGTGCCTTGCAAATCTTTTCAAGTCATTGGCCTGATTTCATAGCCACAGTGTGAATTTCAACACTAGTATAGAAGAGATGCCTGGGAAACCTGATAATGCTGGGCACCAAAGAGAAAGCCCTTGTCCTTCAATTCCACATTGAGAAGCACCGATGAATGGACATAAAATGTGTACTTGACACTTTCCTAAGTGAGCATGGATTTCACAGTTCCAGGGTGATTGTAATTTGGAGAATTCATGAGCTTTTAATGATTCTCGCCACTTTCAAATCACAAGTTAAGAGTATGTTTGAAATTGATCACTCTGATTTATAGTCATAAAGGTACAAGGATAAGTCAGAAGACATAAGGCAGGACTCTTTCTAAAATGTATTTTGTCTCTAGTTCCTTTGGCCAACCTGTAATTGTTAATGAGCTCTTTTGCCAGTTGCAAGTCACAGGTCCCATGACAGATTTTCCTATATGACTTTCATTAGATGCTTTGGAATCCTGGGGTAGAAAGAAATTATGTAAATATAAGTTTTTATTACTGTTTTGTTTTTATTACTTTTCTCCTCTGGTTTTTATTGCCTCATATAATACAGGTAAATATGGCGATCCCACACGGAGATGGGGGTTTCTCATGCCTTTGCTCTCACGGTTTGCATTCAATCCATGTTAATTTAATTATCCATGATTTCTTAGGCAAAGAGAGGAATGTAGACTCCATGCTGTCTGCAACTACTTCAGTCATTCCTTTACTGCCCGTGACACCATGTGAGACCTGCAGATGCTAAAGGATCTCTCCGTGCACCAGCTCAAACAAAAAATGTTAACCATATGCAACTTCAACCTGTTTATCCTTAAGCAATGCAAAGCCATGCAGCGATACAGACGGGCAGTGGGGGAGAGCATAGAGCTGACACTTCACACACAGTTGTTTTGTGAAACAGAAGAGCTCAGAATCACAAGAATTTAGGGCAGAAATAGTTGAGTTGGGCTCTTTCTTCCAACTTTTTTCATTGATAAAGACAAGGGCTCCTCAGAAATTCTGTTCATCTGAGTAGAATTGATGAACAGCTACTTAAGTATTAGCTCCTGGAGTTCAGGAGTTGTTAAGAACTGAGATATTCACCAGGAAGAAAATAAGGAGTTTTAATTCATGGTAGCTCATTTTGTTTAATTTGAATGATAATTTTCTGTAGTATATTATTTTTTTGGTGTAGATGCAGCTAAAATTTCTTCATACTTTCTAAAACAACCCCAGAAGACTATTAAATACAAAAATGTAAAGGGCACTGGGAAATATAAATCAGGAAATAGAAAAAGGATTCAAAATGGTATTTGAATATAAGTTACAATTTCAGTCTTTCTTTGAAATAAGCTTACTTATTCACTTATTTAATATTTCTCCTTCCATGAACTGTAAAACAAAATGATCACACTAAAGAGTATTTTTGAAAAAGAAAACAATATTCCATCAATCCAACATATTATTTCATTTATCTTTATGGCTATATACATCTTGCATATTCTCTTCAAGACTTTGTTGCTCTGAAAACTCCTTACTATTAATACATCTGTTACCTGAGAAACTCAAACATATCTGGCAAGACAACCTTAGAGAAGTCTTTCTAAACATCCTGATCAAATAATCATACAAATATTAAAGACAGTGAATTAGGTCTTAGTTCTACATTTTAGAGAAAAGAGATTGGACATTTTCTAGTCAAGTCCAGTGTGTATTTGTGATCTAGTTTCAGTTATCCCACGTGCTCTCATCCCTTATAGATTATGGTGTATGGGTATTAAACCGAATATAAATTAAATGAACCTCTGCCCCAGAAGCAGCTTTGTCAGTCAGCACTATTAATTCATCTTTAATGACTCAAACTGGAGAAGGCAATGGCACCCCACTCCAGTACTCTTGCCTGGAAAATCCCATGGGTGGAGGAGCCTGGTAGGCTGCAGTCCATGGGGTTTCGAAGAGTTGGACACGACTGAGCGACTTCACTTTCACTTTTCACTTTCATGCATTGGAGAAGGCAATGGCAACTCACTCCAGTGTGCAGAGTACTGATCAGAACTGAAGTCAAATTTGTAGTCAGCAATGTACAAAAAAGATTATACATGATGGCCAAATGGAGTTCAACCCACTCCAGTGTGCAGAGTACTGATCAGAACTAAAGTCAAATTTGTAGTCAGCAATGTACAAAAAAGATTATACACGATGGCCAAATGGAGTTCAAGCCAGGAATGCAAGGTTGGCACAGCATCTGAAAATCAATCAGTGTAACACATCACGTTCATAGAATATACAACAAAAATCAACATAATTATCACAATGCATGTGAGTGTGCATGCTCAATTGGTAAGTCATGTCCCACTTTTAGTGACCCCATGAACCATAGCCTGCCGAGCTCCTCCATCCATGAGATTTCCCAGGCAAGAATACTGGGGTGGGCTGCCATTTCCTTCTCCAGATTACCTCAATAGATCCAGTCAGTCAGTTCAGTTGCTCAGTCGTGTCTGACTCTTCGCAACCCCATGGCCTGCAGCATGCCAGGCTTCCCTGTCCATCACCAACTCCCAGAGCTTGCTCAGACTCATGTCCTTCGAGTCAGTGATGCCATCCAACCATCTCATCTTCTGTCATCCCCTTCTCCTCCTGCCTTCAATCTTTTCCAGCATCAGGGCCTTTTCTAATGAGTCAGTTCTTCACATTAGGTAGCCAAGTATTGGAGTTTCAGCTTTAGCATCAGTCCTTCCAATGAACACCGAGGACTGGTCTCCTTTAGAATGGACTGGTTGGATCTCCTTGCAGTCCAAGGGACTCTCAAGAGTCTTCTCCAACACCACAGTTCAAAGGCATCAGTTCTTTGGGGCTCAGCTTTCTTTATAGTCCAATTCTCACATCCGTACATGACTATTGGATCAGGGAAAGCATTTAAAAAATCCAACACCCTTTCATGATAAAAAACCTCAACCAATAGCAATAGAAAAGAACTTATTCAACCTGATTTTAAAAAGCATTCAGGAAAAAATGCACAGCTAATATACCTCTGGTAAATGAAAATATGCCTTTCTCTAAAATTAAGAATAAGACAAGGATGTTTGGTCTCACCACTTCAACTTAACATTGTTGTAGAGGTCCTGGACAGGGCAATTAGTCAAGAATAAGACATAAAAGGCATATAGACTATAAAGGAAGAAGCAAAACTTTCTCTCTTCATAGATGACATGAGCTTATAGAAAAAATCCTGGGGATATATAACAAAACTATTAGAACTAATAAATGAGTTCAGCAAGATTGTGGGACAAAAGATAACTATACAAAAATCAATTTTTTCTCTATATTAGCAATGAACAATCTGAAATGAAGTTAAGAAAACAATTCCTTCTAATGGTATCATAAATAATAAAATGCTGCTGCTACGTCACTTCAGTCGTGTCCAAATCTGTGCAACCTCATAGACGGCAGCCCACCAGGCTCCGCCGTCCCTGGGATTCTCCAGGCAAGAACACTGGAATGGGTTGCCATTTCCTTCTCCAAAATAATAAAATACTTAGGAATAAATTTAATGAAAGTGCAAGATGTGTACCCTAAAAACTGAAAAGTATTGCTGAAAGAAATGAAAGCAGACCTCAATAAACGGAAAGAAAACCTATGTTTGTGAATTGGAAGACTTAATGTTAAGATGGCACCACTCCCCAAACCAATCTACATATTCCACACAATCCCCCTCAAAATCTCAGCTGTGTTTTCTGCAGTATTTGAGAAGTGGATCTTAAGATTCATATGAAAGCATGAGGGACCCACACAATTTTGAAAATGGAAGAGTCACACTTGCTAATTTCAAAAATTACTACAAAGCTATAGTAACCAAGACACTGTAGTACTGGCTTAAGAATGGACATATAGATCAATGAAATGAAACTGAGAGCCCAGAAATAAACCCTGATTACAAAAAGACTTGCATAGACATTTCTTCAAAGAACATATACGAGTGGCCAATAAGCACATGAAGAGATGCTCAACACTACTACTCATTAGGGAAATGCAAATAAAAAACATAATGGGATATCACTTCACATCCATGAGAACTGTTTTAAGAAGGACAATAAAAAGTGTTGGTGAGATTGTGGAGAAATTGGAGCTCTTCTATATGACCAGTATTGTAAAATAGTACAGCCATTTTTGAAAACTGTTTGGCATTTTCTTAATATTTTAAATCTTACAGATTGCCATTTCACTTCTTGGAATATACCCCAGAGAAATGGACACTTAGGTCTACAAAAATACATGGATATTCTTAAAAGCATTATTTAAAATAAACAAAAAGTTAAGAACCCAATAATGTATGGAGTTCCTTTTTGAGATGATTACCATGTTCTAGACGAACAGTGTGATGACTGCACCTCTCTGAATATACTTCAACTCCCTGAAAAGTATACTTTAACAGGGCATATTTTATTTTGTGTGAATTATATCTCAATAAAGCTCTCATAAAACAAACAACAAAACCAAAAGCACCAGCAATAAGTTTTCCCTTGTTTTTACCTGTGCCCTTCTATTTTATTTCTGCCAACAGTTTTTATTTTTTTTTATTTTTTTAGTCTGTAGAGTCCTGGGGAAATCTCCAGTGATTACTCCTTTAGAACAGTGTAGCATCCTCCAGTGAATTCATTCCCAAGAGCCACCAGTTTCATTTGGCTTCTGAAATTTATCAAGGCAACTTGTCAGTGTTATTGCTTATCCTGCTTAATCACATAGCTAAGGACAAGCAGATTGGCCATATTAGCGTTGCTAATTTTTTTAGAACAATCTGTGGTCAGCCAGAGAAAAAAACTCCAAGAGGAGATCTTTTTTCTTTCTGATGGCAAGATCTTAGCACGAACACTTCAGTGCCCTGAATCTCACTGAGCATAGGCCAGGCTGACCAAAGCAGGACAGAGGTTCCATGGGGGACTTGATATCATACAGTATTGTATAATCTGGTGGTAACTACTTTTGGGTCCACACAGGGTCTTTCAGCTAGACAACTCAAAGCAGTCTCCTATCAGAATGCTTATTTAACTTATTTTAATATGGCTTTTCAGAACTAAGGTGATTGATATTTATGAAGCTAAAAACATTAACTAAAAGTCTCATAATACAAAAGATCCTGTTATTTTACAGAATGAGGAAGAGACTTCTTCATAGAGCCAAGGTAAAATATTTCCCTGATGATATGCATTAGCTTGAATTCAATAACTGACCAGTCATTTGTACTGTAATCATGAAAATACAGAACTCTCTCATTATTGTCACTGCTTGTAAATAAATGTTTATGAGGAACTGCTCTGTTAGAGATTATTAATCAAAACAAAATATTCTCAGATTTGTTACTTGTCAGTAAGGAAGTCTTAGAAAAAATATCAAAAAATGTTTAAAATCAAAATCACAGCTATAGATCAGAGATGGTTGTCTGACCATACTATCTCCTCTCTCTCTAGGTCACTTCTAAAAAAGATAATAAAGGGATGAAATAGACTCATAAGAGCAGAGATAAAAGGAGAAAAGATAGCCATAGAGGAGGGATCTTAATACATTTGGGAACATGTCAATCAATGGGGTTATGAGCATGGAAAAAGCTAAAAACCTAAAGGTCTCGAACAGTAACAACAAATGAACTGACTTGCATTTCAGAAGCTCTCTGGACTTGGGAGTTGGAGTTTCCAGTCTACTGCAGGGCATGGCTAAAGGCAATACTGAAAGTCAGGGGTGGTTAAAATATATTAATTTTTAATAGTGTCAGATCCCAGGAGTAACCCCTGAGGACAGTCAGCATCCTTCACCCTCAGACCAGGTGGAAGACTGTGAGCTATTCTCTGAAAAAAGGGGAAGCGGAGCCTCTGGACTCAAGAATATTGCTTGCAAGTCAACAGTCTTGTCTAATGACATAAAATGTCCAAACATACTATACTACATGAATCTTAAGTATGAACAGAAACTGAGATAAGTGTAAGTCCATTTCTTATGAAAATATGAAAGAGAAATTTTAAAAATAAAACAAAAAAATAAACACAAAAGAAACAGAATTCTGAGAAGAGAAGAAAATACTGCAAATCAACCAACTAACCAGCCAACCACCATCACCATCACCACAACTGCACCACCACCACAACCACCATCACCATTACCACTCCAAAATTAAAAATAAAAAATAAAGGTGCCCAATGAATATCTTTAGACTCAAAAAGGAGAATAATGAAGTAGCTATAAAAAAGGTGAAATATATCTCGAAGAAGAGTTAAAGATAAAACAAAAGAATCTTCAAAAGCAGGTTGAAAAGATTGAGTGTGAAAATATATTTGCATCAATCCAAAAAATCTAAAACATCTAGAAAAGGAAGGCAGAAAGAGCAGAATAATTAAGAAAGAGACAGTTTCTCTGCTCTGAAGAACATGAGATTCGAGATTCAAGGCACTCAACACAACAGATAGAAATGAAATCACCGTATCGGGCTAAGCAATGGAAATAGCAGAGCCCCAAGGATGGAAAGACTTCAAATTCTTTGCACAGACACATAATTTTCAATCTAGAATTCTCTACTCAATCAAATCACCAGTCAAGAACTTGAGGATGGTTATTCCATTTTTTTGCGCATCTCCTGTGTATCTTGGTAAAAAGATTAATTAATTAACTAGCATTTTAAGCAAACTACAAAAGGATATGCTTTGGCAGAACCAAGAAATCATTGAAGAAAAGGAAGACATAGGATCCAGGAACAAAAATGTATATTTAACAAGAGTTGGGAAGGGAATTCCCAGGATGCTATCTGTCCCATAGTCCTGAAGAGCAAACCAGACTCAGAATGAAGAAGAAAAAGTAAAGGGTGTAGGAAGAAAATTCTGAGAAAAAAAAAGTGAGGCATGGCAAAAAATGATGCTTGAGCTTGAACATTTGGAAAAAATATATAACTAGTTATAAATGTATGGTGGTTCCAAAGGAGTGTGCTGTGCTGTGCTTAGTCACTCAGTTGTGTCTCTTTGTGACCCATGGACTGTAGCCTGCCAGGCCCCTCTGTCCGTGGGATTCTCCAGGCAAGAATACTGGAGTGAGTTGTCATACCCGCCTCCAAGGAATCTTCCCAATCCAGGGATCAAACCCAAGTCTCCCAAATTGCAGGCAGATTCTTCACCATCTCTCTTCCCTGGCACCTCAGTCAGTAAAGAGTCTGCTCACAATGCAGGAGACCCAGATTCAATCCCTACGTGAGGAAGATCCCCTGGAGAAGGAAATGGCAACCCACTCCAATATTCTTGCCTGGAGAATCCTATGGACAGAGGAGCCTGGAGGCCTCCAGTCCATGGGGTCACAAAGAGTCGGACACGACTGAATAACTAACACTTTCACTTTCTTTACCATCTGAGCCACCAGGGAAGCCCCAAAAAGGAACAGTGGAACTTTTTGTAATGCATTTGATTTTAAAAATCTATTTAGGTAAAAGACAAAGACAAAAATAAATTCCAAAAAGGAGCAACAATATGAGAAAGGGAATGTAATCATAATGATGATTTCACTCTGCAGTAAGTAGTAATGTGAACACTGAATTTTTTTATTTAACTATTTTTTTGCTTTAATTATACTGAAATGGGAAGATTTGGCAGGTATCAGAAACTCAAATGTGAGAGACAAAGACATGGCACCTTAGCAAATTATTTATAAAGATAGATGTGAATGCCAAGAAAAGCAGGGAAAAAGGAGAGAATGATATTTTAAGAAGAACTGGGGAGAGGTATGGCAAGTTACTGCTTGTTTTTATTGAAACTCATTTAGTATTATTATTGGATTAAAATTTATGACAGTATCAATAGATTTTTTAGACACTGAAAAAATGGTCATAAATGTCTAAAAATATCATCAAGAAAATTTTAATTTGTGAAACTATAGAGAATTAAATTTAAAAAATTAACAACTTAGATTTTTATCTCAAGCTGATCATACCAATTTCTTTCTTTTTTTTTTTTTTTTGGAGTATGCTTCAGTACATGGGCTTTCTCTAGTTGCAGCACGCAGGGGCTTCTTGTTGGGGAATACTCAGTAGTTGTGGAGCAAGGGCACTCTAGTTCCATGGTATGTGGGATCTTCATTCCCCGACCAGGGATCTAACCTGCATTGGAAGGTGGATTCTTAACCACTGGACCATCAGGGAAGTCCCTGACCATATCCTTTTAATCTGGTACGTGATGAACAGTCTGATTATCCTGGCCACACATAACAGACTTGGGCCACATGAGAGACAGAGAAAAAAAAATCTATATTAACTAAAGCATGAGCCTGTGGACATTTTTTCCCAAGCCCTACCTCTATGAGAATATTTTAAAGCCAAAGTCATGTCAAATGCTTTTGAGTGCTTCCAGGCTGCCCTCCCCAGGCAGTTCCTGTTACCTGAAGACCCTCTCATTCAGCTACAATCCCTCTCCCTTGCTTACTCTGCTCCACTGACCTCTGCAGCTTCTTCAGAATGCTATGCCTGCTGCTGCTTCTGGACCTTGGCATCACTTTCCTTGAATATCCATGGAGCTTGCCACCTCACCTTATTTAAGTGCCATTTTTGTGACCATCCTATTGAAAATCCCAAGCCCCCCTCTCAGAGGCATTCCCATCCTCCTTTCCTGCTTTATTTTCTTGAAAACTTTTACTACTTACTTTACTAGATTTTAATCTTTGTTGTTGCTATTTGTCCATCTATTTCAACTGAAAATGTTTGCTCCAACAGAGACACAGGCATAGGGAACAAACATACAGACACCAAGAGGAGGGAGAAAGGGGAGTGGGTTGAATTGGCAGATTGGGAATGATATATCTACACTGCCTGCCTGCCTGCTAAGTTGCCTCAGTCGGGTCTGCTCTAAGGACCATAGCCTACCAGGCTCCTCTGTCTGCAGGATTCTCCAGGCAAGAGTATTGGAGTAGGTTGCAATGTCCTCCTCTAGGGGATCTTCCCAACCTAGGGATCAAACCTGCATCTCTTTAAGTCTCCTGCATTGCCAGGCGGGTTCTTTACAACTAGCACCACCTGGGAAATCCCGTATATACACTACTATGTATAAGATAAATAATTAATTAGTACCTACTGTATAGCACTGGGGACCCTACAAAATGCTCTGTGGTCATCCAAATGGGAAGGAAATCCAAAAAAAGAGGGCTGCAGGTATATTGGGGCTTCCCTGGTAGCTCAGATGGCAGAGAATCTGCCTGCAGTGTGGGAGATCCAGGTTCCTTCTCCCCTGGCAAAGGAAATGGCTACCCACTCCAGTATTCTTGACTGGAGAATCCCCATGGACAAAGGAACCAAGCAGGCTACAGTCCTTGAGTTGCAAAGAGTCGGACATGAGTGAAGCAACTTAGCATGCAGGCATGTATATGTATAGCTGATTCACTTTTCTGTACAACAGAAACTAATACAACAGTATAAAGCAACTGCTGCTGCTGCTGCTAAGTTGCATCAGTTGTGTCCGACTCTGTGCGACCCCATAGATGGCAGCCCACAAGGCTCCCTCATCCCTGGGATTCTCCTGGCAAGAACACTGGAGTGGGTTGCCATTTCCTTCTCCAATGCATGAAAGTGAAAAGTGAAAGTGAAGTTGCTGAGTAAGTGTCTGACCCTCAGCGACCCCATGGACTGCAGCCTACCAGGCTCCTCCATCCATGGGATTTTCCAGGCAAGAGTACTGGAGTGGGCTGCCATTAAAGCAACTATACTCCAATAAAAACTTAAAAATAAAATTAAATAAATAAAATATATGCTCCGTATGGAGAGGTATTTTTAAAATCTGTTTCATTAAGTGTTATGTCCTTAGAACAGTGCCAGTCCCATAATAGACACTCTGTACAGATCTGTTGAATGAATGATGATAAATTTTCTCTTTTCTATCAAAGAAGCAGTAGCAAAGCTACCACCCAAAGTTTCTGTTTGGCCACTATTCAATTTCATATGAAGAGATTTGTGTTTGCTTGTCTGAAGAAACAGAAGAGAAAGATATGGAATGTTGCATGAATCTGTCCTTATAAAAGCTTTCATAAAATGGCTTCAGTTAAAAAATGAAATTGACAAGTGATTAGTCTACATTATTTTTTTTTAGTTTACATCATTTTTTCCCCATTTTTGAGAAAGACATTGTGAAATTGGTTAAGACACTTCAGATTTGGCAGATATATCTAACGGTAATCACTATACATATGCTACTCTTTTCTGCCTTTCTTCTTAAGATAGAGTGCTGGCAATTTTTGATGCATTCTTTCACATAAACCAATTGTATAGTTTAAGATATACACAAAATACTGAATCTTAGTATAACAGTAAGCTTTCTAGTTAAAAGTCTCCCCATTAACATTCATTTACTGTTTTATTTCTTTTCTTGTTATAGTTAAAATCTATGATGTAAAACTTATTTTACCCCTTAATATATCATGATGGTTTAATAAATGCTAGACAAAAACAGTGACACCACTTTATGGGGATTTAACAAATATTAAATCGATTATGTTAATATGGTTTTTCTAGTAACTTAATAGGCTATACACCTTCAAATATAACAGTTCAATAACACAAGATAACAAAAAAAGTCATAGAGTTGGTAAGGACATGTTATATCCCATACCTGGAAGTCCTGGGAAGAGCCCTTGTGGTTGAATCAGAAATGTGCTTAGAACCTAGATTCCTTCCATCTTTCTGCTCTATGATTCTGAGCATAAAATGCTTTTCTCTTTAAGACAACAGATTCAAACCTAAGTATACTAACTACTGGGCTTCCCTGGTGGCTCAGAGGGTAAAGTGTCTGCCTGCAATGCAGGAGACCCTGGTTTGATCCCTGGGTTGGGAAGATCCCCTGGAGAAGGAAATGGCAACCCACGCCGGTACTCTTGCCTGGAAAATCCCATGGATGGAGAAGCCTGTAGGCTACAGTCTATGGTAGGCTATAGTCTATGGGATCGCAAAGAGTTGGACATGACTGAGCGACTTCACTTTCACTTTCACTGTACTAACTACTGGACTTCCCAGGTGATGCTAATGGTAAACATCACTCATTATTAGAGAAATGCAAATCAAAACCACAATGAGGTACCACTTCACACCAGTCAGAATGTCTGCGATCCAAAAATCTGCAAGCAATAAATGCTGGAGAGGGTGTGGAGAGAAGGGAACCCTCCTACACTGTTGGTGGGAATGCAAACTAGTACAGCCACTATGGAGAACAGTGTGGAGATTCCTTAAAAAATTGCAAATAGAACTGCCTTATGACCCAGCAATCCCACTGTTGGGCATACACACTGAGGAAACCAGAATTGAAAGAGACACCTGTACCCCAATGTTCATCGCAGCACTGTTTATAATAGCCAGGACATGGAAACAACCTAGATGTCCATCAGCAGATGAATGGATAAGAAAGCTGTGGTACATATACACAATGGAGTATTACTCAGCCATTAAAAAGAATATATTTGAATCAGTTCTAATGAGATGGATGAAACTAGAGCCGATTATACAGAGTGAAGTAAGCCAGAAAGAAAAACACCAATACAGTATACTAACACATATATATGGAATTTAGAAAGATGGCAATGATGACCCTGTATGCAGGACAGCAAAAAAGACACAGATGTGTATAGCAGACTTTTGGACTCAGAGGGAAAGGGAGAGGGTGTGATGATTTGGGAGAATGGCATTGAAACATGTATAATATCATGTAAGAATCGAATTGCCAGTCTATGTCTGATGCAGGATATGGCACGCTTGGGGCTGATAAGCGGGGATGACCCAGAGAGATGTTGTGGGGAGGGGGGTGGGAGGGGGGTTCATGTTTGGGAACGCATGTACACCTGTGGTGGATTCATGTCAATCTATGCCAAAACCAATACAGAATTGTAAAGTAAAAATTTAAAAATAAATAAATTAATTAATAAATTAAAAAAAAAAAAAAAAAAGAATCCACCTCCCAATGCAGAAGACATAAGAGATGAAGGATCAGGAAAATCCACTGGAGGAGGGCATGGCAACCCACTCCAGGAGATACACCTGGAGAATCCCATGGACAGAGAGCCTGGTGGGCTACAGTCTATAGGGTCGCAAAGAGTCAGACACAAAAGTGACTTAGCATGCACACACACACATACTAACCACCTCCCTTTAACCTTTGTAAGAAAGTTCTGTCTCGTGTTGTTTCCTCCTGATTAGGGTTGTCCCTGGATAGACAGCCCTTCCAAGCACTGATAGGTGAGCATCCCTAGATCAAAATTCACAAAGAGGCAGTTTACACAGAGGTGGGGAATATGTGTGGTAGATTTAGTCTGCTGCTGCTACTGCTGCTAAGTCACTTCAGTCATGTCCGACTCTGTGTGACCCCATAGACGGCAGCCCACCAGGCTCCCCCGTCCCCAGGATTCTCAAGGCAAGAACATTGGAGTAGGTTGCCATTTCCTTCTCCAATGCATGAAAGTGAAAAGTGAAAGTGAAGTCACTCAGTCGTTTCCTACTCTTAGCGACCCCATGGACTGCAGCCTACCAGGCTCCTCTGTCCCTGGGATTTTCCAGGCAAGAACACTGGAGTAGGGTGCCATTGCCTTCTCTGAGATTTAGTCTGTCAGAGTTCAAACACTGGGCCCACTGCTCATTAACCACGTTATCTTGAGTAATTAACTTCTTCATGTTTCAGGTTCCTTTATTTGTCAGGGAAGATAAGAGAACACGGCTCAAATATATTTTAAGTGTTTAAAACTCTGCCTGTCATATGATAAGTGCTCAATAAATGTGAGTACATTGTTATTTGCCAGTTATGATAGATCTCCCAAGTTCAATATCATATTGATATTGGCCATTCTGTGGACAACACAGACAATAGTTCAGGCCCAAATCATTACTTCCTCAATTATATGAAGCTTTTAGGAATTAGATATGTCATTTGTTTAATTATTCTGGGTGGTACAATACACACTGCTATTGAATTAGCAATAAGGTTAAAACTAAGGTATAAATATTAATGGGCATTTGGTAGACAAATGGATTGGGGTAATACCTAGAAGAGATACCTAATGAAATCATCAAATACTGTTCAACCTCACTACAAAGTTATGATACTTGTAGATCTCATGGGCAAACTGACTTCAGAGGAAGTTTTATATTGTTTGGTATGTCATACACTACCTGAATTTAAATTTCTTGAATGTACTCATATCTGAATATGTGTGTTTAAGTATTCATGTACAAGTAGTAAAATGAATGAGAAAGAAAATAATAGATCATAAGACAAAGATTATTGTTATTACATACTTTATCAGTTAAAGTTCCAGAGAGAACTACAATAGGTTAATATATTTATACAAAACCTCTGCGGCAACGGATTTTTTTTAAAGAGGCAATCCTGATCAAAGCAGCTTTGTCTTTTTAATTTATTTTTTCTGCTTAAAGTCCTCTACTTGCTATTCTTGTCTCCGGGACTCAGGAGTGGAGCTGATTTTACAAATGAGGATTGCCCACATGTTTTTTCAAAGCCACAGGACAATAAGTCAGCTTCTCGGCAGTTGACAGTAGCACTTTCCTGAGAACAAACCCCACCTATCTCTGATGAAGCAACTTCTCAAGCACTTTCTCTTCATTGCAAAAGTGAAAGATGGTGTTACTATTGCACATAATTATCAGGCTAGCTGCTCCCTTTTCCTATGAGAACAGAGAGCAGGGTATTCATCTTGCAAGTACCATTTGGGTTTTAATAAAAAGAAAAGTTTCTCTTTAAATGTGTTGGTAGATCCGATAGGTACAGCTTTAAAACTGGGAAATCCCCCGAAACCTAAGGCAGTGTGAAAATGGGAAGAAGGCAGTATTTTTTAAAGCAGGTGTTGATTGTTTTGGCCACCTTTGTGCTGTGATCATGGGGAGGGAATGCCCCTCCCCCTACCCCATCTTCCCAGAAGATTCTAAGAAAACGGTCTGGGGTCAGTTTTCAGGGGACAGCGGCACCAAGCCCTCTTCATTCTTACAAGAAGGATATTAGCGACCTAGAAGGTTGTGAAAGTGTGTTTGTTTTCATCCTGGGGCAAAGAGAGATAGCCATGCAGAATCTGTCTATGTGTGTGTGCATGTACGTGGATTCAGGCAACCTGTGTGTGTGTGTGTGTGTGTGTGTGTGTGTGTGTAGAGATCGGATACAGAATTTGCCATGGCCTTTGTTAATCAGCAAATAAGCTGTGCCCATTTCGACATTCTATCAGAAATCTGAATTTCTGGTTAAAAATCTCTCTGCCTGAACGTGTCTGTCGGATATCAGGACCGTTGCTATTGCCAGGGGTCTTTAAATGTACAGGGAAGGAGGCCAGGCCGAGATGCTCTTTCTTGTCTTAAATGAGCAAGGGTTAGTGCAGAACGCTGGCGGATGAGCAAGTTATATACAATCCCAGCCACTCCAGTCCCCCTCCTGGGGACTGCGAAATTCTCTGCCACTGTGAAGCGGCTTAGAAATGAGCCGACAAAGAAGTCCATTGACTTTAACACGAATAGGCTCGAATCACACAGAAGACGAGAATAAATCACCTTACCAATGTGTCTGGTGTAATTTTCTCGGATCCTTCCAGTTCCCCCACCCCCACCCCCTTTTGTTCTTTGTGGCTGTTTTTGTTATCAGCCGCATCTCTGCGAAGTCGCCTTTTCCTCCGCGGATTTTTCTAAGGGTGACTAGGAAGGGTGCTAGGTAGGGTAGGAAGCTGCGGCTGTATGAATCTTTTAAAAGCCGCCTAAGAAATATTTAAGACCTGGTCTAGGAGGAACTGTTCTCCCAGGCATAATTTTTGGTGCTGGTTGCAGCAGGGAGCGTATGCTGGGAGGAAAGTATTATTTTTCTAAATGGAAGGTGTCAGATGGTCACGCAATGTGACTGCATGTTCGAGATCACTGCCTCCCATCTGCAATTTGTGACGTGTGAAAGAGTCTGCCCAAATGTGCTCACCAACTGGAAATCCCCGGCACTTTTTTTCCTTATCAGGAGAGACCAAGATAACCAATGGTTTACAGATCAGGGATCCTATCAAATTAATATCACTGTAGGATAAAATCTGTTTTAAATACAACTTCTAAACTCCAGCAAAGTTAACTAGTACAAACAAGTTCATTCATCTGATTAAGAACGGATGCTCAGGAAACAATAACAAAATAAAATCTGCTTATCACTGTACCCACTTCAAAAATAGGCTGGGTTGCCAAACAGGATATATTTTTCCTTACTAATTAATGCCGGCCATTCCCAGGATGGAAGGAAAGCATGTTTGAGTCAAGATCGGCTTTTCCTGATCTTACAGCCTGGGAGTCTCCCTCAAATTAACTGCAGCCAAACTCAGGGAGGACAGACTGTTTAGCCTTTGCCTAATCTGGGGTTCCACCTTTGGAACTGAACTTGAACCTTTGAGATCTGTTTATTCTTGGCTAGGCATCATTCCCTGCTTCTCAGATAAAAGGGTCGTAAAAAGGCTCATAAGGTGCTCTGGACATCAAATAGCTCATACAAAACAATATCTTGATGAGTTAAGTGCAAATGAATCAGAAATGTAATAGGCTAAAATTCCCTTGCCATGCACCGGAAGAAAAGTGCTCGGTTTTGCAAAGCACATCTTGGCTTTCATTCCCACCAGACAGTTGGGTGGGGGAGTTTCCACGTTTGGCCGTCAGGTGTGGGTTTCATTTGCTTTGCTGAACTCTCACCTGATGGACTGTGAAATGGGAAGGTCTTTCCTGGGTTTAGTTTCTCAGCCATGTCCCATGGGGAAGGAGCAAGGGCTAGAAGGAAAGACGCCCTCAGGTGAGTACGAAAGCCCTGTTCACCCCCACATCATTTTATACTGTACACTTTGCATCACAAAGTTCTTCACAATCAGTGACAAAATATAGAAGGATTAGAAATTCAAGAAATGGATCACTATCACCGTTTTTTGTGAAGCTGCTGCTGCAGAGATGGCATGAAGGTCTGAAATTCTCTGAATCCTCTGTGCTCAGCACCAGTAGGAGCTCCAGAGGCATCTAGTGTGACACTGGTTCCCAGAAGAAGAGCCCTGGACCCCACTTCAGGGTCAGAGGACAACGTGGTCTGATGGTTCCTCATGCAAACCATCTCCCACACTGAATCCTGGCAGGCTTTTTACAGGGTAGCCCCCAGGCCTCCCATAGGGTTGAAGACCACTGAGGCACCACTGGGAGACTTCACAGGTGAATTAACAGAACTAACAGGAGAAATTAGTACTGCTGAAAGAAACCCTTCTGACAGCCCCAACTTTCTTACTCAGGATAGCCATTGCTGCGCATGCTGGCCCCCTCTGCCCAGGGATCCTAGTTGATCCTGGATCACCTGGTCTGGAGACTCTCTCCGGTCTGGAGAGAGTGCTTCTGTGGAGTAAGGGCCTAGACAGTTGTTTCTCCATTCATGCTGTGTTGCTTTGGGAAACCTGCTGGTGATAAAAGTGTGATTTGAGGCTGCACTTATGATAAAAAACAGTGGGGCAACACACCAGATATGAGTCTACATCTTGGCCTGAATCTACTTCAGATTTTTCAGGGCCCAGTGCAACAGTGGGAGCTGTTACATCTTCCCACCTATTATCTCAGAGACACTGTGCTTGCAGGAACCTTCCACCCCCTGTGCCTCCTGGGCCCCATGATTCTCCGGCCAACATTTCCAAACTCTCAGAAACTCAACACAGAGGAGGGTGAGCGGGTGTGTCACGTGGAAGCCACCGCTATAAGCTTAACACCCTCTTTGTCTATAGAATGGATACTTTTGAACTGTGGTGCTGGAGAAGACCTGAGAATCCTTTGGACAGCAAGGAGATCAAATCAGTCAATCCTAAAGGAAAACAAACCTGAATATTTATTGGAAGATGCTGAAGCTGAAGCGCAGGTACTTTGGTCACCTCATGCGAAGAGCTGACTCATTGGAAAAGACCCTAATGCTGGGAAAGATTGAGGGCAGGAGAAGGGGGTGACAGAGGATGAGATGGTTGGATGCCATCATTGATACAATGGACATGAGTTTGAGCAAACTCTGAGAGATTGTAAAGGACAGGGAAGCCTAGCATGCTGCAGTCTATGGGGTTGCAAACAGTTGGACCCGACTGAGTGACTGAACAACTCTTGTCTATGGAAATCTTGATCCAGGATAGACCTGTATGATAGGGAAGGCTTTCAGGGCAGCTCACCTCCTTGCTAATAGGGACTGCCAGCACTTCTTATTTCACCCTTCTCCTCTCCTTTTGATAGCTTTTAATGGTTTCAACAAGGAGGAAGGTGTTGAGGTAAGAGGAGGCAGGAGGACAAAAGTTTTCTCAACCCTAGAATCTGCACCCACCCCATCCACTGTTGCAAGTGATTCTTCTGAGCAGTTATTATTTTGCTTGCTTTCTTTCCTCCTTGGAGATGCCAGTGACTCTCAACAAGAGTATTGGTGGTGAAACTAATTGGAGGTCACATAGAATCAGTTCTTTTTTAAAGATCAGAAACAGTCTGAGTAATTACTAAGTCCAAGCCAGGGGGCAGAGACAAAGGAAGGAATCAGGAGAGAAATAATGGGGGTCAGTAGAATAAAACAAGACATTTCCCTTGTCTCTTTAGAATCTTCAAAGCTTTGCCTGAACTTAAAACATTGATTTTCCTTTGTCCTTGGGCCTTATCTCATCTCATTTACCATACCCTTCCTGGCAGATTTCATATTCCTTTTAGTTCACAGTACCTTTCCTGAGCTGCAGACGTGTATATTCACCTGGCAGTTGACAGACTCACTTGGATTTCTCTGAGGCACCTCAAAATCAGTGTGTCAGAAATTGACCTCATTATCCTCCTCCAGCCAAATCTGCTTCCCTGCAGTATCCTCTCTCAGAAAATGGACAGAGTTGAAAAGCTGGTAGTGTTAAAAAACATGAGATTTGGGACTTCCTTGGTGGTCCAGTGGCTAAGGATCTACCTTGCAATGCAACGGGTGCTGGTTTAATCCGTGGTCTGGGAAGATTCCACATGCAGAGCAACTAAGCCCGTGTGCCACAACTACTGAGGCTGTACCCTAAGAGCTCGGGAGTCACAACTACTGAGCTTGCATATCTACAGCCTGTGCTGCACAATAAGAGAAGCCTCTGCAAAAAGAAGTCTGTGCACCACAATTAGAGAGGAACCCCCACTCCCTGAAACTGGAGAAAGGCATACAGCAGCTAAGACCCAACGCAGCCATAAATAAATAAATTAATCTTTTTTCAAAAAAAGAAAAAAGCATGAGGTTTTGTTCTCAGACTTCCCTATTTTCCAATATCCACAGTCAACCAGTCACCAAGTCCTAATTCCACTCCTTGAATATCTCCCCAATTGACCTACTTCTTCCAAGTCTCTTTTGGCTGCACATTTTAAAGGACAAAATAACTCCACTCACAAAGATGTCCACATCTTCATCCTCAGAACCTATGAACATGTTACCTGACACAACCAAAGGGACTCTGCAGATGTGATTAAGTATCTGGGTACGTGCATTACGTTCACAAGTCTTTATAAGAGGGAGGCAGGAGGGCCCGAGAGAGAAAAGGAGATGTGATGACAGGAGCAGAGATGGGAGTGATGCGAGATCATGAGCCCAAGGCTGCAGAAAGCTTCTAGAAGCTGGAAAAGGCAAGGAAATGGGTTCTCCCCATAGGACATCCAGAAGGAATGCAGTCCTCCTCGTTTATTTTAGATTTTGGAGCTGTACGAGAGTAAATTTATGTTGTTTTCAGTTACTAAGTTTGTGATCATTTGTTACAGCAACAGAAACCTAAAACTGGCATCAGTGGCTTTCCTTCTCTCCAGTTATGCCTCGTCTAGCCAGAGGAAGTTTTCTAGGGCACAGATCTGATCATAGCCATTCCAAGCACAGGAAGGCCCTGTGCTAGAATAAATCTCTTTCTTTCTTTCTTTTTTTGGCTGTACCGTGCCGCATGGGGGGTCTTAGTTCTCCAACCAAGAATCTAACCTGTGCCCCCTACATTGGAAGCATGGAGACTTAACCACTCACTGGGCCACCAGGGAAGTCCTCCTCTTTTTCTTATTTTTTTGCTCCTCCTCATCCACATTCTGGGGCATACCACAACCCCAAATGCAGCAGCACGGGTTGTTTTCCTTTAACCATAAAGGCCTTCAAAAAGCATGAAACATCCACTCCCTTTTAGGACTAAAGCTACAGGGATCACACAATGGTGCCTGTGCTGAAGCCGCTGTAAGGAGAGAGAAGGAGTAAGGGAACTCATAGCTCAATCACATTCATGGTGATGCTGTGACAGTCTTCAGGATTTATGTCTTGTTTGGGGCCAGACCTTTGAAGATTGCTTTCTTTTCTGTTCCTCTTTCATCCATGAAGTAGAAGAGGTGGCTGAAGCAATCTAAGAGCTCCCGGAAACCTTAGAGATCTTGTGTCCACATAGGAGTAGGACCAGGAGATAAGTAATTGGGAAGATGGTCTCTGTATAGTTGAGAAGCTAGTGGGGAAGATAAACAGACGTCAGAAGCTAAGATGGACTCTGTGTAGACTGCATGGAATATTAGAGCCTAAAATGAATTCTTTTCTTGAACATTTCTCTGACAACCTGCATGATAATAGTAAGACACTGTGGTGATGACTATTTAAGTCCATCCCTCTCCCTTTGATGGTAAGAGAGGATTAAGAAGAATCTTGCTTTATATTCTCTCCTCCCCCAATTTTATTATTATTTTTAATCATGTAAGATCAGCACACAGGCATTTCTTGTCTGGCTCCTGCTTATCATTCTCAAGTATTTTCTCATCACTCCTCAATTTTTTTCATCCTCAAAAATCAATCAAGTATGCAGTTCTTTCTATTCTATGGTTTCAGATGACATATCATGTCTTCTAATGCCAAGTTTGGCTGGTTTATTATTTAGCAGTAGCAGCCCAACCCTATCAAGGGGTGATTCTTTATTTTAATCATCTTTTTCTTTTCTGTCATTCTCACTAGACTTCAAACACTCTCGTGGGTAGGGAATGTGGCTTTCTCATTGACATATCAAACATAGCCCTATTACCTGGGGAATATTCACCAAATATTTGCAGAATAAATAAATGCATGAATGCATGGAAGCAGGGCAGGATCTGGGAGGTAGGAAGAATGACAGCAGACCAGGGATAGGGCTCTATATGCTAAACAGAGTGAGTGGAAAGGAAGCCTGGACTAACCAAGTTGCTAGAGGAAGACCCTCTATGCTGTGCACAAAGGCTGAGATCTTGCTTTCCAAGGTTATGTGTTCTGTTAATCTTCACTGAAATAATTTGACCCTCACTCGCATGCCCTTGATTCATGTGTGTCCTGTTTCTCCTTTTCGTCAATAAAGGACTCAACGAGAGGAATGTATGCTTTATGCTGTCTTTGAGTGTCTACTGCTTTGTTAGTCTGATTTGCTGGCTGGATGTAGACAGTGGTGGTTCATGATGAATGTGAAAACCTTCAACTCCTGTGGTTTGGAAGATCATCCATGGCTAGTTCCTTGTTAACCTTTTTTTTTTTTTTCTATATTTTTAAATACAGACCATGTTTAAAGTATTTATTGGTTTGTTAAAATATTGCTTCTGTTTTAAGTTTTTGGCTTCAAGGCATGTGGGATCTTAGCTACCCAACCAGGGGTCAAACTTGTACCTCCTGCACTGGAAGGCAAAGTCTTAACCACTGGCTCACCCAGGGAAGTCAGTCCTTGTCCTAATGTTTCTTTGAGACTGTCACATGTGGAGGACTTCCCTGGTAAAGAATCTGTCTGCAATGTGGGAGACCTGGGTCTGATCCCTGAGTTGGGAAGATGCCCTGGAGAAGAAAATGGAAACCCACTCCAGTATTCTTGCCTGGAGAATGCATGGATAGAGGAGCTCATGGGCTATAGGCCATGGGGTGGCAAAGAGTGACACAACTGAGCAGCTGACACATAGAGCAGGTCACATGCAGACCTTCTCTGTTCCTTGGAGTCACCCTGTAGCTCATACACACTATGGTTTCCATTTACAGAATTCCTGTATTTCTTTTGTCGTTAGATACAATTTCAACAAACCATTTTTAGTCTTTCTGATGTCTATTTTGAAATGAAATGGTCTTTATATCTTTTTTTTCTGGTGTCCTGAAACATTGAGATTTTCAAGAAGTATTATTAATGCTAGTGCTGTGCTATACTATTTATGACTATAGTGCCTCATTCTATTCCTGTTTTGATTATATTTAATTGACATAGATTGAGAGCTCTGACATGTTTTATAAAGATTAATAATAGCCAGTTCCTGCTTCCTTGGTATTGTTTACAAGAGGGATCAGGATAAAGGATTTGGGTTTTATGCTTTATTCAATATAATATCATCAAGAGGAAAAGAATATCGTGGCTAGAAAAACTCTGTCCTGGGAGTGCTGAGTTCTAGAATAGTTTCTACCACCATTCAGCTGTGCAATGTTGGGGTAACTATCACTTCATTTCTCTTGGATTATATTTCCTCAGTAAAAATTAAAGTACTGACCCTCTTCTGGTTCTAACAATTTATGATGAAGATAATTGTAATGCAATATATGTAATATTAACCTTTTTCCAGTTCCAACAGTTTATGATGAAGATAATTATAATGCAATATACATAATACTTGCCCTGTATTAAAAAAAAATACAGGAAACTGCATTACATTGCAATGCCCATTGATGCCCTCTGAATAGATGATCTTACATAGTAAAATATAGGTGCCCTAAAACAATACTGGAGCTATAACACTCTCATGATAAAAACTGAAGCTATAATCCAACTAAGTTCCTGTAAATAAGAAAGGGGCATCTACTCAGAAAACAGAGGAAAGCCAATTTCTCAGAACTATTTCCTGCAAGATTAGAACATGCTGAACTCAATTTGCTCTTGAGAACAGACTTTTAAATCAACACAATGGATTCCCACATGAATGAATGCGCATCTTCTAACCTAACATGAATACTGCAAGGGCCACTGTATGCTAGTTTCTCCCTAACGTCTTGACTCTCTTAAACATTATTGAGTAGATGAAAGCTGGTAATCTTATAACAATCTTGAACCTAAGTCTGCCGGGCTTCTCTCGTTCTTAACCTTTGGGCATTTGGCATTGTTGTTGATCCCAGAAGAGGACATTTTTACAGCTTTAAGTCAAGATAGAGATTGAAGGCACCCTCAATATACAGGGCAGATGGTGAGATGTCATGGTGAAGTCAATTCAGCCTCCACATGGATTAGGTTGGATGCCACTGAAGCTGTGTCAGAGCTTCCAGGAAGATAAGGGTACTTGAAAACTGCTCAGTGAGAGAGAAAATGTCAACACACATTGAAGAGAGCATTTCAAGGTCTTGGGTGGAAATTATTTTATCAGTGGGAGTGTTTTCAACTCCATCTCACACTTCCAATCAGTGGCAATCTCAAAATCCCTCCAACTCTTTATGAGGTGAGGAGAGCCATCAAGCAGATGAAAAACAACAAGGCATCTGGAGCTGATAGAATCCCTGCTGAAATCTTCAAATCGGCTGAGGAAAGCGCACACTATGGCTCCGCGCTCTCATCTTGAAGCTCGAGAATGATGAAGAAATTCCAGATGACATCAGTGGTGCTGCAAGTTGTGACCATTTTGAGGCAAGGACACAAAGATAATTGGAAAAAGAACACCCTCACTGTTCTCTCTCAGGAAAGTTCTTGCTGGGAATGTCTTGCCTTCTTGCCACTTTTTGAAAGGCAGTCACTAGCTGAAAAATGTTTATTGCTTGACTTCAGTTGTTTGGTAGGGAATTTTTTTTAAATTTCTTGTTTCATTTTTAAAAATTGTTTTGAATTGTACTGATACCAAACAGTGAGAGCCATTGCAGATACCCACTGCATCATTATTATTATTTTCACGAATCTGATGACCTCTGTGTGCTGTGCTCAACTGCTTTGGTCATGTCTGACTCTATGTGATCCCGTGGACTATAGCCCTCCAGGCTCCTCTGTCCATGGCATTCTCCAGGTGAGAATACTGGAGTGGGTTGCCGTTCCCTTCTCGAGAGGATCTTCCCAACTCATTGATTGAACCTGAGTCTCCTGCATTGCAGGGGGATTCTTCACCTGCTGAGCCATCGAGGATGCCCCTGAACATCTTTTATTTATTTACTTAGTAAAATTTTTTAAAAATTTATTTATTTGACTATGGAAGGTCTTAGTTGTGGTACACGGAATCTTTGTTGTGGATCCCTAGACATTTTTTTAAGGCAATGATTGCCTTAAATATCTGTATCCATAGAACCTACACAGAGTAGGTGTTTGATGAATGCTGAATAAATGAATGAATTCCTTAGAGGTAATGAAGAGTAAGATTAGTTACATACACATAATATTTAACCAACGAATGAGGACAATGTTATCATACTGCCTCAGGCTCCTGTGGCCACGATGTCTGAGTGGTCACATAGAGGATGAGGACAGATAACACATGGGCATTCATGACCACTTTCTTTGAAGGCCTTCATGAATGAAGGCAGGTGGTAGAAAAGCCTGGAGAGACTAGAGAGCTTGAGATTTGTAAAGGATGAGAAACCTTGAATGTCAACCTTTGCTTTGGCTGCTGCTGCCCTAGTTTCTAATCAGAATGGAGCAGTGAGTTTCTTCTGGACCATAATGAGCAGGACTAATATTCCCATCTTGCTGATGAGTGAGCTGAAGCCACTGGTTAATTGACTGGTCACTCCCAAATTCCGAGCCAAACTCCCCTTTGGCTGTAAAGTTTGCATCTGTGTGCCCTACACCGAGGCCAGAGGCCAGACCAAACTGTCCCACGGATGCTACATGGGGACGGATGGGGACAACTTGGGTCCTCGCTCTGCTCCACAGACACAGATAATGCAATGCACTATGTTAATTAACACTTAAAGCTGATACAGACAAAAATAAACAAATGTGCACCCATTCTGGTTCCACTTCTAAGACCTCATCCTGAGACCGTAACACAGTTTGTTTTACAGCTTCCACAGTCACGTGAGAGCCAGCATAATGAAACCTCTCTAATCTCTATTTTTCTAAAGTCTGTGTAGATACAGATGGCTCTGTTTTGGTCTCTGGGTTTTATTCTTATTTTGCCACAATTTTAACCTTTTATGTATCTCTTTCTGTGAGATATTCTCTCTGTTTCCTCACCACCTAGAGGCTCTGAGAGGCCTTGCTTTTTCATTTTCCAAAGGTTATATTGTGAAGTTCTCCAGAATATTGGTGTTTGTTGTTTTTTTTTTTAAACCACAGAAGATGTACTCCCATTGTCACTGGTGGATTTTGATACAGAGGGATGCTCTTCTCTGATTCCTGAGGAAGTTCCCATCAACTCCACTTTTTAACAAGAGAGGTTGAAAATTCGATGTTTAATTTTCCAAGTCTCCATAATCAGGTGTGCTTGAAAGGTTGCTAATAGAGACAGAGGACACAGGAGGATATAACCTCCAGCATGTTTGTGGGAAGAAAGGGAGAATATGAAGGGAGGAAAAGAACCTGAAAATGAAGAGAGCTGGGGACTTCCCTTTTGGTCCAGTGGTTAAGACTTTGCCTTCCCATGCCGGGGGTGAGGATTCGATCCCTGCTCAGGGAGTTAGGGTCCCTCATGCCTCATGGCTGAAAAACCAAAGCATAAAAAACAAAGGCGATATTGTAAAAAAGTCAATGAAGACTTAAAAAAAAATGGTCTACATCAAAAAAAGAAATCTTAAAAATAGTGAAGAGAGATGGATTTTACACAGGTTCTGAAAGAGGGGGAAGAATCAAGACTGTTGAGTTTCTTATGCAGAGTGATATTCAGGGAAAGAATGATGACACGTAAAGAGCCTGCAGAGCACAATACTCAGGCCCATGGATTGGGCATATTCTGAACCCCAGCTTTCAGCTGCAGGAAGAGAACAGACACGGAAAGATGACCAAAGCAGACCCCCGGTTGCCTCCGCGAGGTAAGCAGCTCAGAGGAGGGATTTAAAAGAGGACTCTGCATTGTTCTTGGAGTCACTCAAGCATAGAAAGGGTGGAATTCCATCTGTTCAGTTCAGTTTGGTTCAGTGAACTGGGTCACTTTTAATGGTTCACTAAACTCTGACTATCTAAAAATGACAGTTAATGTGTTTTAAAAAATCTCTAGCTGCATGAGAAGAACACCTTATTACTTGTTCTTCCTTGCCCTTGGGTGGATCACCTCTGAGAATGGGTAAACTGGAGCGACTTTCCTGAGACCGGCGAATTAGGTCTAGGAATTAGGACTGAATCCCAGGTCAGGTCCCACCAATGGCTTGCCATGAAAAACAAGAAAAAAAACCCTTTCTCTCTCCCTTCCTGGCGCTTCTCTCTGATTGGAGTTTGGAGGCTGGGGTGACTCTTTCTCACTCGTTTGAGATTGAGCTGGGAACATTCTCTCTGAAGTAGAGAAAGGAGGCAAGCAGAGAACTAGAAAAGCAGAACCACCATTATAGAAAAACAATTACATGAGGGAAAAAATCATAATTCATGTTTCAGGTGTAAGTTGGAAAGTCTCAAAGCATGGGATGCTGTCAGGAAGTATTCCCGGCTTGTGGCTTTTCAAGGAGATGGTTTGTATCCAATTTCATAGGATGTAAAATTTTCCAGGCTGCAAAGGAGTTGTGTTGCTTCTGTGGGGTATACCTACCTAAGAAAATAAAAGAACTGCATCTCCTCGGTTTGTGATGAGGGTGTTGGTTTTTCTCTGCCTAACAAAACAGGCCTCCTATCCAGAACCCAAGATTTTTTTTTTTTTTAATCATGGGCATTATTGGGGTGAGGGGGTGAGGACTGAGCTATAAAAGAAATACCTTTACAGAAAGGATGAAGATATCAGGAATTAGAATGAGACAAAGAAGGGGAATAGATTTTTTTTCCTACCATTGGATTTGGGTAGCCTTGTTTTATTCTTCATGACATCTTGCATATTAAACATATATCTTTCCCCTCCTGGCTATTGGTCTTGATGGCCGCTAGTTGTCAGAACCTGCTTGATCTGCCAGTATGACACATCAGGACAAGAACAGCAAAAATTGAAAGCCACACCTGAAGTTTTCAAATAGGAAATGACACAAAACCAGACCAAGGACAGCTGCGAGTCTAAAAACAACCCTTTGTCCAAACACGTTTTTATTTTAAATAAAAAGTACAGACCCTGAAATTGGGAGCACAGCTACTGAATAACGAGGAAGATGAGCAATTATGTCTTTAGTGCTGATGGTATGTTTACTTCCCTTCTCAAACATAACCAGCTTAGAGTTATTTGTTCATGATGAAATTCAATTTGGGGAGGGCTAGGTACACGTAGGATTAGAGGAAGCGTGCCTCATTTGATCTTAATGGCACAGATGTCTTTCCGAGGCATGGCAAGTGGTATTCGTTTCTCATCCGATAAGTGCCAAGCCCAGAGAGAGCCCTGAGCAGGTGAGGGCACTTCTCCTTCAGGTTTGTGTCTGCAAAGGGCGGAAGCAACAGTGATTTGAGGATGTAGGTTCAGTCTTTTGCAGAAGGGCCTGTCCCCACCTCTTGCCTTCCTTTGCCACAGCTTTCACACCTGCCAGCCTGGGAGGGCATGCCCACGGCCCCTAGAGATGGCCCATCGGCCTCTCAGCAAGGGCTCTGTACAGCTGTGGTCTCTTGTATAACCCCCTACGTGGGCTTATAGGAGTGGAGAACCTGGCTTCCCAGGTGGTGCCAGTGGTAAAGAGCCTGCTTGCCAATGAAGGAGACATAAGAGTCGTGGGTTCGATCCCTGGGTCAGGAAGATCCTCTGGAAAAGGAAATGGCAGCCCACTCCACTTTTCTTGCCTGGAGAAGCCCATGGACAGAGGAGCCTGGTGGGCTACGGTCCATGGGGTCACAAAGAGTCAGACACAACAGAAGCGACCTAGCACTAGGGCTACCAGGAGTAGAGAACGTAGGTAAAGGGCCTCTCTCCTGTGACCTAATTACTTCTTTATTTATGTATTTGGCTGCACTGGGGCTTCATTGCTGCAAGTGGCTTTCTCCAGTTGCAGGGAGCCAGGGCTCCTCTCTAGCTTTGGTGTGTGGGCTGCTCATCGCAGTGGCTTCTCTCATTTTGGCTCATGGGCTTTAGGGTGCGCAGCCCTCAGTAGATGTGGCGCACGGGCTTAGTTGCGCTGAGGCATATGGAATCTTCCCAAACCAAGGACTGAACCCATGTTCCCTGCATTGGCAGGTGGATTCTTAACCACTGGACCACCAGGGAAGTTTCCTAATTACTTCTTAACTACTCTCCCTGACTCTGTTCCTGATGGATCTAACCAATTTTCTGCACTTTCTTCATGGAGATCTGTCTCAAACATTCATGTGATGGAACACCCTCCTCTGCATACAAGTCACCGTAGCTCCCCATTGCCTGTGGGATAAAGTGCAGTTTCCTTAACAGATATGCATCTCTTCATAATGATATTATTCCAAGTTTCTTTCCAGACTCTTGGCCATTTGCTAAGCTTTTGCTTATCCTTCAAGGCCTAGCTTCCAAGTCTCCTCTTTGGAAGATTTCTCTGATTACTCAGCCCTTCCAACCTCTTCTGTGCCATGTATACCTCAAAGGAACAGCTATCTTAAGGCATTACTGTGATGTGACCATTGGTCTTCCTTTTTCTCCATCTAGACCATCACAATCAAAACCAAGAATGTCCCCATGCTTAGCACAGTGTTCAATGCTTGCTGAAAAAAAAATAATTGAATGAGAATTTCTGATTTTTTAATATAGTTTTCTCTGTTTTCTATTCCAGCTATCCAATTTAATATCTTGTCCCAAAGTATTATTCCCATTTCTTTTATTCTGTTTTCGGTTACTTTCATAATATTGATGAATATAAATTTATTTGACATGTATTTGTGTATTGATTTTCTGTGTCATAGGATAGGAGATCTCTAAAGGTGAGAATGTCATCTTTTCGGGAGTATACTGTGTGCCTTCTTGGTAAATATTTATTGAATAAAACAATTAACAATTTATTGAATAAAAGAATTAACAATTAATAAAAAATTAATGAATTTTCTAGCAAAGATACCGCAGTTACAAATACCTCCCTCCAGTTTTTTACATAATGACCAGACTTATTGTTTTTCCCTTTATTCATTTTCTTCTTGATCTTGATGATTATAGTCTACAGTTTTCCCACTGTTTAAAAAATCTCATGACAAGGATAGAAAAAAATGAGTGGGAAATTTACAAAGAGCCCCTTTTACATGTTGACTAGGGAATCCTTTTGTGAATGGCTGAGTTCCCTCGATTCATGCACCAATGATTCCCCCTTCTCCTTCCTCTGGCTTCTTCTTTTTCCTACTCACAGGTCTGCCCAAAGCTGCTGGCTAAGCCGCCTCAAATACAAAGGGGAATTAATACTGTAGGATATTTAGAATTCAGTGCCTACTTCACTGTGACATCTTAGAAAATCAAGGCAGGGTTTTAAACCTTGTTGCAAGTGGAAATCTTAGCATCTGTGGACTTAAACTCACTAGGAGCAGAGACTGTTTTATGAATTATTATCTGATACTGCTGTGCACATTGAAACTTGAGCAAACAGGGGACCTGAATTTTTGCTTTGCACTTTAGCTCTCCATCAAATCAGTTTTAGAGGAGAGAGAGTTAGGGTACAACACTGAGGGATGTGTGTGTGTGTGTGTGTGTGTGTGTGTGTGTGTGTGTGTGTGTGACTGCATGCCCGTCCAGGTCGCACCTCAGGTAGGTGAGTGGCCACAGACACTTAATTGTAAGAGTTAAGGGGCTCCTGTGAATGAGTGTATCACCCACCATCATCGCATCCCCCAAAATTCTACCCCCTCTAGTTTCACTGGTTTTCTCAAGGTGCTCTAGATACTGGAGCTGGCCATCAGCACACTGTCCCATCTCAACCCAGATGCTAAATGACCCAAAACCAGGAAATATAAGGGAAAAGATGTATTTCGCTTAGTGTTGGTACAAATTTTTTAATCTTTTTATGAGCTTACAATTTCTTTACTGAAGTTAACTGGACAGAGTGACACCATGTGGGCTGTTGAGAGGATTAGTGTGTTGGTGTTAGTCACTCAGTCATGTCCAACTCTGCGACCCCATGGATGGTAGCCTGCCATGTTCCTCTGTCCGTGGAATTCTCCAGGCAAGAATGTTGGAGTGGGTTGCCATTCCCTTCTCCCGGGGATTTTCCCAGTCCAGGGATCAAACCAGGGCCTCCCGTACTGCAGGCAGATTCTTTACCATCTGAACCATTAGGGAAGCCCAGTTGAGAGGACTGAGTACCCCGTAAAGTGTTCAGTGGCCTCCCTCGTGGCTCAGTGGAAAAGAATCTGCCTGCCAGTGCAGGAGAGGAGGGTTCAATCCTTGGTTCCCTTCTCCAGGGGCTCTTTCTGGCCCAGGAATCAAACCTGGGTCTCCTGCATTGCAGGCAGATTCTTTACTGTTTGGGCCACTTGAGGCAAATTAGTTCTCCTCTTTGTGATTCAGTCTCCTCACTTGCAAAATGAAGTAAAGACTGCACCTATTTCCTTGGTGTGTGTTCAGGATGAACTTAAGTGTTTGAAATAATAGTGTATGTGGGAAATATGTAGTGTGTCGAACTCAAAGGGAGTTTTGTGCTTTAAGCTATCAGCGCTGAGGGAAATGAAAACATCTGAAATTTATTGAAAACTCAGTGTCTCAGATCCTTTAAATGTATTTAAATTTCAGTAACCACAAATATACTTTATCAAATGTGGAAACTGGCTCAGAGAGGTTGAATGACTAGCCCAAAGTCACATAGTGGTAAAGATAGTATTTAAACTTGAGTCTAAAAACTGTGCTTATTTCTTCTTTTATACATTATAGCCCCACTATTTTTAAAAAATGATGTTAATTTTAATGAACAATTCTATTTTAATTCTACATGACTTATATACTATTCTCCTGGAGGTAAAATTATAAACAGAATGGAAAGGATTAGTACTACCCTGTATTGAGTACTTTCTCTGTCTAGTTTCTTCCACTCTCTCTCTCTCTTTTCTCTGTTAATCTATCATCTAACCTATCTGGAAAGCTTCCCTGGGGGCTCAGGGGTAAGGAATCTGCCTGCCAGTGCAGGAGATGCTGGTTCAGTTCCTAGGCTGGGAAGATTCCCTGGAGAAGGAAATGGCAACCTACTCCAATATGCTTGCCTGGGAAATCTCATGGACAGGGAAGCCTGAAGGCTACGGTTCATGGGGTTGCAAAAGAGTCAGACACAACTGAGTGACTAAAACAACAGCAGCAGTAAAACCGCAACAGCTCAGTCAATGATAAAGTCACTATACTTCAAATTCCCAGTTTCCTCCAGTGGACTTTCCGGTTCTAACAGCCCCTCCCAACTTCCTCTTCCCCTCTGTGAAAGAGTTTTTTCCCTTGTTTTACTGGACTTGCATATCCTGAATTGTACTTCTCTGCTGCTCCCACATAAACTCACTGTGCTGGTAAAATGGCTGCGTCATTGTTTTAGAGCAACACTAGCTATCAGCTTCCAGGGTTATCTTTTTACTTTCTCAGTTCCCTATCTTTCCAAGGAGAGATGAGGTTAGCCTGCAGGATATTTCACTCTGAAATTCAGATCTACTGTCAAGATTCCATTCATCAGAAGGTTGTTTGGAGAACATTATCTGCTGTTGAACTACAGTCAGCGCCTCATATTCCTTTTTTAGCAGATGAGCTGTTGGATCAGATGTGACCATGGCCGTATGGCAGTATTGACGTGTATGGGGAAAACATGTACAGGCCAAAGTGCCTGACCTCTTCATTTCTTGTTTCCTGAAACATTTTGGTAATATTAAAGATTTAAGAGAAGCCTATAGGAATATAAATGCATTTTTCCTTTAAGATGACATCTATTCCACCTTGAGAGGTCAATGTTATGTCCAGAACAACTATTTTGATCATTGCCTGCCCAAGTTTATGAAATTTTGAAAGAGTTTCTAAGACTTGGCTGATAGTCACTTACCTTTCCTGTTACTTCTCTACCTCAACACATAGCATCCCCTTCTTTGTTTTTGATGGAGACATCTTCTTGGGTGTAAAATGACAGGGATTTTAGACTTGTGAATGTCTTGCCTATTGTGGTGTGAGCTATATAAAAAGATGTTAGCAGGGACTACCCTGGTGATCCAGTGGTTAGGACTCTATGCTTCCACTGCAGGGGACATGGGTTCAATCCCTTGTTGGGGAGTTAAGTTCTCACAACCCACAAGGCAAGGCCAAATAAATGTTGTTAGTAATTAAATTTAGGCTTTCCTGGTGGACCTTTATTTTCCCATGGGGTCTCATGACTGGGCATGAATTAGAGACTAAACAAAAACGGCGTCATCTATGTATCTCTTTATGTTCACGTAGTATATATGTATATATTTACGATATTTACTAGATATGATCTGATGTTTATTGAGAATTTATATGAAGCTGATGAAAACGTCTTCTTTATGCTTTTTCATTGTGACAAGTGAAACTCAGAAGCTTTGTCTGTGCTTTGGAATAGACCAAGACCAACACTGAGAAGGACCAACATTTGGCAAAGCCTCACTTTCATACCTTCTTTCCTGGCTAGAACCCGAGTGTCACTTGGCCTTGGAGTTGGTCCTTGTCTCCCTGAGAATGCTCCTACCGTAGCCTGTGTGCCCACAGGGGCTGTGCTCAACAACACATGCTCCCAGGTGGAATTCTCACTAAATTCCCTTTTCAGATTTGAGAGGTGATTGTAATCTCTACAATCTGTAGGACTGAGCTGAACTATGCTCTGTGCTCAGTTGCTTAGTCATGTCTGACTTTTTGCTACCCTATGGACTCTAGCCCACCAGGCTCCTCTGTCCATAGGTTTTCTAGGCAAGAATACTGGAGTGGGTTGCCATTCCCTTCTCCAGGAGATCTTCCAGCCTAGGAATCAAACCCATGTCTTTTGTGTCACATGCATTGGCCAGTGAATTCTTTACCACTAGTGCCACCTGAGATGAATTGATGAATATTAAAATCCTTCTTCCCTAATGTTAGTTATTTCTGCCAATTTTCTCATTGGTTAGACAAATTGGAGAGATGCCCATTCAAGGACCCAATTATCCATGGATCTCAGACATCTGTCATGGCACCCTTTTCTCTATTGGAATAATTTAGTTGCTTAAGGTGGTGTTTTTTCTTTTAAATAGAGCTGAAAATTATAAAACATTTTACACATAAACAATGTCAGTATGCTTTTTGGAAGGTCTGTACATGAACTGTGGTGTTGGAGAAGACTCTTGAGAGTCCCTTGGACTGCATGCAAAGAGATCAAACCAGTCAATCCTAAAGGAAATCAGTCCTGAATATTCATTGGAAAGACTGGTGCTGAAGCTCCAATACTTTGGCCACCTGATACAAAGAACTAACTCCTTGGAAAAGACCCTGATGCTGGGAAAGATTGAAGGCAGGAGGAGGGAATGACAGAGGATGAGATGGTTGGATGGACATGAGTTTGAGCAAGCTCCAGGAGGTGGTGTTGGACAGGGAAGCCTGGCATGCTGCAGTACATGGGGGTCACAAAGAGTCAGATATGACTGAGCGACCGAACTGAACTGAACTGTACATGAACGTGATGTATCAGTGTTAGTTGCTCAGTCTTGTCTGACTCTTTGTGACCCATGGGCTGTAGCCTGCCAGGTTCCTCTGTCCATGGAATTCTCTAGGCAAGAATACAGGAGTGGTTAGCCACTCCCTTCTCCAGGGAATCTTCCCACCCCAGGGATCGAACCTGGGTCTCCCCCACTGCAGGCATATTCTTTACTGTCTGATCCACGAGGCGGAGCCCTGAAATATCTGAGTACAGGATAAAAACCCAAGAATCACTCTGGGTTTGTTATGGTGACTTGGAAGCCTGATTAAGGAAGGTCAAGTCTGACGTTTGGAAATAGGCAATTTATCAGGGATCACTATTATCCTTGCATTTTCTTTCAGACTGTAAATTTCTTAAAGTATACTAGAACAAACACATGGCTTTCCCAGTCAGAAACATACGCTTCTGATTGGGACTGAACCACATCCTGGGATTCAAACCTAGCCTAAACCCAGATTAGGACTTGAGCCTATAGTCTTTTAATTACATTCACATGGTGTGAGGTTATTGAGGTTCTGTTCTTTGTGTCTCAGTGCAGAAGGTGTTCAGCAAGAGGCAAAGTGATAGGCACAAAGTAGATTTATTAATATAGGATGCTTGTGAGAGATACAAGTGGGCAAATGAGGGGGCTCTGCTCTGAAGATTAAGTGAGAAATAATCTGAAGATTACATTTTTATAATCAAAGAAAGCAGAGAAGACCACCTTCTTCCTCACTCTTTGAGTAGACATCAGGCTTACATTACTAGCTCCTCATTGCTATCAGGCAGGAGAGTGTTTGACTCTATGAGGTCAAACCAAGACCATCTTAGGGCTTATTCAAATCAGCAAAGGGTGGTAACGTGTCCTAAAATATGTTGAATAATCTCAAGTTTCTGTATAATAAGGGTCTCCTACTTTGGAATGTCACCTTTCCCTTAAATTCCTGTCCTTCATCCTGCTGCTGCTGCTGCTGCTAAGTCGTTTCAGTCATGTCTGACTCTGTGCGACCCCATAGACGGCAGCCCACCAGGCTCTGCCATCCCTGGGATTCTCCAGACAAGAACACTGGAGTGGGTTGCCATTTCCTTCTCCACTGCATGAAAGTGAAAAGTGAAAAGTGAAAGTGAAGTTGCTCAGTCGTGTCTGACTCTTCGAAACCCCATAGATGGCAGCCTACCAGGCTCCTCCATCCATGGGATTCTCCAGGCAAGAGTACTGGAGTGGGCTGCCATTGTCTTCTCCATCCTTCATCCTAAGTATCATTTTTTGTTGAACTTGACCAGCAGAATGCAGGCCTCATTTTTTTCTTTCACAAAGTGACCTGGGGCATATCTTGTGCTTTTTTTTATGGCTTTATAGTTAAGCAAGTCTGCTTCATTGAACAAAGTTTCAATAGCTTTCTTGAGTGATCATTAACTCCCAAAGTTCCCTAGGCTTCCCTCTCTATATATAATCCCCTACTGGGACTTCTGCAACTACTTGTGGTGGTGGTGGTGGTTTAGTTGCTAAGTCATGTCTGACTCTTTGCCACCCCATGGACTGTAGTCCCCCAGGCTCCTCTGTCCATGGGATTTCCCAGGCAAGAATACTGGAGTAGGTTGCCGTTTCCCTCTCCAACAACTACCTGGATAACTATCCTATTCTATCCCTATCATGACTACCATGAAATGAATCTTAGCATAGTGACCAAAAATATGTGTGTGAGTGTGTATGTGCATGTATATATGAAGAAGATGTCAAAGGTGGAATGTCTATGATTGGTTGAAGTAGACTTGAATGAGTAGATTAGCTCCCCAGCTCCAAAACACACTTTTTTGAAAAGTCATTAAAATAGAAAAAGCCACTGAGCAGGGTATCACAATACAGTCAGCAATAAAGACAAGCAGGACCTCTGCAGTATTTGACTCTTCAATGACTATCCCTTGGTTCTGTCCCCCACACCCAGGGATTGTCTATCCAGATGAGAAAAAACAACGAGGGAGAGGAGAAGAGATCAATGAAGAAAAGGGGTTTTAGCATCCATCAGTTCATCTCAGTTCTGCAAATCATTGAGATTAGAATCAACTCTCAAATCTAAAAAGAGAGTTGAGTGAGAATTCCACCTGGGAGCTTGTGCTGCTGAGCACAGAGATGGTCTTCTCCTACAAGTCCCTGTAGGAGCACAAGCTACGGTAGGAGAGATTCTCCAGGAGACAAGGGCCAACTCCGGGGCCAGCTGAGGTTTGGGTGCTAGTCAGGAAGGCAAGTGTGGAAGTGAGGTAAATGGTGGTGGAGTGGATAGTGGACAGCGAGCAGGGGTGAGATGCTCAAGGCAGACCAAAGGAGGAGCCCATACTGAAGTTGGATTGATCTAATCATATTTTACTAAAAGTTAAGGAGCTGAGAGCAAAGTCACATGTCAAGGACTGAAAAATGGAATGTTTTATACAGTTGAAAGTGCAGAAGGAAGATAATTAGAGCAAGTATCTGGCAAGGGAAATGGGAGGAGGGGAAAGGAGAGATGTGTCCAACACGGCCGCTTCATCTGTTAGTTTAATGTCAACTTTGTGTGTGCATTTGGTTGCATCATTTGAAAAAGAAAACATAAATTATATTTACCTAATTTATTGTTGGATTTTAGCTCTGAGATCAAAAAGCACGCATATCTGTTGTTATTTAGTCACTAAGTCATGCCTGGCTCTTTGCAACCCCATGGACTGTCAAGCTTATGGTCAAAAGCCCTGCAAGGTCCTTAACTGAGGCAGAATCTTTTGGTTTTGTTTCTATGAGCACTGTTTGTTAATAATAACATCAACTTCACAGAACACCTTGGGAATGGGTGGGAAGTTTAACCCTTCAGTGACAAACAGCCACACCTATGTTCTGAGGTCCAAGCTACCATTCAAAGTCACACAAGGAAGAATACTGTCAGTGGCGGGGGTGTCATATCCTAGAAGCAGAGATGGGCTAATTTCCTTGTGTGTTTTTGAATATTCTGGAAGTGAAACATGATCAGGTCTGTCTATGTTTCTGTTTGTTTTTCACAGATTTCACTCTCTGCCCTTACAAAGAGAAGAAAGCTGAAGGCTTATCTTTCTCTCTGCAGCCGCAATGTGACCTCTTAGGAAAAGCCAAAAGGATGATTCTTTTATAATTATGAAGTAGGAAGTTAGACAGCTTCTGAAAGTAAATGCCCATATTCCATTTTCTAGCAGGCTGCTGTGGCTTCTTTTCTGTCTGGGAACTGGATAAAAACATCAACGAATACTCCAAAGGTCAGAATTTCAGAACTGCTGCCACAACTGTATTGTCACTGAGTATTAATGACTCTCTCCCTTGTTCTCTTTTTTTAAGAGGCCTGGTCATGTCCGGGGGAATGCCAGGTACATTTTTCTTAATGTATGAGCACAAGTTACATATAACAACCTAACAACACAATACTGCCTCTTTAATGCTAATCTATTCCTTGCAATCTACTAGATACATGTAGAGTCATTGGTGTGTATCAAGAGAGCAAAATCAGATTCTGAAAATATCTGAAAGGATGCACTAGAGTGTACATAATAATGTATTTTAATCTGCCAGGCCTTAAAATTAATCATGAATTCCCACAGAGATTTTAATAATTTTGAGATGATGTTTTTTTATTTATTTTTTTTATAGAGTAATATTCTTGGACAGAGTTTTCTAGATGCTGCATGGGAGAAAAACTAGGTGGGGGAGGGTAGAGGGGGCAGTTTCTCACTTACCACCGTCTAGGAGATTTAAATGTTAGGGAATGTGTTTTCTTTTGCTCCTAACTAAAAAGCAAGGTAAGTGCTTCAGAGAAAGCCTTTTTCACTCCATAAAAGCTGGCAAATCACAGGAAGTTTATTAGGGGTAATAATGTGCATTTGTTAAGCAGGTGGGAATAGTCCTGAACGGATGTCCACTCTGGCGAAGGCGTGGATGCCTTCGAAACATTAGGAAACTTGGCTGTCAGCAGTTTTCAGAGTTGCATGGGAGGAAAATCTTGAGAATCAAACTACACTAGATTCTAGAACGGGTGATCGTACATTTATTGTCCAGGCAGGGACTTTTGAGAGGAGAAATAAAGGTCAGTCATCACATTAGGACATATGCTTGCTTGAATTTGTAGGCTTGTAACAGTGGTATCAAGATTTCTGATTTGGCATCTCTAGCATTGTCCTTGCCTTTCCAAGAGCGGAGATCTTGTGCGTTTCCCTCAGTTCATCAAATGCTGTAACTGTACACCATTTAGGTTCTTTCACTCTTATCCAACAAAGTTACTATGTAAACTTATCAATATAGAATATTTCTTTTCTGAAAAATGAACAACTAAAAATATTATTTGCTAGACTGATGACCGTTCCCAAGATTTACAGGGTACTAGAAAGAAATAAGATCTTAGAGGGTATGCTGAGCTTTGTATATCTTTTTAACTCTCCATGAAATACCCCATTCCAGTGTCCAGGTATAGGGAGAAGTGAATTGCTTTGGTGGCTGACCAAGTACTGGGTAAGTCTCCCTGAAATGTGGTTATTAGGACATGTCTTAGTTTTCCTTCCTTCCCTCTAAAACTTTCCCCTCTCTCCATCTGAAACACTCTCTAAGGACTGAAGTAGAGAGTGTAGTTTGTCAGAAGTAGTTGAAATGCTGGAATTAACCTTATTGTTTTGGGGACGCCCAACTCATTTTTCTTGGTCTTTGTATTTATGGAGTGTGCTTAGAAATTTTAAGTAATGAAAATTATACAAAAGAGGAGATAGAGATAAAAGAAGGTCCAGGAAACAGATGTGCAATAATAAAGTCAGGAAATAGGATTTTAACTGGATTATGTGCATTTAGCCACTCAGTCATGTCCAACTTTTTGCGGCCCCATGGGACTGTAGCCCACCAGGCTCTTCTGTCCATGGAATTTTCCAGGCAAGAATACTGGAGAGGATTGCCATTTTCTTCTCCAGGGGATCTTCCTGACCCGGGGATCAAACCTGGGTCTCCTGCATTGCAGATTGCAGGCAGATTCTTTATTATCTGAGCCACCAGAGAAGCCCCACCTCAAAAATCCTCTGGAACTTTACCACCACTCTAGGGGGAAAGGGAGTAAGACAATGCTGAGTTGACCTCCAGCAGATTTCTTTAATTAAATGAATTTTGAGGTTCAAACTGGGATTTTAATGGACATGTGGAAAAAAGTGAAAAGATTCACACTTTCCACACCTGAGTGTTTCCTTGTAACATATCCAACCCACAGCACCAGAATTCTCATTACTCAGCATTTTGCTGAGTGTTTAATAAGCACCATGAAGACACATTTTTGTTGCATGCATGCTTAGTTGCTAAGTTGTGTCCAACTCTTTGCAGTGTCATGGACTATAACCCTCTAGGATCCTCTGTCCATGATATTTTCCAACCCATGTCTACTGCTTGGCATGTGGATTCTTTACCATTGTACCACCTGGCAAGCCCCTGTCATTGCATAAATGGGATGAAAACACTGTCTCTCAGAAACCAACACAACACAACAAAACAAAGGAAATCCTCAGTAACAAGTACATGAATATCAAACTGAATACTTGGCTTAAAGATATAGAGAGCTTTCTAGGAAAGGGTTTATTAAACTACCATGCCAACCGTTACTGGCAACAAGAAAAACGGTAAAGGATCTTGAAGCCTGGCACAAACTGAACTCATCCTAAAGCTGAAGGTGCTCTTATGGGATGCTAACAGAAGGAGAGGGAGACTGGAATTGCTGAAGATCTTTCAATATGGGATAGACTAGAAGCTATCTGAAAATCGCTTATATGGTCCTGCTTAGAAATAGGGGAATGATGATTCCTTGATTTGTTTTTCTCAAGAAATACAACTTCAGCTCTAGAATAGGATGTGAAATGTTATCAGAGGTCAATTTACATTTTAGAACAAGAGCTGCAATTTCCCCTGAAAATATATTAATTTTTGATCAATATTGTGTGTTTGCAAACTGATCTGGTATATAAAGCTAAAAAATGCCACGTGCCCTATAGGGAACGCTTTATTTCTAGCGACATATATTGGAGTTATTCTTCTTTGTTCATATGATTTACCTTCAAAAATCTATTGAATGTGCCCCCAGAGAAGTGCAGATAGCTGTTTTAATGATCATATCAGTATTTGGGTGGAATGGAGTGGGGTAGAACTGAAAGAACTTTCAGGGAATATTGTTTCTAGAATCTTTCTCTGGTTTCACCAGCCTGCGTGTAATATTTAAAGTGTAGCAGTACAGCTAGAGTTTGCAAAATAAAGTTAGCAACTTCATCCTTGTAAATATTGATCTCTTCTCCTCCTCCCTTAGATCATATGAGAAGTGGTACAATATGCTGCTAGGTCAACAGATGGCAGGGTTACACTATCTCTGTCTCTCTCCCACCATGGACAACAGGAATTTACCTGGACCATTTGACTGTCTAGCATCCAGCATAGAACTTAGTAGAGCTGGCATTCAGATCTCCGAATTCTGCTTCTGACCGCAGGTGTCCTGCGCCATCAGAAAATACCAGTGGACTGAGATGGCCCTTTGGCTCGACCCTCATTGGCAACATATCCACCATTTTCAGGGAGCAATGGAGGGCTGGATTCTTCAAGGAGAGCATAATGGGGCTTTCCCGATGGCTCAGTGGGTAAAGAATCCATCTGCAATGAAGGAGACACAGGAGACACTGGTTCAGTCCCTTAGTCTGGAAGATGCCTTGGAGTCGGAAATGGCAACCCACTTCAGTATACTTGCCTGGAAAATTTCACGGACAGAGGAGCCTGGTGGGCTACAGTCCATGGGGCCACAAACAGACACGACTGAGCACATGGCACTAATCTATAAAGTGATAGAGTAAGAGTCTGTTTTTATCTCTTGCTTATGATATTCTTCTTGGGATATTCATATCACCGATGCCAATATGAACCCTATATTGTACTTTTGGTAGATATGTACTCTCAATTTTTAACATGGTACAGGTATTATGCCCATTGCACAGATGAGAAAACTGAGATCTAGAAGAGATCTTGATAAAGAGCAGGTCAGAGATTTGAAATCAGGTCTGTTCATTCCCAGATCCTATGCTTTGCCTCTATGTGTGAAGCTTTCCCATTGTAGGAGCTACGCATTGATATTTGCTAACTCTTAAAAGGTGGCAGAGTTTAGCTGTGGCTTGATTAATGTGACAGCTAACTTTTTGGTGTAGCATTTAAGGTCTTACCCTGTTTACTATTATTGAGATCTTTCAGTTCCTGTGAGGAATAGTGGGACTTTCTCCACTAAGACACATGATGTCTCAGGAAGACTGAGGGCAGGTTTAGAGAAGGAACCCTGGCCCCAGAGTCCCCTGTTTACTGTATTCTCTCTAGTTCATATGATCCGAAAGGTAACTTCCTTAAATTCACCTGTTAGCCCAGGTCATTGGGAACAATGGGTTTTTCCCAGGCACATCTCAGCATTTTCCAGGCACCTTCAGAAACCAACCTTGTAATATTTTAATTGAACCATATAACTTGTGTTTCTGACATTGATCTGGATTTTACACAGCTGTTTACACTAATATGTGCTAAAATGCCTAATTACTGCTACAAACACAGCCAGGTTTGACAGTGCTGCCAGCTCTTAAATATATAGCTATGTCTTCATCAAACACAAAGGTCGGTGAGTATCCTGAACTCCTGCAGTTTGTAAACTGGATTAAGGGCAATAAATGCAACCCTGCAAACAAGAACACAGAGTTTTGCATATTTCATGCTAATAGGCTCATCTGTTTGTTTTCTTATTGTTTCCCATGTTTTCAAAAATGCATGTTGATAAAATGAGGTCAGAATATATGATTAGGTGGGTATTTACAGTGGGCTTGAGAAGACCTGTAAAAGGCTGTGTATTATGTCTATCTTAGCATTTTTATTTGTGACAATAACAGTAAATCATTGGCGGATGATTCTTTAGCCAACTGAGCAAACTTGCTTATTTTTTAGCAAGTATCTGAGCACCTACCTAAGAACTATGATAAGAGCTGGTGACTGCAGTGCAATGTCCATAGAGTTAGAGTTCCCTATGTGTAAGTTTCTTTGGGAATATAGAGTAGAGAGCAGTGGTTTGCACTGAGAGTTCAGGGAAGACTTCATACATATGTTTGTGTTGGAGGAGTTTACAGGAGGGAGGACAAGGAGAGGAAAGACAGACAGGAAATTTTTAAAAAGCAGTTATGGTCACCAATCAAATGGAAGTTCAATTCAGTTCAGTTCAGTCATGCAGCTGTGTCCGACTCTTTGTGATCCATGGACTAGAGCACTCTAGGCTTCCCTGTCCATCACCAACTCCCAGAGCTTACTCAAGCTCATGTGCATCGAGTTGGTGATGCCATCCAACCATCTCATCCTTTGTCATCCCCTTCTCCTTCTGCATTCAATCTTTCCCAGCATCAGGGTCTTCTCCAATGAGTCAGTTCTTTGCATCAGGTGGCCAAAGTATTGGAGTTTCAGCTTCAGCATCAGTCCTGACAATGAACATTCAGGACTGATTTCCTTTAGGATGGACTGGCTGGATCTCCTTGCAGCCCCAGAGACTCTCAAGAGTCTTCTCCAACACCACAGTTCAAAAGCATCAATTCTTTGGCGCTCAGCTTTGTTTATAGTCCAAGTCTCACATCTGCACATGACTACTGGAAAAAATGTTGCTTTGACTAGATGGACCTTTGTTGGCAAAATAATGTCTCTGCTTTTGAATATGCTATCTAGGTTGGTCATAACTATTCTTCCAAGGAGTAAGCATCTTTTAACTTCATGGCTGCAATCACCATCTGTGGTGATTTTAGAGCCCAAGAAAATAAAGTCTGTCAGTGTTTCCATTGTTTCCCCATCTATTTGCCACGAAGTGATAGGATCAGATGCCATGATCTTAGTTTTCTGAATGTTGAGCTTTAAGCCAACTTTTTCACTCTCCTCTTTCACTTTTATCAAGAGGCTCTTTAGTTCCTCTTCACTTTCTGCCATAAGGGTGGTGTCATCTGCATATGTGATGTTATTGATATTTCTCCTGGCAATCTTGATTCCAGCTTGTGCTTCATCCAGCCCAGCATTTCACATGGTGTACTCTGCATATAAGTTTAATAAGCAGAGTGACAATATACAGCCCATATTCCTTTCCCGATTTGGAACCAGTCTGTAGTTCCGTGTCCAGTTCTAACTGTTGCTTCTTGACCAGATTCCTCAGAAGGCAGGTCAAGTGGTCTGGTATTCCCGTCTCTTTAAGAATTTTCCATAGTTTGTTGTGATCCACACAGTCAAAGTGGAAGGGAACATGGCAATTCTGGAAACTACTGTTCAATAGGATGGAGAGGAGAATGCTGCTGGTGGAAACCTAGGAGATGTGACTTTAGGGACACTGTAAATTCTGTATATGATGGCATGAGTGAGGGAGTGAAGTTTCTGAGTCATGTCTGACTCTTTTGCAACCCTATGGGTTGTAGCCCACCAGGCTCTTCTGTCCATGGGATTTTCCAGGCAAGAATACTGGAGTGGGTTGCCATTTTCTTATTCAGGGGATCTTCCCAACCCTGGGATCGAACTCTTGTCTCCCACATTGCAGGCAGTCTGTTTACCCTCTGAGCCACAAGGGAATCCCATACGATGGCATAGCTTACACACACACACATATATAGTATAGACTATAATATACCAAGAAAAGAGAGCTAATTGGAGAGATACCATTTGACTCTTGGGAGTTTTGCCAGCAGTCCCTCAATCCATCTTCAAAGAAATATGTGCCCCCAATGTCTAATCAGCTTATACTGCAGAAGATCCTCTGGAGAAGGGAATGGCAATCCACTCCAGTATTCTTTCCTGGAGAGTCCCGTGGACAGAGGAGCCTGGTGGGCTACAGTCCACAGGGTCACAAAGAGTCAGACATGGCTGAATGACTAGCATTACTACAATTAGGTGTGGGCCTCCCAGGTGGTACTAGTGGTAAAGAACCTGCCTGCCAAGGCATGAGATGTGAGAGACCTGGGTTTGATCCCTGGGTTGGGAAGATGCCCTGGCAGAGAGTATGGCAACCTACTCCAGTATTCTTGCCTGGAGAACCCACAGATAAAGGAATCAGGTGAGCTACGGTCCATGCAGCGAAGAGTCGGACACGACTGAGGCAACTTAGCACCCACGTGTTAGGTTTACCTCTCTTCTCACTGGCTGATTTATTGATCGAGTCGTGTATTCATTCTTTCATTGATTTGATAAATGCCTATGTAGCCCCTACAATATTTCAGTTTTTGTGCTAGTCACTGAGGAAATGACAGGGATGCTCTCTTCTGTCTGAGAATAAGAGACAATGGGAAAAAAGCATCAGGAGACTTGGTTAAGAATGAGAATGACTGAATCAGTCTCATTGATTTCATCAATAGAAACACACCACTTTCCTGACTTCAAAGATTTCCTAATTTCACCTTCTACTCACCTCATTTAAGAGAATCTTTATTTTTTTACATTGAATTCTCATATATTTAGAATGTAAATACAGGTTAAGACTTAAACAGCTAGACTTTTCAGAAGGGCTTCATTGTCTTGTGGGGGGGAGATGGTAAGAAATTGGGGATTTAGTCAAAATTGAAATTGAAAAGACATTATTACTGTATGGAATTATTGTACGTTCAATCAGTTTTTTCTATCTTCCTCATCTAAATACTGCACAATAAAAACATGCTAAGTATGGAGACTACTAACATACTTCAAGTGTATTTCAAAATCAACATAGGCTGAATTATGAATAATATAACTTTTGGACAGACGGTCACACAACACACTGGTTTCCCTGGTGGTTCAGATGGTAAAGAATCTGCCTGCAATGTCGGAGACCTGGATCCAGTCCCTGGATTGGGAAGATACACTGGAGAAGGGCATGGCAACCTGCTCCAGTATTCTTGCCTGGAGAATCCCATGGACAGAGGAGCCTGGAGGCTATGGTCCATGGGGTTGCAGTCAGACAGGGCTGAGCAACTACAAAGCATATACACACAGACACAGACACACACAGACACACACACACACACACCTGTAACCCTCATTAAGGGCAGAGATTATGTTTGTCTTGTTTATAACTGAATTCCCAGTGTCTAGCATGTCATGCACTCGGTAAATTGAGTTATCAAATGAGTGTTCCTGGTAATTACCAACTGTGGTAGATTGTCTCATTGTTCTCCACTCTTCTCCTCTCCCTCTGTCCACACCCTTTGCCACATACCCTTGTAACCCTGCAGTGATGTTGGTCTTTGACCACGTGATTTCCTTTGGTTGATGGAAACTGGTTGGGAGGGGAAGGGAGACAATGTTGCGCTGCCCTCTTGGGCATTACTGCTTCCACTGGGCTTCATGCACTCTGTCCTCGCCATGAGATCACCTGTGATGGACCTGTAATGGATAGCTTACACCCCTCAGCAGATGGAGCATGCACTACCCCTTTCTTTTAACCACAAATATTCCCAGGTGACTCAGTGGTAAAGAATCCACCTGCCAATGTAAGAAGCTCAAGTTTGATCCCTGGGTCAGGAAGGAGGAAGAAATAGCAACCCATTCTAATATTCCTGCCTGAAGAATCCCATAGACAGAGGAGCCTGACAGGCTACAGTCCATGCAAAGAGTTGGACATGACTGAGTAACTAAGCACAGCACACATACACACACACACACACGTAACCTTCATTAAGGGCAGAGATTGGTGAATGAGCATGCGTGCCAGTAACTTGTACATGCCATGATGCTTGGGGATTCTATTCTAGTAGTTAAAACTACATAAGATAGTGAGGTTACCTTGAAACAGATTCTAAGTCAAAGATCTGGACGCAAGTGATTATTGGGAGGTGATCCCTGGAAGCAATCTTGATAGAGCAGGAAGAAGACTGGGAAGTAGGAAAAATAATACACACGTGCTATGGACTGGTTCTTGCTGTGAGCAACTAGGTCTTAATCCCAATGGAGGGATGTAGAGAGGGTGCACCTCAAAACGATCTCTCCAAAACTGGGATGCTGGGGCATTTTTCCACTGATGCTGGTGTCTCCTTAGTTACAAGTTCTATCCTGCCCTGGGATATTATTCCCCAAATCCACACCCATACTTCCTGATTGTGACTGTGTAGTGGATTTAGAGAAAGTTTCCAGGCAGAGAAGGAGAGAGAAGTTGCTGCTTAGGCTTGAGAGAGGAGGGTGGCAAAATAAGTGTGTGGAAATACCTACTGCAGCTGCTCTGAAGTCATAGGTGGGCCAGGTAGATGTGATGTGGGTCAAAAAGACAGTCTCTTGGAAATAATGTTTATGCAAAGTGCTTTGTGGACCATCAAATTCTAAACAAAGGTTATTAGTTATTAATAGTGAAAAATATGAAACATTCTTACTTATAATAAAAGTTTATCAAATAACATGACTCATCCTAATTAATAATATCTGTGATACTATTGTGCAGGGTTATACCAGTCATTTTTTTTTTTTTGCAAAAGGCCAGAGATTGGGTGAATATTCATACACCCCTTGCTACTTTCCATCCTTATTTTTCTTCTCTCCTAGTTACCACTGCAGTTAACACACACACACACACACACACACACACACACACACCAGTAATCTGTGCACATGGCTCCCAGGTATTTTTATTCCAGTGAGCATGTGAAAAACACAGATGGGAGTAGAGAAAGGGAATGGAGACTATTCAGTTCTTCTTTCCACCCTTCCTGTGGATTGGAATTGAGAGGTGAAGCGAATACAGTCTCTGTAGAACTGCTTTCTCAAGAGAATATCTAGGCATCCCCCACACTTGCTATGACTCTGCTACCGATGCACAAAGACATCCAGGCTGTGCTCACCACAGTTCAGAATGGAGGCCTCTCATAGTCTAACATGTGCGATTATGTACTCATCAAGATATAGTCAGTAATTGCTCAAAGAATTCCGTGGTTCTCTCATCTCAGAGAAAGTCTTCTAAGAAGACTGCTCATGGGAAGGCCTGTAAGGGAAGGTGACTCTTAAGGAATGAATCCACACACATACCTCTCTGGAGAAAGACATCACTCAGCTGTGAAGATCAACCATGACTCCTGCTTTAAATTCCATCAAAAAACTGTTATGTCCATCAGTTTAGTTACCTTTAACCTTGAATGAGTATTAATACAGAGCTACTGAAAGATTAGTGTGCATATAAAATGTTTAGCTTCAGAGTGTCATTTCCTTCCAGGGTTTTCTAGTGGCTCAGACGGTAAAGAATCTGCCTGCAATACAGGAGACCCAGGTTTGAGCCCTGGGTCAGGAAGATCCCCTAGAGAAGGGAATGGCTACCCATTCCAGCATTTTTGCCTGGAGATTCCCCATGGACAGAGGAGCCTGGTGGGCTACAGTCCATGGGGTCCCAAAGAGTCAGACATGACTGAATGACTAACACTTTCACTTTTCATCATTACTTTCAAATGAAAAAAATCCTGAAACTCATTGGCAAAAAGGAAGAAAACTCTCTGCTGCTATAAGTAATGTTAGAGTCAGTCTGCTGTTCTAACAAATAACTTTTCAGTATAAATGACGTGATAGAATGAAAGAATATTTCTTACCCAGGTCAGTCCATTGGATCTGTGGAGTTGTTGAGTTATTGTCTACACAGTCACCCAAGAATCCAGGCTTTTCTCATTATGAAATTCACTCTCATTTGGGTCCTCTGACGCTTTTCTCACTTCAGTTGATGGACGAGGAAAAGACACTAAGTTATTAGGTCCATCTGGAAATAACTCATGGCACTTCCACTCACACACCTTTGGTGAGAAGCTAAGTATATGGCCTCACGTACCTGGAAAAGAGACTGGAAATTATAGCGTAACTGAATGCCAAGGAAGTAGAAGAGAACTCAGATATAGGTGAAATTTTGCTGTCTCTGCTAAATAAAGCATAAAGATGTGGGGCCTAATTGAACAAAGAAATAACATTAGGAGGCTTCATTTTCTTTGTGGGCTATTAATGCATTGAATATCTTCACTTCCAAAGACAGGCAATGCTGTACGTTTCATCTCTTATATTAGATGGTCTGCTCTGGGCATGTGAACACTTTCTGCTCATGTGAAGTTCTCTCTCACTTCTGTTTTTTCCTGTTGCCTCTGGTCCAGCTTTAGTACTGTGGATGGAATAGAAGATGAAGATAACAATCTATTTTCACACAGCAAAGGCTCATGGATGGCCTCCTGATCATCAGACAACTGCTGGCACCATCATCACTAAGGCAGTTAGATTTTCTAAGAATCCAAGGAGTTTGGTGATGAATGTCTGGGCCAGAATGCAGGGGGGTAACAGAGGGAGGGTGCTCATGCATTAGAATCCCCAGGAGCATTTTCAGTATATTCATGCTGGTCTCAAGGTGAAACAGCATTAGATGTATGTTTCTGAAACAAAGGAAGTAAAACGTAGATTTTTCAGAAGCCCCCCTTGTACCGGCCATGCCCTCCCCCTGCTGAAAATCACGACTTTGTGAATGAGTTGCTCTCTGTGGTTTTGTTCTCATAGTTGTGGAGGTTGGAAGTGCAAGATCAAGGTGTTGGCAGGTTTGATTTCTTTTGAGGCCCCTCTCCTGGCTCTCAGATGGCTATCTTCTTCTGGTGTCCTCACAAGACCTTTTCTCTGTGCAAGAACATCTCTGGAGTCTCTTGCTCTTCTCAAAAGGACACCAGTTATATGGGAGAAGGATCTTACTCTTAGGAACTTGTTTAACCTTAATTACAACTCCACAGGCCCTTTCTCCAAATGCCATCACATGGTGGGGGCAGGGGTGTATGTGTGCCAGGGCTTCAGCATATGAATGGAGGAGGGATAAAATTTAGTCCTTAACATTCAGAATGTGAAAAGGTCTCTGCTGACACATACTATCTTTTGGCTTCTTAAAACTCTATGTTTCAAATTTTCTGAGTCTTCTGAGTCACACAAAAAAATCATCAGTGGCAATGACATACAGGGTTCCAGTTAGAAAAGGAGGATTGGTAAACCAAAATTCACTGTGTAAAATTTAGACAAATTTAGTTTCAGGATGTTGAGTTATACCTAGTCCACCCTGAAGTACAATTTCATGTTCAGAACTAGATAATTTGGACGATTGGGCAAGACTTCCTATGCCCTTCTAACTTGATTTCTAAATCCCATTCCTAAAGCACCTCCTTAATTTTTTTCAGTATTTTTCTCACAAATGGGCTCTTTGCATTGCTTGTTATCAGATCCCACTGTTAGCCCCATCAAATCCTATGAATCCTTTCTCTCATTCTGTAAAGAATAGCAAGGAGAGATAAGAAAGCCTTCCTCAGCGATCAATGCAAGAAATAGAGGAAAACAACAGAATGGGAAAAACTAGAGATCTCTTCAAGAAAATTAGAGATACTAAGGGAACATTTCATACAAAGATGGGCTCGATAAAGGACAGAAATGGTATGGACCTAACAGAAGCAGAAGATATTAAGAAGAGGTGGAAAGAATACACAGAAGAACTGTACAAAAAAGATCTTTACAGCCCAGATAATTATGATGGTGTGATCACTCACCTAGAGCCAGACATCCTGGAATGTGAAGTCAAGTGGGCCTTAGAAAGCATCACTACAAACAAAGCTAGTGGAAGTGATGGCATTCCAGTTGAGCTATTTCAAATCCTGAAAGATGATGCTGTGAAAGTGCTGCACTCAATATGCCAGCAAATTTGGAAAACTCAGCAGTGGCCACAGGACTGGAAAAGGTCCATTTTCATTCCAATCCCAAAGAAAGGCAATGCCAAAGAATGCTCAAACTACTGCACAATTGCACTCATCTCACATGCTAGTAAAGTAATGCTCAAAATTCTCCAAGCCAGGCTTCAGCAATATGTGAACTGTGAACTTTCAGATGTTCAAGCTGGTTTTAGAAAAGGCAGAGGAACCAGAGATCAAATTGCCAACATGTGTGGGATCATCAAAAAAGCAAGAAAGTTGCAGAAAAATATCTATTTCTGCTTTATTGACTATGCCAAAGCCTTTGACTGTGTGGATCACAATAAACTGTGGAAGATTCTTCAAGAGATGGGAATACCAGACCACCTGACCTGCCTCTTGAGAAACCTGTATGCAGGTCAGGAAGCAACAGTTAGAACTGGACATGGAACAACAGACTGGTTCCAAATAGGAAAAGGAGTACGTCAAGGCTGTATATTGTCACCCTGCTTATTTAACTTATACTCAGAGTACATCATGAGAAACGCGGGGCTGGAAGAAGCAGAAGCTGGAATCAAGATTGCCTGGAGAAATATCAATAACCTCAGATATGCAGATGACACCAGCCTTATGGCAGAAAGTGAAGAGGAACTAAAAAGCCTCTTGATGAAAGTGAAAGAGGAGAGTGAAAAAGTTGGCTTAAAGTTCAACATTCAGAAAACAAAGATCATGGCATCCAGTCCCATCACTTCATAGCAAATAGACGGGAAAACACTGGAAACAGTGTCAGACTTTATTTTTCTGGGCTCCAAACTCACTGCAGATGGTGACTGAAGCCATGAAATTAAAAGACGCTTACTCCTTGGAAGAAAAGTTATGACCAACCTAGATAGCATATTCAAAAGCAGAGGTATTACTTTGCCAACAAAGGTCCATCTAGTCAAGGCTATGGTTTTTCCAGTGGTCATGTATGAATGTGAGAGTTGGACTGTGAACAAAGCTGAGCACCGAAGAATTGATGCTTTTGAACTGTGGTGCTGGAGAAGACTCTTGAAAGTCCCTTGGGCTGCAAGGAGATCCAACCAGTCCATTCTAAAGGAGATAGTCCTGGGTGTTCATTGGAAGGACTGATGCTAAAGCTGAAACTCCAATACTTTGGCCACCTCGTGCGAAGAGTTGACTCATTGGAAAAGACTCTGATGCTGGGAGGGGTTGGGGGCAGGAGGAGAAGGGGACAACAGAGGATGAGATGGCTGGATGGCGTCACGGACTCGATGGACATGAGTCTAAGTGAACTCTGGGAGTTGGTGATGGACAGGGAGGCCTGGCGTGCTACGATTCATGGGGTCACAGAGAGTCGGACATGACTGAGCAACTGAACTGAACTGAACTGAAGGTTGCTACTCTGGGGAAATGTAAAAAATGTGGTGACAATTCAGGTAAATGTACAGGGAAGAGATGAATATTTTTAAGCTGGAGAATGTCGTGAAAATTTTTTTATTGAAATATAGGTTATTTACAATGTGTTCATTTTAGGTATACAGCAAAGTGTTCAGTTATATATACACACATAAATATATACATATATGTGTATATATACTCTTTTTCAGAATTTTTCCATTATAGTTTATTACAAGATATTGAATTTATTTCCTTGTGCTATACTGGAAATTCCTACTGGACCGTATTGCTTATTTTGTATGTAGTAGTGTGTATCTGCTAAACCCAATCTCCTGATTTATTTCTTCTCCCATTTCTCCTTTGGTAACCGTATCTTTCTATGTCTGTTAATTTATCTGTTTCTTAAAAAAAGTTCATTCGTGTCCTTTTTTTTAGATTCCACTCATAAGGGATATCATATGATATGTATCTTTCTTTGTCTGACTTACTTCACTTGGTATGATAATCTCTGGGTTCATCCACAAATGGCATGATTTCGTTCTGTCTTAGGGCTAGAGCCCCTCTTAAATTTGCATGAATGAGGCATCTTCTGACAACTTAAAGCCTTTATCTAAGGGACAGCGACTTTACTGGTAGGAACTACATTGTTCGTAAGGCTTGCAATACCTGAGGCCAGTGAGTGAAGGCTCTCAGAGTACCCTCTCTGGACAGCCTTGCTCTCCAAGTGTAGAAAATCAGTCTTGCATCTTCCCTCCAAAGAGCTGACCCGTGCAGTTATGTTCTTAGGAATAGACCATCCATTTCAAATGAGTACATTTCATTATGATCTACAGGGCATGGGTTTCCACAAATGCATTTAAGAAAATCTCCAAGTTCCCCCTTCTCTTAACTCTTTCATGATCTATGCATGATTTACAAGATCTGAAAGAGAGGGAAATGAGCTTTATTTACCTTCATGTCTTGAATGCCTAACATAGTATGAATATAGCTGATGCTCAGAAAATTTTGGTGAATTTTTATACCTTTGTACAATTTTGGGGCGTGAGGACAAACACTATCTTCATGACCACGGTTTTTAAAATGTGGCACTGAAGCCAGGAGAATGAGTCAGATTTTGGAAGCAGATGTGATTTATATATATTAATTCAATGCCATAGTTTTTCCCAACTTCACTGTCTAAACCATGAGGGTTAAACTCATCCTCTTTGCCTCAGCATCCCCTTTGAATGGCATTGCTCTGATTGTTTATCATTGCCTCAGCTTTTACAATATGCTTGGTGCTGCCGAAGACATTAAAAAGACACAGTTCTTGCCTGGGGCTTGCACTCAGCTAGGCAAACAAACAAAATGTATTTAAGAAGAGGTAGATTGATCGCAGAGATGCAATTTCTCAGGTGTTTGTATTTGTGCTTTGGCTTCGTTTGTCTTTTAACCAGCTGTGGGCTAAAGATATCTCAAAACTTTTCTTCAGAACAAGGACACAAATGACATGGGTTCAAAAGAAAACAGGAGCCTTGAAGTGTAGCACTTGGCGCTGAGCCTCCAAACACCCACATCTGGAGGAATCTCTGGGCACTTGAATTGCTCTCTCCCCTTCTGTCTCTCTCAGAGAAGGAAATGGCAACCCACTCTAGTATTCTTGCCTGGAGAATTCCATGGACAGAGGAGCCTGGCAGGCTACAGTCCATAGGGTCTTAAAGAATCAGACACGACTGAGCAACTATCACTCACTTCTGTTTCTCTCAACAATTCTAGCTGCCTGTGGCCTTCTCACTGGAAACCAAATCATTACTTTAAAAATGGATCACCAAATTTTACGGCCCGTTTTCAAGCATTAGGCAAGTTCTTGGCTATCAAATAGTCTTTAAAAAATTGACTAGCTCTCTTTACAGCCTGAGACATGCATTCCACAAAATTTAGGAAAATTTGATTCCAAAGCAATATTATCCTCAAGTTTAATTTCTGAATTTAGAAATTGAAAGGGATCAAAATGGAGTTCATAATTTTTACCTTCTTTGAGGGTGAACATTTAAAAAGCTTTTCATGTGGAATAGAGCAGAAATGAATATGTCTTTTTCACAAAGGGTCTTTGGTGTTTGTGGAAAATATGTGTACGCATGTGTATATGTAGAAAGCATCTTCGTTTTAGAAATCGAAATACTGTATATGTTTGCTATCACGTGAAATCAAATGCTTGCTTCTGGAAGTAATCCAGGGTCAAACTTTAAGTTTCACATGTAAAATACGTGAGACACACAACCTGTGTGCTTGGTAAAGCTGTAGAGATGTCCAGACTGCAAGCTGAAGATTTCACAAGGCGTAGCAGTAATTCTCACTGCACAGGGAGGGTCGGGTTCTATTTCATTTGGTCACCATGGTCTCCAGGAGCAGGAATGTGTTTCTCACCAGGGTCTTGATCGATGAAAAATATGTGAAGACCCCCACCCATGCATATTTAGAGCTTGGTTTCCAAAGTTTCTGTTTAATTCCACTTTCTCATCACACGCAGGAGCATGCTATGCCCTTCCAGATGGCCCACGCAAATGCTTTGTCGTACTCCACTCACTCTTTGCATGTCAAGCATCTCTGGGACTACATACATCACCAATTAGCATCTTATATTCATTTGAAAGGAATGGTTCTGCACACTTTATATGGTTTTCTTTGATAAAATTTGCATGTTGTGATGTTCTTCCCTAAGAATCAAGGATGAGGTTGTGGAATTTTCCTCCCACAATCTCCCTCCCTCCAAACATTTTTCTCTGTGCTGCACCATTTGATCTGTGTTTTAGGAGAAATATCTTTGGTTTAATATTTCTGGAATCTGGTGCAACCATTCTGGCATGTTTATCAAGGCACACTGTCTGCATTTACTATGTCACATCTCTCCAGGTGGCTGTTTTCCTGTCGGTCCACTCTCATTTATCAGATTCTAGATCATGAGACCTCTCATTGATTTATGGCTTCGGCACTTCCATCCCTTCTGCCTTTTGCAAAAGTCTGCCAGTCAAACATTCCTTGTCTGAGCTCCGTGATGAACATTTATCACAGTAGACTTTGTGTGTTGGCCCTTTGTGTGCCTGTCCTTTCATCAGGAACAATCCTGATATATTGAAGTCACGTTGAGCCAACACACCGAGGAGATCCTATTTACCAAAGGGATCAAACTGTCACCAAGAAAATGGTGGCAGTTACTGTCAAGTTTTCCAGAGTTAGTCACATGAACACATTGGTGCCCAGACAAGAGGGACACACAGACGCTGTTGGGTGGTACCTCCTTGACATTTCCACTTGGATATCTCCCAGGCACTTTACACTTTGCACACTTCCTCTCAGTCTCCAAACCTGTCCCTCCAAAGTCTCGCTCTTCTTCATTTATGTCATCTCATTTTCTCAGTCCAGAAACCTGGAGTCATCAGGAATTTTTTCATTTTTTTCATCCTTCCCACCCTCTTCACCCCTTCTTTTCAAATCTGTCATTAGGTTCTTTGGGTTCCACCACCATATACCCTAAATCATTGCAGTCTTTGCCAACTCCAATGCTACCTCCTGCCCTGCCTCTAGTTCATACCCTAGTCTCTGGAAATCTTCTCCAATCTCCAAATTGGTCACTATGCCACAAGTCTGATTTTTCTATATCCCCCTTCCCACTCAAATTTTAGAGTTCCTGATAAATCAGAGCAAGGCGCTCTGCTGTTTAATATTCTGTGTTTATTTTCTGTCATGCCTAAAACATGACCCAATCCTTCTCTATCCACTCTCTCACCTCCCACCCCCGATATGACTATAAGACTGTGCATGTTCTGGCTTCTGACTACCTCTTTCCAACATGTATGGCCTCACTAGTCTGTAGCTGATGCACTGATTTTTTTTTTTTTTTTTTGCAGGGCACACATTTCTTGAAATTTTTCTGGTTCTTTCCTATACTTGAGAATTTTGTACTTGCGGTGCCTCTAGCTTGGACAGTTTTCCTCTCTGGTTCCTCATTTCCTTAGTTTCTCCTCATTTTTTGGATCTTTTGGTTTTTTAAGTTTAATTTAATTTTTTAAACACCAAAAACATTTTGTACTGGGATATAGCTGATTAACAATGTTGTCGTAGTTTCAGGTGAAGAGCAAAGGAACTCAGCTATATATATGCTTGTATCTATTGTCTCCCCAACCCCCCTCCCATTCAGGCTGCCACATAACATTGAGCTATACAATAGGTCTTTGTTGGTTATCCATTTTAAATACAGTGTGTACATGACCTTTCCAAAGTCCCTAACTATCCCTTACTGCCCCCTGCCCCCCCCGCCCCCCCGGCAACCACAAGTTGTTTTCTGAGAGTCTCTTTCTGTTTTGTAAGTTCATTTGTAACACTTATTTTTAGATTCCACATATAAGGGATACCATATGATATTTCTCCTTCTCTGTCTGACTTGACTTCACTCAGTACTTTGGATCTTTTCTTGAATATCTTTTCTTCAGCCAGACCTTTTGTGTCTATGACATGAAGAGTAAATTCCCCTCTTTCTTTCTGTCTCAGTACTCTGTTTATCCCCTTCAAAGCACTATTCACAATCTTTTTAGATTTTGGTACCTATTTATTTATTTGTCTGCTATTAATCCTCTACCATCTAGGATAAACTCCATGTTCTCAAGGCCAAGTTCTTTCAGGCTTCATTTATATTCTTGGTGCCATGAATATAAGTGCCTGGCACTTAAAGGCACTCAAAACATATTTGCTGAAGGAACGTCTGTACAGAGTTTCATGAGAAACGTTGAGTGGTGTGTGGTGGGGGGTGGGGGCTACTGAAAGTGTGGTAATGATTTAAAGACAGTGCTATTGACTGAACCTGTCTTCCCAATTTCATGTGCTGAAACTGGGTTCCTAGTGTGATAATGATAGAGGTATAGGTATTCAGAGGTGATTAGGACAAAGGGGTGAGGCCTTCATGAATGGGATTAGTGCCTTTATAAAGGAGGCCCCAGAGAGCTCCCTCACCAATTCTGCCATGTGAGGACACAGTAAAAAAAACTGCCAGGCTCTCACAAGGCTCTCAGTCTGGCTGGTGCCTTGATCTTGGACTTCCAGTCTCCAGAACTATGAGAAATAAATGTTGTTTAGAAGCCATTCTGTCTGTAATATTTTGTTATAGCAGAGTGAGTGGACTAAGACTCAAAGGAAGCATTTTCTAACTGGAAGAGGAAGAGACAGGAAGTCTTAACATCAGCACTTCAGGAAGTCAGATCAGCTGAGGGGGGTCCCAACACAAGACCCAGCTCCATGCAGAGCCTGGGTCAGTGCAGAGACCAGAGGCCTCGGCTCAGAACCCTGGCAGTTTGCCTGAGACCAGTCAGTTGTATACTGATTGGAGCCTAAGAAAACAGCACAGTGTACTCATTCACATAGAAAAAATAAGAGAACCACAGCTCCAGGGGAGAGAAGAGCACAGATTGTCAAAGCAGCCACATGACATAGCTGAAACCACATCGCATTCAATAAATGGAATGAATCTCCATTTCCACATGTAAACAGACATGGGAATGCTTTTAATCAAGTTCGCCATCCCTGTGATCTGCAATGTAATTTTACAGACAGGGAAAGAGCAACATGGGCCAAAAGAACGCATGTATCAGATGGAGAAAGATGGGTGAGAACTCTACAGGAGCACCTGGATCAAACTCTGATCCAACCAGAGGAAAGACCCACACGCTGCAGTGAGAAGAAACACTGACCTCATCATCTGCATCCAGCTCTACAGGTACACAGTTAAGTTCAGTTCAGTCACTTAGTTGTGTTTGATCTTTGCGACCCCATGGACTGCAGCACACCAAGCCTCCCTGTCCATCACCAACTCCTGGAGTTTACTCAAACTCATGTCCACTGAGTAGGTGATGCCATCCATCCATCTCATCCTTTGTCATCCCCTTCTCCTGCCTTCAATCTTTCCCAGCATCAGGGTCTTTTCCAATACGTGAGTTCTTCACAATACTCCAAAGTATTGGAGTTTCAGCTTCAGCATCAGTCCTTCCAATGAATATTCAGGACTGATTTCCTCTAGGATGAACTGGTTGGATCTCCTTGCAGTCCAAGGGATTCTCAAAAGTCTCCTCCAACACCACAGTTCAAAAGCATCAATTCTTTGGCACTCAGCTTTCTTTATAGTCCAACTCTCACATCCATACATGACTACTGGAAAAATCATAACTTTGACTAGATGGACCTTTTTGGCAAAGTAATGTTTCTGCTTTTTAATATGCTGTCTAGGATGGTCATAACTTTTCTTCCAAGGAGCAAGTGTCTTTTAATTTCATGGCTGCAGTCACCACCTGCAGTGATTTTGGAGCCCCCCAAAATAAAGTCTGTTTAAAAATAAAGTCACTGTTTCCCCATCTATTTGCCATGAAGTGATAGGACCAGATGCCATATCTTAGTTTTCTGAATGTTGAGCTTTAAGCCAACTTTTTCACTCTCCTCTTTCACTTTCATCAGGAGGCTCTTTAGTTCTTCGCTTTCTGCCATAAGGGTGGTGTCATCTGCATATCTCAGTTTATTGATATTTCTCCCAGCAATCTTGACTGCATCTTGTACTTCATCCCATCTAGCATTTCGCATGATGTACTCTGCATATAAGTTAAATAAGCAGGGTGACAAAATATAGCCTGACGTAGTCCTTTCCCTATTTGGAACCAGTATGTTTTTCCATGTCCAGTTCTAACTGTTGCTTCTTGACCTGCATACAGATTTCTCAGGAGGTAGGTCATTCAAGTATTTCCATCTCTTGAAGAATTTTCCACAGTTTATTGTGATTCACATAGTCAAAGGCTTTAGCATAGTCAATAAAGCAGAAGTAGATGTTTTACTGGAACTCCTGCTTTTTTGATGATTCAACAGATATTGGCAATTTGATCTCTGGTTCCTCTGTCTTTTCAAAATCCAGCTTGAACATCTGTAAGTTCACTGTTCATGTACTGTTGAAGCCTGGCTTGGAGAATTATGAGCATTACTTTACTAGCGTGTGAGATTAGAAAAACTGTGCAGTAGTTTGAGTATTCTTTGGCATTGCCTTTCTTGGGAATTGGAATGAAAACTGACCTTTTCCAGTTCTGTGGCCACTGCTGAGTTTTCCAAATTTGCTGGCATATTGAGTGCAGCACTTTCACAGCATCATCTTCTAGGACTTGAAATAGCTCAGCTGGAATTCCATCACCTCCAACAACTTTGTTTGTAGTGATGCTTCCGAAGGCCCACTTGACTTCGCATTCCAGTATGTCAGGTGAGTGATTAAACCTTTGTGATTATCCGGGTCATGAAGATCTTTTCTGTATAGTTCTTCTGTGTGTTCTTGTCACCTCCTCTTAGTATCTTCTGCTTCTGTTAGGTCCCTACTATTTCTGTCCTTTATTGTGCTCATCTTTGCATGAAAATTTCCCTTGGTATCTCTAATTTTCTTGAAGAGATCTCTAGTCTTTCCCATTCTATTGTTTTCGTCTATTTCTTTGCATTGATCACTGAGGAAGGCTTTCTTATCTCTCCTTGCTATTCTTTGGAATTCTGCATTCAGAATTCCATTCCAAAGAATGGTATATTTTTCTTTTGCTCCTTTGCCTTTTGCTTCTCTTCTTTTATCAGCTATTTGTAAGGCCTTCTCAGACAACTGTTTTGCCTTTTTGCATTTCTTTTTCTTGGGGATAGTCTTGATCATTGCCTGCTATACAATGTCATGAACCTCCATCCATAGTTCTTCAGGCATGCTGTCTGTCAGATATAATCCCTTGAATCTATTTCTCACTTCCACTATATAGTCATAAGAGATTTGATTTAGGTCATACCTGAATGGTCTGGTGGTTTTCCCTACTTTCTTCAATTCAAGTCTGAATTTGGCAATAAGGAGTTCATAATCTGAGCCACAGTCAGCTCTCGGTCTTGTTTTTGCTGACTGTATAGAGCTTCTCCATCTTTGGCTGAAAAGAATATAATCAATCTGATTTTGGTGTTAACCATCTGGTGATGTCCATGTGAAGAGCCTTCTCTTGTGTTGTTGGAAGAGGGTGTTTGCTATGACCAGTGCATTCTCTTACAAAACTCTATTAGTCTTTGCCCTGCTTCATTCTGTACTCCAAGGCCAAATTTGCCCATTCAGTTCAGTTCAGTTCAGTCGCTCAGTTGTGTCCGACTCTTTGCAACCCCATGAATCGCAGCACGCCAGGCCTCCCTGTCCATCACCAACTCCCGGAGTTCACTCAGACTCACGTCCATTGAGTCCATGATGCCATCCAGCCATCTCATCCTCTGTCGTCCCCTTCTCCTCCTGCCCCCAATCCCTCCCAGCATCAGAGTCTTTTCCAATGAGTCAACTCTTCGCATGAGGTGGCCAAAGTATTGGAGTTTCAGCTTTAGCATCATTCCTTCCAAAGAAATCCCAGGGCTGATCTTCTTCAGAATGGACTGGTTGGATCTCCTTGCCGTTCAAGGGACTCTCACGAATCTTCTCCAACACCACAGTTCAAAAGCATCAATTCTTCGGCGCTCAGCTTTCTTCACAGTTCAACTCTCACATCCATACATGACCACAGGAAAAACCATAGCCTTGACTAGACAGACCTTAGTCGGCAAAGTAATATCTCTGCTTTTGAATAGGCTATCTCGGTTGGTCATAACTTTTCTTCCAAGGAGTAAGCGTCTTTTAATTTCATGGCTGCAGTCACCATCTGCAGTGATTCTGGAGCCCCCCAAAATAAAGGCTGACACTGTTTCCACTGTTTCCCCATCTATTTGCCATAAAGTGATGGGACCAGAGGCCATGATCTTCGTTTTCTGAATGTTGAGCTCTACCTTTTCACTTTCATCAAGAGGCTTTTTAGTTCCTCTTCACTTTCTGCCATAAGGCTGGTGTCATCTGCAAATGTGCATATATGTGCATATATGTCATCTGCATATCTGGGGTGATTGATATTTCTCCAGGCAATCTTGATTCCAGCTTGTGCTTCTTCCAGCCCAGCATTTCTCATGGTGTACTCTGCATAGAAGTTAAATAAGCATGGTGACAATATACAGCCTTGACGTACTCCTTTTCCTATTTGGAACCAGTCTGTTGTTCCATGTCCAGTTCTAACTGTTGCTTCCTGACCTGCATACAGGTTTCTCAAGAGGCAGGTCAGGTGGTCTGGTATTCCCATCTCTTTTAGAATTTTCCACAGTTTATTGTGATCCACACAGTCAAAGGCTTTGGCTTAGTCAAGAAAGCAGAAATAGATGTTTTTCTGGAACTCTCTTGCTTTTTTGATGATCAGGCAGATGTTGGCAATTTGATCTCTGGTTCCTCTGCCTTTTCTAAAACCAGCTTGAACATCTGGAAGTTCACGGTTCATGTATTGCTGAAGCCTGGCTTGGAGAATTTTGAGCATTACTTTACTAGTGTGTGAGATGATTGACCCATTACTCCAGGTATTTCCTGACTTCCTACTTTTGCATTCCAGGGTACACAGGTCAAGCTCATAAGCACCTGGGTCTATGAACAATAGTAATCATATAGGCTTTCCTGATGGTTCACAAAAAGAATGTGCCTTCAATGCAGGAGACCCAAGTTCAGTCTCTGGGTTGGGAAGATCCCCTGGAGAAGGGAATGGCTGCCCACTCCAGTGTTCTTGCCTGGAGAACTCCATGGACAGAGGAGCCTGGTGGGCTACAGTCCATGGGGTTGCAAAGAGTCAGACAGGACTGAGCAACTAATACTGTCACTTTCAATCGCACTGCATATAGCATTTCCTGAGCACTTGCTTTGTGCCACGTGTTGCGTTCAGCTGATCATGTGCAGAACCTCACCCAGAACAATAAACCTATGAAGTACATGTGAATATTACACCACTTTCACAGAAGGAAAATATAAAAAGAAGTTACTGATTTTGCTCTTGATACTCAGCAAGAATAGGAGGTGGGATTTAAAACCTCTATTTGTTTACATTTGGGCTTCCCTGGTGGCTCAGCAGTAAAGAAATTGAAAGTGAAAGTTGCTCAGTTGTGAAGGCAGTAAGGTCACAGCTGTAAAGAATCTGCCTGCAATGCAGGAGCCACAGGAGATGTGGGTTTGATCCAAGGGCCTGGAAGATCCCCTGGAGGAGGGCATGGCAACCCACTCCAGTATTCTTGCCTGGAGAATCCCATGGACAGGGGAGCCCAGTGGGCTACAGTCCATGGGGCCACAGAGTCGACAAGATTGAAGCGCTTAGCAGGCATGCATGCACTGTTTACATTTAAAACTTGAGTTCCATTACCCTCTATTGATTTGCAAAGAAACCTGACTAGGTCAAGAGATTGTTTCTACTAAAGTGTAAAAGTACATGAAGTAGTTCTAGATCTTACTGATCTTCAGGAAAAATACACCCTCTGATTATACATAGCGAAAACACTTAATATATATTGTTCTGTAATTTTTTCACTCGCCCATTAGATTGCTACCCAGCTTTACGGCCTCACGTTTGTCTCCTTACCCGTCCGACTCAACACATTTTCTGTAGTTCAGCAAAAGGCAGATGTCTGGAGGGTTTTCTGAAACCCTGGAAAGTTGTTTTTTATTTCATTATTTCAGATTTCTGTTTATATGAGCTAGTTAAAGAAAATAAGTTATAGTAATTTGAGTTATAAAATAAGTATAATTCTTAAATTGCTATAACTTATTTTATTAAACTAGCTCATGTAAATGGAAGGCTGAAATTATCAATACTGAAGAGCAACATTTTAAAGAACTTACATTGTAGTTCTTAAACATTAACCATAAATGATAAACCTAATGGAGAATGTTCCTAATTAAGAATAGCTTAAAAAAATAGAATCCGAAGAATATACAAAATTCCAAAGAGAATAATGTCAATTTTAAACATTATTTGACTTTAAAGTGTGGCCAATAAGGTAAAAATATCCCCAGAAACTGAGGGAAAAAGAAAATAAAAACAAAAGGAGAGGGAGAAATTGATTCCACTCTGGAAATGTTGCATGAAAGAAGTTTCAAAACAGACTATGAAGTTTTTACAAAATCTATCATTCTTATTATTCCCATAGTCAGGTAAAATGCAAACTAGGTGTAAGCAGTTTTTTAAAACACAGTGTTATGTGTCTCATAGGCCAGAACTATTGAAGCAAATCAGATCTCTCATTTTAATATGCATTTCACATTTAAAAATTTATATTATTGACTATGTTGAATGCCATGACTTCTGGAGAACCATTATGGCTCACAGGATAGCTTTTTATTTGGCATTGTATCAATTTGAAGCCCAGAATGGCATGATGTTAATGCAGACAGTGGATATGCATGTGTAAAATGGTATGAAGAGAAAGGGAAGGTTCACAAGCAATAGGCAATTTCCAAATGTCATCTTTTTAGGCCTTACAAGAAAAAGAGAAACACACACATTGGAAGGAACATTTTGCTCCCTGATCTCTGGCTTCTGGCAGGCACTTTCTTAGCACACCTGGCATCTCCCTTCTAGGCCTGCCATGCGGTAGGACCATTTGCCCTTAAATATCACACGTAGCTAATTTACATTATAGACTATGAGCCCAAGAGGGGTAAATGCTTAATTTTATTAATCGAGTGGATTTTAAATCTCTCTGCAGGAGGCCACACAATACCCCAAAGGGCTAATCTATGATGGCAAATCAGAGAAGCCCCAGTGGGTTTCCCCTCCACCTTGGAATTTGTTCCCAATGAAAGTTGCCACCAGGGCGATTGGCTGTGAGTATCTGTTTGAACACTGGAATTGTTCTCCACCTGATATACAAATACTTAAGCCCCTAAAATTTACAATGGGGATGCACATGCCTGGCGAAAGCCCCACCAAAACAAACAGAGCTGGGCTAATAACTCTGTAACCTCTGTTGACATAACCCACCAGCCTGCTGAAGAGTCTCTTCATGTATAGGAAACAGAGAAACTATAATGATTTTCAGATACAGTTGACAAGAGACCATTTAGTAAAGTTTTATTTTTTTTAACTAACAGTATGCAGGGACGTTGTATTCTAGGCTGCTACTAATAATCTCATCAGAATGCAAAAGCAGCGACTGTGTTATAAAACCAATGATCTGTTATATTCTGCAAGAATTTACAAAAGCCTAATGTCATTTACTACACCATGAGAACCATACTTGGATAAAAAAAAATAAAACACAACAGAATTCAAAAACTGATTACAGCTGGCAAAAAAAAAAAAAAACTGTTTGCCAATGCAAGGCTTTAAAGGTAAAACATACAACAGTGAAAGACACGGTATCCAGTGATGACTTCAGAAGAGAAGAAGTACGTGTTTGGGTATGTATAGATGTCGTATGTCATTTAGGGCCGTGTTGAATCAGAGCATTCATTCAAGCCCAGGATTCTCGGGTCTGCAGTTAACTGCTGAGTGTGTGTTGCCAGTTCAGGCTGCAGAAGAGTTTGCTTTTTTTTTTTCTTTCTCAGCAGCATTTCGGATAAAAGCATATCTCTAGCAGTCTTAAACTGCTGAAGTCCATGTTGCTGCAAATGGATGCTAAAAAAAATCCAAGGGTCTACTAATTTGACAATTTAGCCTAAAAGAGATTGGAATTCATGGGAGATGTTTGAGAAGAGAAATGACATTCAGCTGTGAGTTTGTGAAAGAGTGCTCTAGCAATCGTTCGGAGGAGAAGATGTTGGAGGAGGATAAGCGTTAGTGTGGAAAGTGAAGAGGCAAAGAATGATTCCCATTGTTGTTGTTGGTAGTTGAAATAAGTAGAGGGAAATGGATGAATCAGAGGTAGATTTTAAAAGAATAATCAACAAATATGGGGTGTGAGCAAGAGGGAGATGTCAAGAAGAATTGTGAGATTTCTGTCCTGAACATGCAAGTAGATATTTGGCCAATTATTGAGGCAAAAAGGTATGAGGAGGAAAGGTTTGTGTAAGAAATTTGGTAAGTTAAATTTCTGGAGCTCTGGTGTTTGAGGAACCTATGAAATATCCGCAAAGTTTTAGGAATCTGAATAGGAATCATCATGGAAACAAAAATTTAGGGATCAAAGAAGAAACATTGATAGAAGGCAGGAGGAGAAGGGGATGACAGAGGACAAGATGATTGGATGGCATCACCAACTCGATGGATATGAGTTTGAGCAAGATCCTGGAGTTGGTGATGGACAGGGAAGCCTGGGGTGCTGCACTCCATGGGGTTACAAAGAGTCAGACACAACTGAATGACTGGATTGAGAAAAAACATGTGGACTATTGGTAAAGATTAGAGTAATATAGAGCTTCCCTTCTGGACTGCAATATAGGTGTAATATAGTATAATATATTGTGTAGTGTAATATTGTAATATAGTATAATATAGGGGAAGAAAAGAGTAACATCAAATGTACTCTAAGAAATGATAAAAGAATTTCTCTTTGCTTCTTACATTACCATACATATACTGTTGAATTTTTGTAGGATCTTTTTTGGAGGGCTTTTTACTATCTATTATTCATTACATTATATTGATATTTACTATGTGTTTTGCATTGTACTAGACTAGTATGTATGAGACTTTCCCCTATATTCTGAATATCATCCAATACAGAAATTATTAGAAAATTGTCAGCAGTCAATTAAAATTTTTAAATTGTCTGATACACACAAATACATACATACACATAATATATACACAATGTATTCCCAGTGAAACAGCCATTTAAAAGAGTTCAGAGAAGTGTCAGATTTATCTATTCATCTATCTCTATATACTTTATCTATTAAGACATGTACTTCTACAATGTGTGTATATACACACAATACATGCACACACGTGCATATCACTAAAGTAGTCTATTATCATTTTATAGATACTGATAATGAAGTTAAGAGAGGTTCAGGGATGTCACAGAGTTAGCAAGTGGCTCAAGGCAGTTTGAAATCTCCACATTCAGAGGTCTTCTTCTCTACCACTCCTTATTGTAACAGCCAATATTAACAAGCTCCTGTGCTCTTCACTAAACACTTTGATCCTCATCACAGCTCCACGAGGTTAACAGGGGCATTCGTACATAAAGTGAAGTCTTCTGATTCCTTGATGTATCCCCATGAACCTGAGTTCTTGCTGAGCTAGTCTGCAACTTTCACTAAAACGATACAGGATAACCGCGAAATTGATGATTCAGGGCGTGCCATCCATGAAGTGTGTTGTGACAACGGCAAACACAATCAGCAAGATCTGGGCCGAAAGAATTTGTATGGAACCCATCCGAGTGATAACCACTTTCTAAGGGCTCAACTTCTGGAAGTTATATGCCCAGTGAGGCTCATCTCCCTTTTCCCTTGGAGTTGAATTTTTAAGAGTACTACAAATGTGGATGCTCATGAGTCTGTCATATAGAGTGAAATAAGTCAGAAAGAGAAAAGCTAATATCATATATTAATGCATGTGTGTGGAATTTAGAAAAATAGTACAGATAAACCTAGTTCCAGGAAGGAATAGAGACACAGACATAGAGAATGGACACGTGAACACAGGGGAGGAAGGAGAGGGTGGGATGACTTGGGAGATTAGGTGTGACATAAATCCACTACCATGTGTTTAATAGATAGATGGTGGGAAGCTGCCATGTAGCTCAGAGAGTTCAGCTAAGTGCTCTGTGATGACTTAGATGGGTGGGATGGGGGTAGGGTGGGAGGGATGCTCAAGAGGGAAGGGATATATGTATACATACAGCTATCCATTTCGTTGCACAGCAGAAACTAATGCAACATTGTAAAGCAACACTTAATAAATGTATAGTTTAAGGTACCTATGGGAATAGGAAAGAAGACCAGAGGAAAAGGAAACAAACAATATTCAAATCTCAGGAAATTTGAAAGGTGAAAATGTAGGGCAGGTGAGGGAATAATAATGATGATATTGATGGTGGGGATGATATGAAAAATGTTTGCACATATGTTTCTATTTTAAATCATCTGCTCATTTCTGATCTAGAATTTTTCTTCTGGGAGATAAGACACATTTATTAGTTTAATCAATTCATTTTTTAAATTAATTTTTATTGGAATATAGTTGTTTTACAATGTTGCATTAGTTTCTACCCTACACCAAAATGAATCAGCCCTATACAAACATATATCCCCTCCGTTTTTTACTTAATGCACTACAGTAGAGCTCCCTGTGCTATATAGTAGGTTCTCATTAGTTATCTATATTATACACAATATCAATAGTATATGTGTCAAAAGGATTAGCCTTTCATTTCTACGTGGTACATGGCTGGCCCTGTGTGACTGTGGGTGTTTGACTCACCAGGATGAGAACAGACCAGAGTACCCATCATCTTCTATTCCCCGAAGGCAAGTAGATCTCACTATCTTCCACTGGAAAACACATTCCTTACAGAATGAGTTCATCTTAGCTGTCAGCCCTGGAGTATCTAAGGAGCTCTGAATGCATGCAACAGTGCCAGCAGGAGGCTCACCCACCTCCACTGGGGATAAGAATCCCCAGTGGGGGGAAACGGGCTGCTTCCACGTGAGTGAAGCAGCTGTCGTTTAACACAGAAGTGTCAGAAGCACAAGCAAATTTCTCATCACCAAGTGGTGGTGTCATGGTCAGTGAAATACTTTGCGGTTTTAACATGGTTTGGGAAGAAGATTTTATGAAATTGAAGTTACAGACAAAAATTTTATCTAGAAAGTGGTCTGGCTAAGAATCCTTGGCTAAGACTTCATTTTGTTGTGAATGATAGAACCGTGATGTGAAAGGTAGGATTAAATTAGTCACACATCTTTGAAATGTAAAACATTATTTTGTTATCTTTGAGTACATTTTCTTAGTAATCAAATGAAGATGACTATGTTAAATCAATCTGAAGAAGAACACATCAAAGTTTGTCATGACACAGTTCTATTATATAAAATATTGTGATTCCTCAAAATAAGACTCTAAAACTTAAACATTTATAAGTTTTCCAGTTGCAAAGAAATATAGACTATATACCATTGTATTTATATTGACCTTCCATTTATTTTTATGTTTATTTCTCCATCTATCTGTAATCTTTCCATCCATCTATGCATTCATCCATCATCTAACAGCTTCTGTAGCTAATATATACTGTTCAGATGTTATGTGAAAGTGAAATCGCACAGTCGTGTCCAACTCTTTGTGACCCCATGGACTGTAGCCTACCAGGCTTCTCCATCCATGGGATTTTCCAGGCAAGAGTACTGGAGTGGGTTGCCATTTGTGACGTAGTTTCTATTTTTGGTCTTCTAGAATTTTCAAACTAATTTGACATTTCTTCAATGGCTTGGAAGAAAGGTGAGACACCTCATCATCCCAGCCGTCATCTTTAAAAAACAAGGAGAATGAAACAAACACAGTCTCCCTCTCAACTCAAGAGATATAGACACAAAGTCTTACAATGGATGTGGGGCCAATCTTTAAATCCCTTTCAAGAAAAGCCCTGTTTATGCACCGGGTAAATGGTAATATAATATATATGAGCTTGAGAGTATATGAAGACTTTAGTTGTGATGCAGGTAATGAGAAAATAGATTGTAGTTTAATATAAGCCAATCAAGTCTAACATAACATGAATCACAGTGCAAATAGCTCTGGTATTTGACTGATCTGCCTGGTTATGTGACCGAAATAACACAGAAACTCAGTAGATGATTTTGTCCATTTGGGATTTTTTTTTTTTTTTTTGCTGTAGCAAAACACCATAGACTGCATGGCTTAAACAACGAACACTTGTTTCTCACAGTTCAGGATCAAGGCTCCAGCAGCTTTGTTGTCTGGTGAGAGCCCCTGTCCTGGTTCTTAGATGCTTGCCTTTTTGCATATGCAGAATGGGTGAAAGAAAGTTCTTTGGGGCCTCTTTTATTTGGACTCCAATCCCATTAATGAGGGCTTTGCCCTCGCCACCTAATCATCTTCCAAAAATGCCACCTAATCAATCATCTTCCAAAGACTCCACCTAAGAATACCATCACAGTTTCTGAATTTGGGGGGCTTCCCTGGTGGTCTAGTGGTTAAGAAGCTGCCTTGCAATGCAGGGGACATGGGTTCCATCCGTGGTTGGGGAATGAAGATCCCAAAGCCTCTGAGCAACTAAGCCTGCATGCCACAATTACTCAACCCACTCACCACAACTAGAGAATCTGCAATGCAATCAAAGATCTCACATGCCACAATTAATACCCAACGCAGCCAAATAAATAAATAAACTTTTAAAAATTTCTGAATTTGGGGAGACATGCATTCAGTCTATAGTGGTAGTAAGCATGTGTCACTATCGGTTCATTTCAGTTCAGTTGCTCAGTCGTGTCGACTCTTTGCGACCCCATGAATCGCAGCACGCCAGGCCTCTCTGTCCATCGCCAACTCCCGGAGTTCACTCAGACTCACGTCCATCGAGTCAGTGATGCCATCCAGCCATCTCATCCTCTGTCGTCCCCTTCTCCTCCTGCCCCTAATCCCTTCCAGCATCAGAGTCTTTTCCAATGAGTCAACTCTTCGCATGAGGTGGCCAAAGTATTGGAGTTTCAGCTTTAGCATCAGTCCTTCCAAAGAACACCCAGGACTGATCTCCTTTAGGATGGACTGGTTGGATCTCCTTGCAGTCCAAGGGACTCTCAAGAGTCTTCTCCAACACCACAGTTCAAAAGCATCAGTTCTTTGGCGCTCAGCCTTCTTCACAGTCCAACTCTCACATCCATACATGACCACTGGAAAAACCATAGCCTTGACTAGACGGACCTTTGTTGGCAAAGTAATGTCTCTGCTTTTCAATATGCCATCGAGGTTGGTCATAACTTTTCTTCCAAGGAGTAAGTGTCTTTTAATTTCATGGCTGCAGTCACTTATTAAAACCTGTTACTTGAAATTGTAGCTGGAGTTGGAATATTTTGAGTTAGAAGCTCCCTCTGTAATCATCTGCTTCAACAGTCCACTTTGCAGGTCAGGAAACTGAGTCCAAACAGATCATAGAACTGGCTGGGAGGGGACCCCGCCACCCCCCCTCAGGTCTTCTAGCTCCAAGTCAGATCTCTTTTCTACCCTGTTTCTCAGGAAGCTTCTTTATGAGAGATGGCTCACTGGCAACAGCAAATAATAGGACCAGGTTTAGCCTAAGCTGAAGCATAAGAATCTTGTTTAAAATTTATCTTTATAGATTTTTTCCACAACCCTTTTCTACCCTTTCCATCTCTTATCCAGTTGCTTTTTGCTTCCTAACTCTTATTTCCCAAATGAAACATCTAATACCTTCATGGGCTTCCCTGGTGTCTCAGGTGGTAAAGAATCTATCTGCAATAGAGGAGACCCAAGATCAATCCTTGGGTTGGGAAGATCCCCTGGAGGAGGGAATGGCAGCCCACTCCAGTATTCTTGCCTGGAAAATTCCATGGATGGAGCAGCCTGGTGGGCTACAGTCCTTGGGGTCTCAAAGAGTTGGACATGACTGAGCAACTAACACACACACACACGATAAATTCATATCAATTTTGCATTTCAAAACTCCCTCATCCTCCATTTTATTATGGTTAAGCATACTGTTTTAACCCCAAATAATACTTCTGATAGGACTCACAGCTTCCCTTGGGATAAAGCAACTGCAAGGTTTGGCTAAGGGGATGGTAAACTTTTGGGGTTTGTTTTAATCAGTTACATGTGTGTGGCTGTTTTTGTGATTTTTTTTTAATAATAAGATTATTTATTTTCAGCTGCACTGAGTCTTCACTGCTTTGCATGGACTTTCTCTAGTTGCTGTGAGCGGGGGCTACTCTCTAGTTGCAGTGCTCAGGGTTCTCATTGCTGTGCCTTCTCTTGTTGTGGCGCACAGTCTCTAGGTACAGGGACTTCAGTAGTTTCAGCACGTGGGTTCAGTAATTGTATCTCGCAGGTTCTGGAGCTTGGACTCAATAATTGTAGCACACAGGAGCTTAGTTGCTTCGTGGCATGTGGGATCTTCCCAGGCAAGGGATCAAACCCACGTTCCCTGCATTGGCAGGTGGATTCTTAACCACTTGGCCACCAGGGAAATCTGTGTGTGGCTGTTTATTTTACCTAGTCTATAGCAGGCCTTGAACTTTGAGCATGTGTGCATAAGGACCAATGATAAATAGGTTGCATATCAGATTTGCCAGAGTTCTGGGGAAAATCTTTCACTCAGTTTCATACATTATCAAAGCACTGACCCCCTTAGTCACAGAAACTCACACTCTGGACACTGCACACACATAGATCCCAAAGTCTGTCTCTTCCCTGCCTTTTGGCTCTTTTATCACCCTGCCACGGTCCTGCCATCCACAAGTATGCATGTCCTGCTTTGCTGTCCACTCCATCCAAGGACCACAATCAACAGGAAGATACTTTCTCAAATAAACCCTCATGGTGAGGCCATAAGATCTTCCCATTACACAACCACGGAGTGTTTTTCTTCCCTTAAAAAAAAAAAAAAAGGCGGGGCTTTTAATAGCTCCTTTATGTTTATTTTCCCTTTATTCTTAATTATATTAAACACCCATATATCCCTTCTCTGAGTATTCATTTAGAAGGAAGGTTTTGTAATAGTCACATTTAATTTATCAGGGTGCAATAATTTGTGTTTCCCAATCATCTTGCCGACTTTGGTTCATTATACTATTGTTTCACATGAGTAAGTTAGCAAAGTTTGGATTGATTGACTCTAATTAACTAAAACTGGTTCCAGGCTGTGCATCTATTGTCATGGTAGCTAGTTGCAAAGCCCTAAACCAAGCAGCAATGGTGCTATAAGGTAATATTGATTTGAAAACTGGAGATAATATATAACTTGTACTTACAACTTTTTGGGAAACAAACTAAAACAAAAAAGGTGAGGGGAAGGGAAGGGAGTGTTATTAAGACAGTCTTTCAGGACACCTGGGAATATAAATTGGAGTTTTCAGTGGGTTTGCTTCATTTTTGCTTTTCCTGTCCAGATATAATCACAGATATGTTGAATTACAAAGTAATTCCAAGTTCAGTTGCCAAAGAGTAAAGATTTCATGGTCTTTGAAACTGTGAAGACATGAAATACACATGCTGACGAGTAGTCTGAGATCCACCAAAAAATTATGGGGAGACCTCCATTTTGGTAGAGGAAACCTTTCTAGCCATTAGTCATAGAGAAGTAGAATTGTTTGAAATTTAATCTCTTCTCTGTTGCTGATTTTTAGTCAATAATGACCTCTGCTTGAGATTACACGTTTTTTTTTGACAGTATGGTCAACTGGATAAAATGATCGCATTTACCTCTGATAAGCATGAACAAATACCACCCTTGTTCTTACTGCCAGACAGAAGTCAAGTTAAAAAAAATTGCAGAGCAGAATGCCACAGTGAGATCCATCAGTGGATTTTCAGAATCCCTGCCGTAATATGCTACGGCTTCTGTTCCTTCTCTTAAAATTCCAGTTAGGATGGAATTTGACTGCTGTTGCCCACATTTTCAGTTCTATAGTTCTCATTTCAGAGCTTCAGGACCCCTGTCTTCCATGGCACCCTTATCAACTGAGCTGCTTCCTCCTTCACTCTTTCACTTCTCTCCAAGTTCCAAACAGCCTTTGTGCCCTGACAGACAGGTGATGTGAAAGTTAGCTCTTCAAGCTAAAACAGCCTTGCTTGAGAAGTCTTCTGTCAGAATGTAGAAAACACCAGAAGCTTTTCTGGTTTACCCAGACGCTTCCTTCCTTTGCCCTGTGTTGAAGTCTCTTTGGAAACTGTAGACAGGCAACTCTTACGTTGACCAGTATCTTCTCCATTTTATTATTTGAGTGTTTTTAAATGTTTTGTGGCTATTGTAGCCCTGTGAGAAAGGACCAATTTCCAAACGTCACAGTGAAAGGAGCCTATATTAGTGAGTGTTCCTCAGAGAAACAAATCAATATTGTGCATGTAAATATGGGGAGATGGCTCAGGTCATTATGGAGGCTGGCAAGTTAAAAATCTATGATGCAGGTAATCAGCTGGAGACCTGGGAAGAGCTGATGTTGTAGTTCAAATCCAAGGACTATTAGGCTGGAGAACCAGGAAAAGTCGACATTGTAGTTCAAGGCCAAAGGCCTTCTGCAGGAGAGTTCTCTCCTGCTTGGGGGAGGTCAGTCTTTTGTTCCAACCAGGGCTTCAACTGATTGGATGAGGCGCACCCTCATTATGGAGGATAATCTACTTTACTCAAAGTTCACCAATTTCAAATGTAAATCTCACAAACATTCTCACAGAAACATCCAGAATCATTCTTGCCAAATATCTGCGGGCAGTGGCCCAGCCAAGTGGACACAGCACGAGGCTCACCCAAAGTCCCGGGCGGAGGAGCCGGAGAAGACAAAGGTGGGGAAGGAAAGTGACACAAAGTCGTCTCTGAAGAGAAAAAGGACAAGACCGCTGATTCCTCACAGGTTTTGAAGCAGCTTAAATGGTCAACCACACGAACACTGTACACACAACACAAACCAGTCTTTCTTCTTGAAAAGCTGAGTAACAAGAAGTCCTCACACCCTCTTGTTAAAGTGCTGCGAGGGACCGTGGTAATTCTGAAACAGCAGACACCAGTCTTAAGCTGCTAAAATGATAGGCAGAAAAGGTCCTGCTCAGACTCCGTCCTCTGACTCCCTCTACTGGCTGAGCAGGTGGCTGCGCACATCTGCCCCAGAGAATTTCTGCTCCTCCCACCCTTCCTTACAGAATTCAAAACAATTCAAAAGGTCTCTGCCATATAGTTCCCACCGCCATAACACCAGTTACAGTGGACTCACTTCCTACCAAGAGGAAAGCAGGTATCACATATCTGTCTTAACATCTTCCAATCTTAAACATCTTAACAGTTGTTCTTTAAGTCCCTTCCTGTTGCCCAGTACAGGGGAGAATGCAAAGAAAGAATTAAACATAGGCCTTGCATATGAGAGCTGAATGGAGAAGGGAATGGCAACCCACTCCAGTGTTCTTGCCCAGAGAATTCCATGGACAGAAGAGCCTGGTGAGCTATAGTTCATGGGATCACAAAGAGTCAGACACAACTGAGTGCCTAACACTATGAGAGTCGAAGAATTGATGCTTTTGAACTGTGGTGTTGGAGAAGACTCTTGACAGTCCCTTCGACAGCAAGGAGATCCAACCAGTCAATCCTAAAGGAAATCAGTCCTGGATATTAAGGACGGTTGCTGAAGCTGAAACTCCAATACTTTGGCCACCTAATATGAAGAACTGACTCATTGGAAAAGACCCTGATGCTGGGAAAGATTGAAGGCAGGAGGAGAAGGGGATGACAGAGGATGAGATAGTTTGATGGCATCACCAACTCTATGGGCATGAGTTTGAGCAGTCTCTGGGAGTTAACGGACAGGGAAGCCTGGTGTGCTTCATTCCATGGGGTTGCAAGGAGTTGGACATGACTGAGTGACTGAACTGAACTGAACTGATGAGAACTTATAATTTTATGCAGAAGTAAGTCTAATAATATGTAGCAAATAAATAAAGGGGGATGGTCTTCAGACAAGAAATTCTGTCAGAATTCATAGGTGATGGCTGTAAGTATGAAATGGAGTGGACACTTTTCTACTTGCTGTTTTATGTTGCAAAATTTGTTTAGATTGATTGTGTCAAGAATTAGCTCATTCAGATTCAAATAATTCCAGTTTCTTTCAATGATTGTATGTTTTCTTAGTGTCTGTTTATTCAATGTAGCAGTCAAGTTTATCAAAACCATACAGAATTTGGGGTTGGTAGATCCAAGCTATTATAATGCATAAACAACAAGGTCTTATTGTATAGCACAGTAAACTATATCTAGTCTCTTGGGATAAAGCAAAATGGAAAAGAACATTAAAAATATATAAACACATATATTTGTGTATAACTGAGTCACTCGCTATACAACAGAGATTGGCATAATATTGTAAATCAGCAATACTTCAATAAACATAAGATATTAATAAAAAGAATGGGGGGGGTGCAGAAAACTATGGCAACCCTAAGGATTTTTGATGAAGGAGATGATTTGGAGTGTTTCTCTTCTTTGGAAGGAATGCTGCTGAAGCTGAAACTCCAGTACTTTGGCCACCTCATGTGAAGAGTTGACTCACTGGAAAAGACTCTGATGCTGGGAGGGATTGGGGGCAGAAGGAGAAGGGGACGACAGAGGATGAGATGGCTGGATGGCATCACTGACTCGATGGACATGAGTCTGAGTGAACTCTGGGAGTTGGTGATGGACAGGGAGGCCTGATGTGCTGCTATTCATGGGGTTGCAAAGAGTCGGACACGACTGAGCAACTGAATTGAACTGAACTGAACCTATTATATGAAATGCATCTTAATACCTGTAAATTCTTAAGTTACCTCGTGAGGAAGGAACCCAATTTACCCCCTGCCCCCCAAATTGTAAGTATCATTATTAGATGAATCTCTAATATGGTTTTGGGACTTTCCAAGTGGCATTAGTGGTAAAGAATCTGCCTACCAATGCAGCAGATGCAAGAGATGAGGGTTTGATTCCTGGGTCAGGAAGATCCCCTGGAGTAGGGCACGGCAACCCACTCCAGTATTTTTGCCTGGAAAATTCCATGGGCAGAGGAGCCTGGCAGGCTATAGTCCATGGGGCTGCAAAGAGTTGGATACAACTGAGCAACTGAGCACATAAATATGATTTTATCAATATTCTCCTCTAGCTCTTACTTACAGAAGGAAAATAGACCATGTTTAGAAATTATATTGGGTGCCCTCTGCCCTTCTAATGATTTCTGGAAATCTGAGGTGATGCTGGGTCACTTGGGATGGCAAACTGATCTCAGCGGCCTTGATTTGTCCACCCCCCTCCCAGCACTGGAGGAATCTGGAAGCCAAAACAATTTCAGGGAGACTGATTCTGAGCTGAAGTGCAAGTATGTTTACTGAGGAGCCTGGGCCCTCAGAATGAGACTGGAAGCTCATCTTTGTACACTAGTGCCAAATCGAATTTCATAGACAAGAGTTTTGGGTGGAGTAGGAAAGGACAGCTTTATTACTTTGCCAGGCAAAGGGGGGACACAGCGAGCTTCTGCCTTGAGAGCGGAGGTGTCCCTTTTGTAGAGAGGATAGTGAGAAAGTTTATAGTGTTGGTTCAAAGAGGGCGTGATCAGCTCAGGGACATTCTGAGATGTTGGTGGTCAGGTAAACAGGAGTCAGCATTAATCAATCATCAGGTTCTAACTGGTCTGGGGTCCACAGGCTGTGGGCTGCACACCATTGTTAATCATTAACTTCTCCCACCTAGATGGGGTTTCTGTATCTGAAAAACAGTTCAAAGATATTGCATGCATCCATTGATGGGGAATCAGGACCTTGCCCCAAGGCTACACTATTGTTTTTCTTGTTTGTTTTCTCCTGGTCTCACATCCCCTCCCTTCCCTAATTAACGTTGGCTTGAATTTGCCCATTGGAACTCAGGGAAGGTCATGGAGGTTGAATGAAGGCTGTTTCCTGTAATCAAAGAAAAGGGGGACACAGAGAGCCGTTGAGCCCAGGAGCCCCACAGGGCCCTGTTTCAGTATCAAGAGTGAGCGGATGTAACAGGGAAGATGCCAAGATCATTGCTGAAATACTTGAAAGTTGAACCTGGAAAAAAGCCCTAACTGTCATATCTGAAGGGCAAACTAAACAGTACTAAACAAAATCAGTACTGGAGGATGAGAGTGTAGGAAGGGCTACAACCGCATGGAATTCAATATGAAGGCAAGTCAAGGAGAGTAGGTCAGAACTAAGAGTTTGAATGAGGACTGCATGTTAGTATATTCCTTTCATGCAGTTTGCTGTTTGTCCTAGCAGGATGGTCAAAGCAGCTTAATAAGAGGAGGCAAAGCCAAACTCCAAGTCAGCCCCATGCTCTCACCCTTCCAGTGACAGATACCCGTCAGACAAGCCTGTGGCTTCTAATTTTTTTTCTTTCTCTGAAATGTGAGACCCTGAATCTGAGATGACACAAAATAGAGCTGTTGATTCTCATCAAAATTGGAGAATGTCCGAGAGGCAGTGAACTTAACGCTCTTCTAAGTGTGGCTCAAGGACCAGCAGCGTCTGAATCACCTGTGAGCTTGTTGGAAAGGCAAACTCTCAGTCCCCTGCGCATCTACTGTATTAACATTTTATTAAGATTCCCAGGTAGTTCATGGGTATATGGCGCTAGTTGTAAAGAACCTGCCTGCCAAGGCAGGAAATGTAAGAGATTTGGGTTCGATCCCTGGGTCGGGAAGATCCCTGGAGGAGGGCATGGCAACCCCCTCCAGTATACTTGTCTGGAGAATCCCATGGACAGAGGAGCCTGGTAGGCTACAGTCCAAAGAGCTGGATACTACTGAAGTGACTTAGCATACATATTAAAGAACACAGACATTTTCCCTTCTAAAATACCAGTGGTCCTCAACCTTTTTGGCACCAGAGATTTGTTTTGTGGAAGACAATTTTTCCACAGACCAGGGGTGGAGGGATGGTTTGGGGATGATTCAAGAACATTACATTTATTGTGTACTTTATTTTTATTATTATTACATCTGCACCACCCCAGATCACCAGGAACTAGATCCCAGAGGCTAGGAACCCCTGTATAATAGCACTCACAGATAGCTAACCAGCATCTAATTACAAATCCACCAGTTCACAATTTTTAAAATCACAGTGTTTGCTAAGAAATTCTTCTTCAACTTTTAGAGCGTAACACAGTAACAGAAGAGCTTCCCAGGTGGTGCCAGTGGTAGAGAACCCGCCTGCCCAGGCAGGGGAAGTCAGAGACTCAGGTTTAATCCCTATGCCGGGGAAGATCCCCTGGAGGAGGGCATGGAAACTCACTCCAGTATTCTTGCCTGGAAAAATCCCATGGACAGAGCCTGGCTGTCTATGGTCCGTAGGATCCCACAGAGTCCGACAAGACTAAAGTGACTTGGCATGCATGCACAATAATAGAAAAATTATATTTGATCAGTAAATATTGAATGAATGAATGAATGTTTCACCTTGAATTGAAAATGTTTGTCCACAAATTATTTGGACTAGCTAGATAATAAATCAATGTCTTCCACAGTCAGTCCTAATGTTAAATAAAAGACTTTGTTATCATAGAGGCCTCTGTTTTCTAGGCTAAATGTGTCTGGCTCCTTCAATGACTTATGTGTCAAGGTGTGTAAGTTCCCCACCATCTGGGTACCTTCTTCTGGCCACAGGTTGGATTTGAAGGCTGTGATCCGGGAGCAGACTTGTTTCCAGATGAGCCTCTGTGCACACAGTCCACGGAATACGAGCTGGTGACATTTCTCTGCTTCTGCTCTAGGCTTTTCTAATTTAGTCAGTTGGCTGTCACATCACTAAAAATAGGAAGTTTGAACTTGGGCTCCTTTTTTTTTCTCTGTCTGAGGTTATTTTGCTTACCACAAATGAAGGCCACAGAAGCTAAATATATGTCTACTTGAATGATGACTTTATAGCAATAAAATGAGCCCACAGGGGCTAATGACTCTGTAATCAGCTTTTTCAACCACTTTTTATATTGGGCATAATTTTCTCTCTCTCTGAGAAATTCTACATCATTTATCACTAGACTAACGTGAGCGAAAGGGGAAAGGCATGAGCTGAGAGATTAGAGGCCACTGCCTGTCTGCTATTAAATCATAACAGTAAATCTGCCTGGAGGAGACTATTCGATTTTGGATACTAGTACAGCAGATCCTCTTGTCCTTTTTTAGTTCAGAATTCTTGCTTTGGCATTGGTTTAAAAAATTAGGTTTTAAGAAGAATTTGTTTTCAGTTTCAAAATTATCAATATTATTCCAACTTAGGACTATTTCTTCTTAAAAAAGTTTTTGCTGGAGTATAGCTGATTTACAATGCTGTGTTTGTTTCAGGTGTATAGCAAAGTGAATCAGTTGCACATATACATATATCCAGTCTTTTTTAGATTCTTTTCCCATGTAGGACATTACAGAGTATTGAATAGAGCCCCCTGTGCAATATAGGTGGTCCTTATTAGTTAACAATTTTTGATATAGTAGACTGTGTATTTCAATCCCAATCTTCCAATTTGTCCTTCCTCCTCCAACCCCTGGTAACTGTAAGTTTATCTTCCACATTGTAACTCTGTTTTGTAGATAAGTTCACGTGTGTGTGCCTGCTAAGTCACTTTAGTCATGCCCAACTCTTTGTGACCCTATGGATCATAGTTTGACAGGTTCCTCTGTCCGTCAGATTCTCCAGGCAAGAATACTGGAATGGGTTGCCTGCCCTTCTCCAAGGATCTTCATGACCCAGGGATTGAACCCATATCTCTTACTTCTGCGTTGGCAGGCAGGTCCTGGCTATTGTAAACAGTGCTGCAAGACTCAGGACCATTTCTGAAGTTCCTTTTCTTGTTCTCTACCACCTCCTGGTTGCCATCAGGGGAAAGGGATCACACTCTTCCACACTCTGACCTGCTTGCAAACTGATCTTAGGTAAGTTTGAAGTCAGACATTCTTTTAGGGGGTGAGGTTATTATTTAACTGATGATGTACCTGTGCTCTAGACAACACCTTCTGAGTACCACTGTCTTTCCTACTTAGTAATATCATCTCATGTAGACATCTTATGTAGACAAAGCTCCATTGGCATTCTGGAGTTCATTGCTCTTGGGCCTGGTTTACAGACCATTTTTACTGAATATCTTCTGCTTATTCCTCCAGATCTACTGCCTCCCTTCCCTTCCTTCCTGTCTGCCTTGGGAGGTGGATATGCACAGATTACTATAATTATGACAGTGGGCTTCCATGCTCTCTCCCTCCCCTTATCCTTTCTGTCTAGCTCCACTTCTGTTAGCCTGGGATTGTTGCTCCATCCCTTGGTTCCTCTACCTCTTACTCTAGTCTTTATCATCAGTAATTTGTATATCAACCCTCTTTGAATTATTCTAATTTGACAGGATCACCTCTTTCTTTGTCCTCTTATCTGATTACAACACCTACTCCTTCATTCTGTCATGTTTTTATTATTTTTTATTGTTTACTTATTTATGTAGCAAGCACTAACACATTATCTATTGTTTACCAATCATTCAACTAAAGTTCTTTAGAGTTCATTCTCAACAAAGTAGTCAGTAAGCTTTAGATAAAGTTAACCCATGAGTTCTTTATTTTAGTTATGCCATTTCCTTTTGGGATAAAGGCCAGTAATTGGGAGACAGGTATTACCTGTCATCCTAAGAGATGTTTGTTACCCCTGACACTGAATAAGAGCCTATTTTTGTATTGTGTGTGTGCTCAGTCATGTTTGACTCTTTGCAACCCCATGGACTGTAGCCCACCAGGTTTCTCAATCCATGAAATTCTGCAGGAAAGAATACTGGAGTGGGCAGCTATTCCCTTTTCCAGTGGATCTTCCTGACCCAGGGATCAAACCTGAGTCTCCTGTATTGCAGACAGATTCTTTACCATCTGAGCCACTGACTGAATTTCAAAGTAACAAACTTAATTGTTTTAAATCAAAAGACTCATATAAACAGAAGATAAGACTTGTTCTGTTGGTGCCAATAAAAGTTGTCCATTTTCCTAGATCTGGTCTCTGGCTAGTAACTTGGCTTTGATGGTGACATATAAAGGCAACCTTGACTACCTCTCAACAAAAGATTGACTGTACTCATATGGGTAGTAGTTGACAGCAAAAGGATAAGAGGATTTCACTCCTTAGGTTTACATTGAGAAGAGATATCCTTTACTAGGCCTGGAGCCCTTTTCCAGTGCTCTTTCTACAACTCTATATTTGTCTTGCTGGCCATGCGGTTTCCCTCACTCTGGACAAGGACATGGCTGACCCAACTGAGAAGGGTAGAGGCTGACCCCAAGCTGGAACCCGGGTGTTGACTGTGGAGTGATCTGTGGTTCTGGGGTGACTGCACTCCCTGGAGCCACTGGGATCTGGAGCTGTCTGATCTGATTTGAGCAGCCATTCTCTCCCAGGACCACAGAAGGCAGAGACCATAGTCACATCTCTGTCTTCCCCAGAGCAGCGTCTGCATATTGTTCTTTGTAAATATCTGTCCACGTTTTCCCCACTGGTTCAATTTAATTCCAAGGGTCCCTTCCCCCGATTTTCTCTTTTTTCATGAATTGTACATTTTCAGGTGGAAATAAATCAATGAAATGCAAAAACATCCTTGTCTATTTGGGTAAAGCCAGAGCAAAGATGACTTTCAGGATTGGAAAGACAGGGTCCTTTCATCTGGGGCTTCCTCAGGCTTTGGTTGTACACAGTAACATGACTTTTCAGCAGTGATGGTGAAGTGTTTAGTTTCTATTAAAGACATAATGAAAGTTAATAAGAGTTAAGTGACATGACCAAGGAATATAAAAGTTTTGCTGTTCAGTAGAGTGACAAGAATTTATGACTGCTGCTGCTGCTGCTAAGTTGCTTCAGTCGTGTCCGACTTTGTGCGACCCCAGAGACGGCAGCCCACCAGGCTCCCCCATCCCTGGGATTCTCCAGGCAAGAACACTGGAGTGGGTGAATATATGACTAGGGTTGTACAAAATCACATAGGATCTACAAAAAATCTAAATAATAAATGAGTTTTGAAAGATTTCAGGATAAAAGGTTTATGTGCAAATGTATTTGTATATACTAACCATTGATCCTTGCAAATTAAAATTTTAAATACCTCATGTACTATAGTATACTGTGAAAAATATAAAATACTTAAGAATAAATCTGACAATATACACGAAAGGCCTGTGCACTAAAAAACACAAAATTTTGCTGTGAGGAATTAAGGATGATATGCAGATGTACTGTTTTCATGGGTTGAAAGACAATATTGTTTAGATATTAGTCCTAAAATTGATCTATAGATTCAATTCAATTCCAATCAAAATCTCAACAGGTTTTTTTCTTTTCTTCTTGTTTTGAGGAGTAAAAATTGACAAATTGATTTTGCTACTTGCATGAGAAAAAGAACAAGGCTGGCTTAACACTTTTGAGTTTAAGATTTAATTAAGCAATTAAGACAGTGTAGTATTCTCATCAAAACAGACAATAAGCAATGAAACAGAGAGTCTACGGACAACTGATTTTTGACAAAGGTATAATTAAGGGCAATTCAGTGGAGAAAATACATTCTTATCAATAAGTGATACTGGAAAAATTAGATATCCATATATGAGAAAACGAACTTTGACCATATCTCAAAAATAAGTCAAATAGATGATGAAACCAACTATAAAAGCTAAAAGACTAAAACTTCTGGAAGAACACAGGAGAAAAATTTTGTAACCTCAACTTAGGTGAAGACTTCATAGACATGACCCAGAAAAAGGAGGACCCATAAAAGGACAAATTGACAATTCACATTTCATGAAAATTAAAAACACCCCTCCCTCACCAAAAAACACTGTTAAGTGAATGAAATGTCGCAGGTTGTCACTTGTCACAGGCTGGAAAAAATATTTTCAAAGCTTCTGTTTGTTATAGAATTGTATATAGGATAGCAAAAGAACTCTATAAAGCAACAATGAGAAAACAAAGACTTCGATTAAAAATGGGCACAAATTTAAACTCGAAGTTCACCAGGATATGTGGATGGCAAATAAGCATATCAAAAAAGGTTAAGCATTAGACTTCGGACTTCCCTGGTGGCTCAGACGGTAAAGCGTCTGTCTACAATGTGGGAGATTTGGGTTCGATCCCCAGATTGGGAAGATCCTCTGGAGAAGAAAATGGCAATCCACTCCAGTACTATTGCCTGAAAAATCCCATGGACAGAGGAGCCAGGTAGGCTACAGTCCATGGGGTCGCAAAGAGTCGGACACGACTGAGCGACTTCACATTAGACTTCAGGGAGCTGCAAGTTACAAACACTGCAGGGTGCCTTTACACAATTATTAACATGGCCAAAAGCTCAAAGACTCACCACACAATGTAGACGAGGATATAGAGGAACTAGAACTTTCATACACTGCAGATGGGCATTTAAAATGGTGCACCCACTTAGGACAACAGTTTGATTGAGTCCTTAAAAAGTTAAATGCATACCTATCATATGATCCAGCCATTCCACTTGCTTTGTACATGAATATTCATTTGCAGCAGTCTTATTTTTAATAGTCCAAACTAGAAATAACCCAAATGCTCATGAGCAGATGAACACATTTTTATATACCTGTACAGGGCAATTCTGCAGTAAAGAAAAATAATGAACTCTTAATATACACAAAAACCCTGGATGGATCTCAAAATAATGCTGACTGCGAAGCTAGACAAGAAAAGAGTAAATGCTATTTGATCTATTCTACTTAAAAATCGAAGAAATGCAAACTAATTTATGGTGACAAAACAGATGAGTGGGTTTCTAGGGACAGAGTAGGGGCAAGGGGTGGGAAGGGACTACTGAGTTTACCTAGGGGCTGAGGAAATGCTGGGGTGATGGATATATTCATTAGGTTGATCGTGATGGTGGTTTCACGGGGGTATGTGCTGTGCTCAGTCACGTCCAGCTCCTTGCGACCCCATGGACTTGCAAGGAGTTGCAAGGCCAGTGCAGGAGACACAAGAAACACAGGTTCAATCCCTGGGTCAGGAAGATCCCCTGGAGTAGGCAATGGCAACCCACTCTAGTAATCTTGCCTGGAAAATTCAATGGACAGAGGAGCCTGGTGGGCTACAGTTCATGAGGTCCCAGGTCAGACACAACTGACCACACAGCAAGATAACTGTCCATTTTAATTATGTTGGCGATAGAAAAATCTCTCTGTGGAAAGGCTCTGTGAAAGATTTGGCTTTGTCCTCTCATAGCTCTCAGATATGTTAAATTTCAAAAAAAATTCCAATATGATATGATGAGTATGATGACAGTAGAAATATTTGAGGTTGGTGGGTGTCCTGGCTCCAGCATTTCTACATGGGGTAAGCTGGTGACACCCATGTGGCTGCAATGCTTGTGACCTTGAAGCAAGCTCTCCCCCTTTGTCTCTCTCTAGCACTTTACCTAAGAGCTATATAAAATCATAAAAAATAATAACATGAAAATAATAAAACAAAATGTCCATTATTGACATCAAATAATGTCAGACAGTGAGTTTTTGAGGATGCTGAAGCTCTGGCACTCCACACACATCTTGGTACCTCTGTGCCTGATGGGGTATCCTCCAGGATGACTTCCTGATTGTCCCCTTCATTAGGTTATGAGGGATGTGCTGGAGCTCGTGAGTCAGATACCATGGGGTGGAGTCTTCTCTACAGCTGTTCTTCAGTCACTCAGCTGTGTGCGACTGTTTGTGACCCCACGGACTGCAGTGCACCAGGCTTTCCTGTCCTTCACCATCTCCTGGAGTTTGCTCCAATTCATGTCTATTGAGCTGGTGATGCCATCTAATTATATCATTCCCTGTCACCTCCTTTCCTCCTGCCCTCAGTCTTTCCCAGCTTCAGAGTCTTTTCCAATGAGTCAGCTCTTTGCATCAGGTGGCCAAAGTACTAGAGCTTCAGCTTTAGCATCAGTCCTTCCAAAGAATAGTCAGGGTTGATTTCATTCTGGTTTGATTGGTTTGATCTCCTTGTTGTCCAAGGGACTCAGTTCAGTTCAGTTCAGTTCAGTCACTCAGTTGTGTCCGACTCCTTGCGAACCCTTGAAATGCAGCACGCCAGGCCTCCCTGTCCATCACCAACTCCCAGAGTTCACTCAGACTCACGTCCATCGAATCAGTGATGCCATCCAGCCATCTCATTCTCTGTCGTCCCCTTCTCCTCCTGCCTCCAATCCCTCCCAGCATCAGAGTTTTTCCAATGAGTCCACTCTTCGCATGAGGTGGCCAAAGTACTGGAGCTTCAGCTTTAGCATCATTCCTTTCAAAGAAATCCCAGGGCCGATCTCCTTCAGAACAGACTGGTTGGATCTCCTTGCAGTCCAAGGGACTCTCAAGAGTCTTCTCCAACACCACAGTTCAAAACCATCAATTCTTTGGCACTCAGCCTTCTTCACAGTCCAACTCTCACATCCATACATGACTACTGGAAAAACCATAGCCTTGACTAGACGGACCTTAGTCGGCAAAGGAATGTCTCTGCTTTTGAATATGCTATCTGGGTTGGTCATAACTTTTCTTCCAAGGAGTAAGCATCTTTTAATTTCATGGCTGCAGTCACCATCTGCAGTGATTTGGGAGCCCCCCAAAATAAAATCTGACACTGTTTCCACTCTTTCTCCATCTATTTCCCATGAAGTGATGGGACCGGATGCCATGATCTTTGTTTTCTGAATGTTGAGCTTTAAGCCAACTTTTTCACTCTCCTCTTTCACTTTCATCAAGAGGCTTTTTAGTTCCTTTTCACTTTCTGCCATAAGGCTGGTGTCATCTGCATATCTGAGGTGATTGATATTTCTCCTGGCAATCTTGATTCCAATTTGTGTTTCTTCCAGTCCAGCATTTCTCATGATGTACTCTGCATAGAAGTTAAATAAGCAGGGTGACAATATACAGCCTTGACATACTCCTTTTCCTATTTGGAACCAGTCTGTTGTTCCATGTCCAGTTCTAACTGTTGCTTCCTGACCTGCATACAGATTTCTCAAGAGGCAGGTCAGGTGGTCTGGTATTCCCATCTCTCTCAGAATTTTCCACAGTTTATTGTGATCCACACAGTCAAAGGCTTTGGCATAGTCAAGAAAGCAGAAATGGATGTTTTTCTGGAACTCTCTTGCTTTTTCCATGATCCAGCGGATGTTGGCAATTTGATCTCTGGTTCCTCTGCCTTTTCTAAAACCAGCTTGAACATCAGGGAGTTCACGGTTCAGGTATTGCTGAAGCCTGGCTTGGAGAATTTTGAGCATTACTTTACTAGCATGTGAGATGAGTGCAATTGTGCAGTAGTTTGAACATTCTTTGGCATTGCCTTTCTTTGGGATTGGAATGAAAACGGACCTTTTCTAGTCCTGTGGCCACTGCTGAGTTTTCCAAATTTGTTGGCATATTGAGTGCAGCACTTTCACAGCATCATCTTTCAGGATTTGAAATAGCTCAACTGGAATTGCATCACCTCCACTAGCTTTGTTCATAGTGATGCTTTCTAAGGCCCACTTGACTTCACATTCCAGGATGTCTGGCTCTAGATGAGTGATCACACCATCGTGATTATCTGGGTGGTGAAGATCTTTTTTGTACAGTTCTTCTGTGTATTCTTGCCACCTCTTCTTAATATCTTCTGCTTCTGTTAGGTCCATACCATTTCTGTCCTTTATCAAGCCCATCTTTGCATGAAATGTTCCCTTGGTATCTCTCATTTTCTTGAAGAGATCTCTAGTCTTTCCCATTCTGTTGTTTTCCTCTATTTCTTTGCATTGATCACTGAGGAAGTCTTTCTTATCTCTCCTTGCTATTCTTTGGAACTCTGCATTCAGATGCTTATATCTTTCCTTTTCCCCTTTGCTTTTAGCTTCTCATCTTTTCACAGCTATTTCTAAGGCCTCCCCAGACAGCTGTTGTGCTTTTTTGCATTTCTTTTCCATGGGGATGGTCTTGATCCCTGTCTCCTGTACAGTGTCACGAACCTCATTCCATAGTTCATCAGGCACTCTATCTATCAGATCTAGGCCCTTAAATCTATTTCTCACTTCCACTGTATAATCATAAGGGATTTGATTTAGGTCATACCTGAATGGTCTAGTGGTTTTCCCTACTTTCTTCAATTTAAGTCTGAATTTGGCCACAGTCAGCTCCTGGTCTTGTTTTTGTTGACTGTATAGAGTTTCTCCACGTTTGGCTGCAAAGAATATAATCAATCCGATTTCAGTGTTGACCATCGGGTGATGTCCATGTGTAGAGTCTTCTCTTGTGTTGTTGGAAGAGGGTGTTTGCTATGACCAGTGCATTTTCTTGGCAAAACTCTATTAGTCTTTGCCCTGCTTCATTCCGCATTCCAAGGCCAAATTTGCCTGTTACTCCAGGTGTTTCTTGACTTCCTACTTTTGCATTCCAGTCCCCTATAATGAAAAGGATATCTTTTTTGGGTGTTAGTGCTAAAAGGTCTTGCAGGTCTTCATAGAACCGTTCAACTTCAGCATCTTCAGCATTACTGGTTGGGGCATAGACTTGGATTACTGTGATATTGAATGGTTTGCCTTGGAGATGAACAGAGATCATTCTGTCGTTTTTGAGATTGCATCCGAGTACTGCATTTCGGACTCTTTTGTTGACCATGATGGCTACTCCATTTCTTCTGAGGGATTCCTGCCCGCATTAGTAGATATAATGGTCATTTGAGTTAAATTCACCCATTCCAGTCCATTTTAGTTTGCTGATTCCTAGAATGTCGATGTTCACCCTTGCCATCTCTTGTTTGACCACTTCTAATTTGCCTTGAATCATGGACTTGACATTCCAGGTTCCTATGCAATATTGCTCTTTACAGCATTGGACCTTGCTTCTATCACCAGTCACATCCACAGCTGGGTATTGTTTTTGCTTTGGCTCCATCCCTTCATTCTTTCTAGAGTTATTTCTCCACTGATCTCCAGTAGCATATTGGGCACCTACTGACCTGGGGAGTTCCTCTTTCAGTATCCTATCATTTTGCCTTTTCATACTGTTCATGGGGTTCTCAAGGCAAGAATACTGAAGTGGTTTGCCATTCCCTTCTCTCAGTTCAGTTCAGTTCAGTTCAGTCGTTCAGTCGTGTCCGACTCTTTGCGACCCCGTGAATTGCAGCACACCAGGCCTCCCTGTTCATCACCATCTCCCGGAGTTCACTCAGACTCACGTCCATCGAGTCAGTGATGCCATCTAGCCATCTCATCCTCAGTCGTCCCCTTCTCCTCCTGCCCCCAACCCCTCCCAGCATCAGAGTCTTTTCCAGTGAGTCAACTCTTCGCATGAGGTGGCCAAAGTACTGGAGTTTCAGCTTTAGCATCATTCCTTCCAAAGAAATCCCAGGGCTGATCTCCTTCAGAATGGACTGGTTGGATCTCCTTGCAGTCCAAGGGACTCTCAAGAGTCTTCTCCAACACCACAGTTCAAAACCATCAATTCTTTGGCACTCAGCCTTCTTCACAGTCCAACTCTCACATCCATACATGACCACAGGAAAAACCATAGCCTTGACTAGACGGACCTTAGTCAGCAAAGTAATGTCTTTCTCTAGTGGACCACATTCTGTCAGACCTCTCCACCATGACCCGCCTGTCTTGGGTTACCCCACTGACATGGCATAGTTTCATTGAGCTAGTCAAGGCTGTGGTCCTAGTGTGATTGACTAGTTTTCTGTAAGGACGGTTTCAGTGTGTCTGCCCTCTGATCCCTCTTGCAACACCTACCATCTTACTTGGGTTTCTTTTACCTTGGGCGTGGGGTATATCTTCACGGCTGCTCCAGCAAAGCGTAGCCGCTGCTCCTTACCTTGGATGAGAGGTGTCTCCTCACTGCCGCCCTTCCTGACCTTCAACGTGGGATGGCTCCTCTAGGCCCTCCTGTGCCCAAGCAGCCACCGCTCCTTGGAGGTGGAGTTGATCCTCCCAGCTGCCGCCCTTGGCCTTGGGCGTGGGGTGGCTCCTCCCAGCGGCCGCCGCCCCTGACCTTGGGCACTGGGAAGCTCTTCCCGGCCGCCGCCCCTGACCTCAGACGCGGGGTAGCTCCTCTCGGTCATTCCTGCGCGGTCACAGCCTGGCGCTCTCGGCTTCTGCCCCTGACCTCGGATGTGGGGTAGCTCCTCTTGGCCCCGCTTGGTGCGCCGGCCAGTCGCAGCCGCCTGCATCACAATTTGAAAGCATCAATTCTTTCGTGCTCAATCTTTTTTATGGTTCACCTCTCACATTTGTACATGACTACTTCCAGATGTTCAAGCTGGCTTTAGAAAAGGCAGAGGAACCAGAGATCAAACTGCCAACATCCGCTGGATCATGGAAAAAGCAAGAGAGTTCCAGAAAAACATCTATTTCTGCTTTATTGACTATGCCAAAGCTTTTGACTGTGTGGATCACAATAAACTGTGGAAAATTCTGAAAGAGATGGGAATACCAGACCACCTGACTTGCCCTTTGAGAAACCTATATGCAGGTCAAGAAGCAACAGTTAGAACTGGACATGGAACAACAGAGTGGTTCCAAACAGGAAAAGGAGTACGTCAAGGCTGTGTATTGTCACCCTGCTTATTTAATTTATATGCAGAGTTCATCATGAGAACTGAACTGAACTGACTGGAAGAACCACAGCTTTGACTATATGGACCTTTGTCTGCAAAGTGATGTCTCTGCTTTTTAATATACTGTCTAGGTTTGTCATAGCTTTCCTTCCAAAGAGCAAGAAATTTCTCTTTTGAGCCATCTCTACGGCTTTGGACCTTATGTGAGTAATTCATTCAAAGTTTCAGTTTTTAAAATCTCTAATATGAGGTAAAATAACACTTGGAAGAAATTGTAAGGTTCAATTCAGTTGTCTCTCAGTCGTGTTTAACTCTTTGTGACCCCATGGACTGCAGCATGCCAGGCCTCCCAGTTCAATGCCAATTCCCAGAGTTTACTCAAACCCATGTCCATTGTGTCAGTGATGCCATCCAGCCATCTCATCCTCTGTCGTCCCTTTCTCCTCCTGCCTTCAATCTTTCGCAGCATCAGTGTCTTTTCCAAGGAGTCAGTTCTTCGCATCAGGTGGCCAAAGTATTGGAGTTTCAGCTTCAGCATCAGTCCTTCCAATGAATATTCAGGACGGATTTCCTTTAGGATGGACTGGTTGAATCTCTTTGCAGTCCAAGGGACTCTCAAGAGTCTTCTCCAACACCGCACTTCAAAAGCATCAATTTATCAATTGTAAGGTTAGAAACTGTGTATATTTAAAATAAATAGCACCTGGTACCTAGTACCTATGTAATCATGTTAATTTATTTTTATTGCTATTTTCCCCAGGGTTCAAATTATTACCTGAGATTAGATTTCAACACTTAGGGAAGGAAGGGTCATGGAAGTTCTCAGATAGGGATGCTATTCAAATCAAAAAAGAAAAAAATATATAGGTTTGATCCTTACTGAGTGTGCAGCTCTGTCGCCAGCTTTTGGCAGATTTGCCGAAGATTTCAGCACATCTAAGAAGTCCATGAGTTGGAGAAGACCAAACCGATACACTTAAATCTACTAGACGATGGTATCATATAGTGCTGCATAGGCAAGAGACGTCATAGGACCCTGATGTTACTAGCATCCTGTTGTCTTTCCAAATCTCTGTATAGAATGATATAAGCAATTCAATGCAATGTACAAAGTACTAAGTGGTCCCCTAGTGGTCAGAAAGAGTTAATACTACATCTACCATGAGGGGAACAAGTTAAGAACATTGTTTATTTTCTCTTGCTTCCCAGAGTATCTTCATTTGAGCTTATAAGAGTTTCTGATTCTAAATCAATTCATTATTCAACTATAGGCAACTGAAATTATTTCCTGCAATATTATTAATCACATTGACCTTCCTGTTCCCCAATATACTCCTGAACTCACATTTCTCATGGCTTATGAATTTGTACAGATTGTGCATTTATTTGTCAGACTTCCCATATTAAGATATAAACCTTTTTGAAGGAAGAAACTGAGTTACTGCTATCAGGGGGTAACGTGCACTCCAGCATTCCCAGGACAGTCCTGGATTATGCTTGTTGGGCCAGTGTAATTTTAAATATTACCTTCTTTTGTGATCAGAATTGCTCCAGTCTCAGTAATAAGTTGTATGGTTTCTCAAATGTCATCTTTTGCTCCTTTCTGCTCTTTTGTTCCCTGCTCAACATTCCAGAAATACCAGTATAACTCCTGACCAGACATGAGGCCAGTTTGGATGTGATCTCTCACTCCAGCCAAATCATCAGCACTTATGTGGCTGATTTGGCTGGTTAGGAAGAGGTTCTCTTTTCTCTTAAATACTCCCCATGTACCCAACTTGCAGTCTCAGAGATGAGGGCCACTGTTGATTATTGGTGATGAGTGTGCTACTAAGCTCCGTTGTTTGCTTTTCCTCAAAAGCTCTCAGTTTCTGAAAGTCACAAGTTGGTCTAATGCTATGACATGTTGGGTAGGACATGCAGAGCCTGGGTGAAACAAAACACCTATGCGTTTTCTGAAATATAGTCTATGAAATATACTATTCTGCATGCTGTGATAGTAAAATGAATGTGTTAAAGGTGAAAGACTGTGATCTAGACACCAACATTGAACCAGAACAAGAGAAAATTGTGAACATTTTTGAGATCCAGCACAAGGCTTATCCACAATGGCCCAAATGCCACCTTTTATCATAGTCAAAACAAAATGGACACCTGTGAAACTCAAGGGACACTTTTCAAACTCAAATTCATGCTTGATGTGTTAGAACTAAATTGGTACATTTACAGACTAGTTGTGTGAATGCAACAGGATTGAACTGTTTTGGAATCCAGCAATGGACTTGTGAATGCCTTGTTAAAATGAAGTACACTTGTCTTACTCAGAACAGATTTCTTAGGAAGTATGCCCATCTCCTTACATGATTTGTTTCAAATGATTTAATAAATTCAGCAGCTAAAATAATATGTTAATGGGTGATTCAATTTCAAATGCCAAAATAAAGTTATTACAAATAAAGAGGCATATAAAATTATGTTCATAGCCAGAAACTGCTTTGTGTTTTTGATGAAAAATCAGAAATAAAGTATTACTTCCTTTTTAGTCGTTCTTTTTTCCTTCCCATTATCTCTGACCTGTTTCTCCCTCTTTCATGCTGTTACTCACATTTTAACCACATTTTACATGTGAATGAGATTTTGGATTTATGACTATAGGAGATAAATGTACATATATCTACTGTAAGTGGTATTGCACCGTTTTCTTTACACTTTGTGATCTTATGTGCATGCTCAGTAGCTTCAATCATGTCCAACTCTGTGAGACCCTATGGACTGTAGCCCACCAGTCTCCTCTGTCCATGGGATTCTCTAGGCAAGAATAGTGGTGTGGATTGCCATGCCCTTCTCCAGGGGATCTTCCCAACCCAGGGACGGAACCCATGGCGTCTTCGTCTTTTTCATTGCAGGCAGATTCTCTACCGTTGAGCCACCTGGGAAGCCCTGTGATCTTATATTTATGAAGAATAAACCTTAAAAATAAGGCTATGCCAGATAGATTATATAATAATAAAATGCATGAAAGGTTATCATCGGAAAAATAAGATTTGGGGGATTTCAGCACCAAGCAGTTATAAAATACCAATGGAATGCTTCTGGATGCCTTTCATAATACTGAGTACAAACAATTGTATTTAGTAAACCAAAAAGAGGGCTTCACAGATGGTGCTAGTGGTAAAGAACCCGCCTGCCAATGCAGGAGACATAAGAGATGCAGGTTCAATTCATGGATCAGAAAGATTCCCTGGAGGAAAACATGATAACACACTCCAATATTCTTGCCTGGAGAATCCCATGGACAGGGAGCCTAGCAGGCCACAGTCCGTAGGGTCACACAGAGTCAGACACGACTAAAGCAACTTAACACGTACGCACACAAACCAAAAAGGTGGTCTGCAAGAGCCTGGGAACCATTCTGAATTTTGTTATTGATCACAGAGAGGTAAAAGTTAAGGATCTTCAGTGTGACTGTGACCTAAAGGATTTCAAGGAGAAATTCAGGTTATTATTTCATTTTTGCCATTCAAACTTTGACCTAGGATGTATATTTGTTCTTTCATGTAATAAATGCTTAAACTCTTCCTCTTTTGCTACCAATAGAATACGCTTAACACTCGGTAGACAGTGTTGAACATGAAATGTGCTTAGTCGCTCAGTCATGTCCAACTCTTTCCAACCCCATGGACTGTAGCCCACCAGGCTCCTCTGTCTATGGGATTCTCTAGGCAAGATTACTGGAGTGGGTAGCCATTCCCTTCTTCAAGGGATTTTCCTGACTCAGTTATTGAACCTTCGTCTCTTGCATTGGCAGACAGGTTCCTTAACAGTGAGCCACCAGGGAAGCCCTGAACATAGAATAATTATAGCCAAATATTCAATGAAATAAAATGATCTATCTTAGTAGTCATGTCCAGGATTATGAAGTTGGAATGACTGCACTATTGCAATGGTTGCCTCTGTTGGTTACTAGAAATCTCAGAATCTTATTTACAAATATGTAAGGCTCCTGGATGTATTTTGTGCTGACTTTACTCTTTGGTCCATTTGATTCCTTGTTAAGGTTTCCTTCTGCCTAAGATTTAACCTAATTTTGTTTTCTTACTTTAGCACATTTATCTTTGTAAGATGTGTAGAAAAATAATCATATCTAAACATTTCCCCAAAGTACACATGTTCTACAAGTGTCTCACAACACTTGGGCTTCTCAGGTGGCACTAGTGGTAAAGAACCTCCTATCAATGCAGGAGACATAAAAGATGCGGGTTCGATCCCTGGGTTGGGAAGATTCCCTGGAGAAGGAAATGGTAACCCACTCCAGTATTCTTAGCTGGAGAATCCTATAGGGGCTTGGCAGGCTATCATCCATAGGGTTGCAAAGAGTTGGACATGACTGAAGTGACTTAGCACGCACGCTTAACGCTTTCCTTAGTCATCTCAAATTTAATTCCTTCAGAGTGGACATGAAACATTAAGTATTATCTAATAGTTTGCTAAAGCTGAAACTCCAGTACTTTGGCCACCTCATGCAAAGAGTTGACTCATTGGAAAAGACTCTGATGCTGGGAGGGACTCGGGGCAGGAGGAGAAGGGGACGACTGAGGATGAGATGGCTAGATGGCATCACGGACTCGATGGACGTGAGTCTGAGTGAACTCCAGGAGTTGGTGATGGACAGGGAGGCCTGGCGTGCTGCGATTCATGGGGTTGCAGAGTCGGGCACAACTGAGCGACTGAACTGAACTGAATAGTGTAACACAGAATCAATGATTTATATAGTGTTTACTTGTTTCCCCCCTTTGTGCAAGTCATTGTCTTTCTGCTAAAATGTCAGAATGTTTTACATAATCTACATTATCACTGTAGTGTAAGCAGAGCAAGAAGACAGAACCTTCTCTAAGGTTTTGTCTGATGCTCATTTGTGCCAAAGCAAATCAGGATCTGATATAATTTCACCTGTGGAAATACAGTTAAAGGCGAGCCTGCTTATTGTAGGCAGAGAGACTCCTGTGCCATTAATTAAGAAAACCAACACATTTAAAGAAGAATTCATTCTGGTTCTGTGATGGATCAATATAGAATAACAATGGGAAACAGAAGACAGTAAGTGAATTCCTAAGAATGTGAGTGCTGGGACTTCCTTGGCGGTCCAGTGGCTAAGACTTAGTGTTTCCACTGCAGGGGGCGTAGGTTCCATTCCTGGTCAGGGAATTACACTCCAACAAAAATTAATTAAAAAGTAAAAAGAGAAAACCTAGCCACTCTAGAAGGTTACAAAATTGTTTAATATGGTTGAAATAAATTTACAGAAGAGAAATATAGTCTACTGAATTACCTGTATTGAATCATTTACACAGTAACCATAATAAATTCATGAGATTCCATAAACAATTCCACATCCCACATGCCATGTGGCACAGCCAAATAAAGACATACTAAAAATTAAAGTAAAGGCTAGCAACTAAAAAAGGAGTTAAAAAAGAAAAAAAAAAAAAAGAATGTGGGAACTCAAGAAGGAGAGCCTCCCCACCTGGGGACAGTGGGCTGACAGAGGGGACTTCCTCCCTTGGCATGGAAAAACGGGAGCTCAAAATCCACTCTCTTCATTTCTCACTTGTTTCACGATGTCATTCAGTCACTAACTAACTCTTTCTATTGCAATTGTTATTAAATCATGGTCCCCAGGAAACATTTGCTATTAAGACTCTCCAGTTCAGAGCAGAGAGTCAACTTCGTCAGAGAATGATGCTTTCTGCTAGCTACAGTTAGTGTTTGCTTTTCAGCTTCCTCTGTAATTTTACTTGGAAAGCTCCAAAATGAAAAACAATTCTTACTGTGTAAAGAAGATTCAATACA